>NC_081574.1:33152809-33353016 GCF_022355385.1 Mustela nigripes | reverse complement strand
CCACCCATCCATTCATCTGTCTACCCATCCACCCATCCATTCATCTTTCCATCCATCCACCATCCATTCATCTATCCATCCGTCCACCCATCCACCCATGAATGCATCCATCCATCCATCCATCCATCCATCCATCCATCCATGTATCTATCCATCTGTCTATCCATCCATCCCTGTATCTAGTTTGGAGTGGGAAAAACAGGAAATGTGGTGATCTCTGAGACCTCTCTCAGCTCAGTGATCTAAAAAATTTGATTTGCTGAACTTTATGCCTTAAGTCTAGGTTGCTTCTAAAAGCTGTGGGGTGAGGGAGGGATGGAGGAAGTATATGGCTTTGGCTTGCCTTCATGGAGTTTCAGGACAGAGTTAGGGGAAGGTATATGTGACTGCCACACAGAAAACATTTATAAAATAATGAAGTAGACAGTGTGGTACAGAGTTTCAATTCTGAGATCAGCGTGCATGGAGCAGTTGGAAAAGGCTACTCTATGTGTGATTATATGTGAATCAGTGACTGTGTGGTGTGTGAGTGGGCATGAGTGTGAATGTGGGAAGTGAGTGTGTCTATGTGAATGAGCCTGGGAGTATGAGTGTGCACGTGCATGGGTGTGGGTGTGAATGTGTGTGTGTGCATTTGTGAGTGTCTGGGTGTGTGTGACTGTATGTGACTAAGTGTAGGGGGTCCTGCCTTAGAGAGGGAGAACATGAGGACTTCCCCCGTCTCCTGAGAAAGGACGGAAGGAGGAGGGATGAGGAATGGAGAAACAGAGGGGCCCAGGGAACCCCAAACTCAGAGGGGTTGGGGAATGGCTCAGACTCTGGCAGAGATAAAAGATGGGGGTGCTCACTCTGGAGGTGACCAGGAAGGAAGAGAACTGAGTGTGTGCAGGCATGGAGGGTGCTGGCGTCTGTGGTCTCCTCTGACTTAGTGTCCAGGGAGGCTGGTGCCCGGTTTCCAGTAGGGAACCAGACTTCTGGGCCTGAGGGCTAATTGCCTCCATCAGACAAGTCTGGGCCTAGATGAAGATTGGATGCCACACCTTGCTCTGCAGGTGAGGTCTGAGACCACCCAGAGTGAAGGGAAGAGGCCACTGATAAAATGGCGCCAAGGTGAGTGAGTCTCCTTAGCCTCAGGCGGAGGGACCTCGTCTGCTGGGCCAAAAGCGAGGGCCCTTCCTGATTTACTCCAGTCAGGAAAATAAATTACATATAGCTATATATTTAGTTAATTATCTTCATCAAAAAACCAAATTAGACACAAATGATAGGCCACGAAACCAAGGAAGTATTAACTGGGGTCTTTGAGGTAGATTCTTCCTGCAGTCTGGGGGGGTCTTTGAGAAGCACCCCAAGGGAGGTCTCACCAGCATGTGCCTATCAAAAGGTCCTATTCAAGATCCTAAGCCCGTGGACTCTCCTGGAACAACGGAATAAAACTCCAAACCATTAGCAAGGTGGACTGGCCTCCCAGCCACAGATTCCTTAACCTCGGGAGGCTGGTCCTGGACAGTTTGGTTTCACTGGGGTGGATGATTGTGAAGTTAGCGCTGTTCTCCCCCACAGAGCACTGGGGCTATAGTCTTTGTCCCTGGGCCAGGAAACTGGATCTCCTGATTTCTTCTCTTCCTGTCTCACCCACTCTCTGGACCTGTGTCCATAACATCTGTGATCATTTGCAAAATACAAGTTCCCAGGCATGGAGCCGGCACTGTTTTCTTTCCTGCACACATGCAAAGACCTTTGAGTCGGCAGCTCTGTTTTATAAGGTTGCTACTTCCTGCCCTTGCTTTATTACATCTGTTCTTTGGGGCATGGTGTTATAAATTGGGTATGTGATGATGTGTAATCACTAACTGAAAAGCCAATACATTTTCACTCTACCGGCAGCAAGACAAATAAAAGGCAAAATGAAAGGCTTGTGCTCTTTTGACAAAGGGAAAAGCACACAACACACATATTAAAGGAAAAAAAATCAGATTGCAAATTGAAAATGTTGTCATCTTAGGGGAGTTGTTTTCTTGGGGCAGTCTGGTTTGTGTTTGCCTGCTGGGAGCGGGGTGTCTGGTGGCTGGGAGCGGGGGAGGAGGGAGGATGGTGTTTTCTTCCTCTTGGGAAACCACATTATTCTTAGACTTTGGGAACCTCAGGCGGGCTCCCCAGGTGCTTATGAGATATGATCTGGCAGCCTTTCACCGGGAACAACTGGTCTGTGGGCAGAGGACATGGGACAGAAAGAGACAGTGGAGAGAGAGAGAGAAAGACAGAGAGAAGAGTGCATGTTTGTATTTTTTGGGTGTGTATAGCGCAGTGATTTTGTTGTAGCAGAGGTTCAGGAAATTGTCCTGGCTGACGCTGGTGTATATCAGACAGTGTGATCCATTCAATCAAGGTTTGAAATAAGCGATTCCTCCCATGTCTGATCTGATTCAGTGCTCTCACACAGTAGGGATCGGACAGGCTGCAGTTGAGAACGTTTAGGCAAGAAGTCCTTCTGCCTATTCATATTCAGTGAATATGAGTATTCATTCATATTCAACTCCATGACCCTGCTGAAATAGACTCTGGAGTTTTGTTCTGCGTTGCTTTTTTCTTCTTCAAAGACCTGAGGAAAACACAATAGAAACAGGGCTTGGGTGGGGAGTACTTTTTTGAAACTGACTAAAGCAAAAGATAATAGGAATAATATATATTGTCAGTCTGTGAAAGGTTTTGCCAGACCAAAAAAAAAAAAAAAAAAAAAGAGAACGAGATAGAGAAATCTGTAGGCTTGATAACTAATTATCTTCATGAAGTTAAGATGAATGTGAATGGCAGTAAGGGTTTCCCTTTTGTAAAGAGAATTCAACCATGTGAGCACCCTAGACAATTGGGCTTTGGTAGTTCTTCCAACACACGGATGTAATAACACTAGTATAATAATAGCAACACAGCGACCCTACATTAGAGACCGCGGGTATACAGTCCTAACCGAAGGTGAGAGCCCAGTGCAATGAGCAGGCTATGTTGCATATCAGTAAAAATCTGCCCTCTCTGGTGGTTTCCCCCTCTTTTTTCCCTCCTGGGGCCAAACCGGCTTCCAGCAGGTTAATTAAACAAAACAAAACAAAACAAAAAAGTCAAACCCCAACAAACTCACCATTTATCTTATTTGGTTCTCTTAAGAGTTCTGTGAGGGAGAGGGGAAACACAGTCCTGTTTTGGGACTTACTGATCCATGGGGACTGACTAATCCACGGCCCCAGGGGCAGAGCCAGGAAACCACCAAAACCTTGTAAGGTCTCCTTCGGGCTTCTCAGGGCCACACGGTCAGGAGCTGTGAAGGACATAAACAGCAAAACAACAGCCCAGCACCTGCTAGGTCACGTGCGTGGACCATGTCGTCCTGGCCACTTTGAGTTCCCATGCGCAGGCGCTTTAACCACATTGGCGCCCAAGGAGCCCAAGCGGGAACAGCTCGGGGTTCCTGATGGGTTGGTGAGCAAGGCTGGCTCCCGTGAGAGCTCCCGTGACCTGTCCTCCGGCAAAACACAAATAAGCAACCCTTGCCTGCTGTCGGATTCCTACAGGAAGGACACTGAACGCTGCCCTTGGGATGATCCTTTGTAATCGATCATCTTCTGTGATGATGCTGGCTTCTAAAGTTATTTAATATAGACCTTCACTCGATTTCATTACAACACCACAACTGATGTATCCATATGTTATTTGAATTTTTATCATCTGTCTCTACTGCCCACTCCTCAGTCTGAATGTAGGATCTGTGAACGTAGGCCCCCCCTCCCTTTTTTCCCTCTTCTTAATTGAAGTATAGCTAACATAGTATATTAGTTTCAACATAGAGTACAACATAGTGATTTGATAATTACATACATTAGGATATGCTCACCACGATGAGCGCAGTTACCATCTGTCACCACACAGAATTATCATGGTGTTATTAACTGTATTCTCTATGCTGTATTCTTCATTTGCGGGATTTAGTTTAAAACTTGTAGTTTGTAATCTCGTAATCCCCTTCGTTCATTTCACCCATCACCCCCTACCACCATCCGGCAACTCTAATATGAGTCTGTTTCTCTCTCTTTTTTAAAAAATTTATTTTCAGCATAACAGTATTCATTATGTTTCTCTTTTTTGTTGCTGTTTGTTTTGTTTTGTTTTCCAGATTCCACACCTAAGTAAAATCCTATGGTATTTAACTTTCTGTGTCTTATTTCACTTAGCATGATACCCTTAAGTCCCATCCATGTTGTTGCAAATGACAAAATTTTATTCTTTTTTCGAATTGCTAAATGACAGTCTATTACACCACCCCCCTATCTTTATTCATTTATCTATCAGCAGACGCTTGGGTTGTTTCCATAACTTGGCTATTGTAAAAAGTGCTGCAGTCCACATAGGGATGCATGTATCTTTTCGAATTCGTTTTTTCTTTTCCTCTGGGTAAGTACACAGAAGTAGAGTTGCTGGATTGTAGGGTAATTCTATTTTTAATTTTTTGAGGAATCTCCCTACTGTTTCCTACAGTGGCTGCACCAGTTTGTATTCCCACCAACAATGCACGAGCGCTCCCTTTTCTCCACATCCTCACCAACATTCCTATTTCTTTTCTTTTTGATACTAGTCACTCTGACAGCTGTGAGATGATATCTCGTTATGTTCTTGATTTGCATTTCCCTGATGATGATCATGTTTGAACATCTTTTCATGTGTCTGTTGGTTCTCTGTATGTCCTCTTTGGAAAAGTATTTATTCAGGTCCTTCACTCATTTTTAATCAGACTGTTTTGGGTTTCCGCCATGTTTATTTATTTATTTATTATCCAAATAAAATTAATATACAGTGTTACATTTGTGTCAGGTGTACAATATAGTGAATCAACCATTCTATATATTACTCTGGGTTCATCATGATAAGCTATATGCATTCTTTACCTATTTTGGATGTTAACCCAGTATCAGATATATCATTTGCAAATATCTTCTTCTTCTTTTTTTTTTTTTAAGATATCTTTTATTTATTTGAGAGAGAGTGAGAGAGAGCATGAGGGGAAGAAGGTTAGAGGGAGAAGCAGACGCCCCACGGAGCTGGGAGCCCGATGCGGGACTCGATCCCTGGGACTTGATCCCCGGGACTCTAGGATCATGACCTGAACTGAAGGCAGTGGCTTAAGCAACTGAGCCACCCAGGAGCCCCTGCAAATATCTTCTTCAGGCGGGCTTCTTTGGGTCTGTTTTTTCTGTTTAAGATCCCAAGTGCTCGCAATATCCACGATAGCCAAACCGTGGAACGAGCTGAGATGCCCATTGGCTGATGAATGGATATAGAAAATGTGCTATACATATACAACGGGTATTACTCAGCCATCAGAAAGGATGAATACTTACCATGCACATCAACATGGATGGAACTGGAGGTTATTATGCTGAGTGAAATAAGTCAGAGAAAGACAATTCTCATAAGGTGTCACTCACATATGAATATGAGAAACAGCACAGAGGACCATAGAGGAAAGGAGGGAAAACTGAATGGGAAGTCATCAGAGAGAGACACACCATGAGAGACTCTTAACTCTAGGAAACAAATTGAAGGCTGCTGGAGGGAAGTGGGTGGCGGCATGGGGCATCTGGGTGATGGGCACAAAGAAGAGCATGTGATATGATGAGCACTGGGTGGTATATGCAGCTGTTGAATTATTGACCTCTACTTCTGAAATGAATGATGTACTATATGTTGGCTAATTGAATATAAATAATAAAAAAATAAAATCTTACATACTTTAAAAACATGAAAAAAAGTCCCAAGTGCTCAAAATAGCACCTGATATTTGTAGGTGCTCAGTCATTGTTTTTTGTTTGAATGATGGACTGGTAAAATAAAGAGGAAATAGTAGAAGCTGACTATCTTAAATAATATGTTCGTGTCCAATGAAGGTGAGAGAATGTCACCATTTGACGTCCAATCAGTAATTCAAATAAAGAAAAGAAGTGAGAGAAACAGCTGCTGCATGGTCCAAGGGACTTACAGGAACACAGAACCCAAGAATGCCCATGCCCACAGCGGGAAGATGATGTATTTCTCAGAACCTGCCTTTTTTCATATCAGTTCTTTAGCAGTGATTGAGTAGTAAGCAGGCAAGAAATCATTTCTGCTAATTTTTTTTTTGAAATTTTGGAGTGAATTATTGAATTGCCTGGTCCATAAAAAAAAAAATCAATAGTTAAAAGTGAAATTTGTTGGTAAAAGGCAAAAGGCCAAATGATGACATAATAAAGATGATGGATGAAATCAGGAGTCAGCAAACTATGGCCCTCACGCCAGATCCTGCCTGGCACCTGTTTTCGTAAATAAAGTTTTATTGGCACATAGCCAGGCTCATCCATTTACCACTGTCTATGGCTGATTTCATGCTACAGTGATAGAGTTGAGTAGTCTTTGACAGAGCCCATATCGTCTGCAAAGTTGAAAATATTTACCATTTGGCCTTTTACAGAAAATGTTTGCTGCCCTCTGGATTAAATGATGGTCTATCATGTTAAAGTCCAAAGAATTGGGCTGACAATAAAGTGACAGGTTAAAACAATGATATCTCTCTGCTGGGAGGCCCAACATCAGACATTCAACTTCTGCAAAACATCGTTATTCGTCACAGTAAAGTAAGGTGTTCATTTGAATTTGATCAGTTTGGTAGTTTAAATTGTGTAGTTTAAATTTATTTCATAGATTTGTTTTTGTTTTATATTTGCATAAGAGTTAGAAGCATAGGGATTTACACCTAGGTTAGTGTTTGTCTGTATCAACTTTACTGCTAAATAACTTAGGTCTATTCCATGGGGATTGTGAGATTTTTTCCCTTTAAATGTGTTCTCATCCTTCACTTACTTCAGTTTGAAAATTCCTGGTTTAAAGTATCTGGTAAGAGCTTGTGTCTAGGTGTTGCTAATTTATGCTACGGTCACTGTTAATCGTCTTTAAACTTGTTTGGGACAGGGGAGTGACATATCTAGAAATTCTTCTCCTTTCTAGTGTGATTCATTAAGTGTTTTTGTCTTAGAACTTGGGGAATTTGAGAGAGAAGACACTTATCAGGGGGTTCATTATCTGAGCCTGCTTTTTTTTTTTTTCCTCAGTCCTTTTATAATTTGGGGACGACCAGATTCTGATCACGACCCCATTTCTCCTCATCTCTGACAATGTGACAACATCTCTGGAGTTGGACAGACTATAAATTCCTGGAGCTTGAATTTGACAAGCATTCACTGTCTGATATAAATGCATGTCACTTATAGAAACTCCGTATGCCATAGGGGCATAATATTTTAGAGCTGTGGAAAGACTGAAAAGTTCAGAGCAGCCAAGGCTTCTGCCCAAGGTCACAAAGCTAGCAAGAGGCAGAACTGGGATTGTGCTAGCTGCATTAAGGAGACAAAAGACAGGAAACAACAAAACAAAACAAAACCAACCAGAAAAACAACCTTGACAAAACAAGCAGCTAAAGTTATCTTAGCCCTGAAGTGAGAAGTGTAAGAACACATAGCACCAGAGAGCAGAAGATTTTGTTTATGACGTTAACTTTGAAAGCCATCTATTTTTATTTTGAGAAACTGTCTTTGATTTTAGCCCGAGTTGGTGTTTATGGCTTATTTTATAGAACATGTTCTATCTACTCTTTGTTCTCCAAGTCTTACAGCTGCCTTTGATGGTGAGCAATAGAATTCTGACCTCTGGTTTGTAGAATGCAAATAGTCTTATAAGGAGACAGGGCCCACAGCCTGAAGACAAGCTCGCTGTCTGCTCCCAACAGTCCCTGAATCAGCTTTTAAAATACAAATCTGATCCTGTCCCTGCCCCCGCCACCCCCCTCCTCCCCTAGTCCTTGCAGTGGCTTTCCATAGCTTTGCGAGGGCGCTCCGGGATAGCCATCCCATCTCTCCAGGCTCCTCTGACAACTGCTTCTCTAACCTCCTCTCCCTCTCCAGCTACACGGGTTGTCCTTTTCCCGGTTGGCACCACCTCCTCCTCGAGCTCTTTGAAGCCTCCTTTGCCCCTCCGGAGGGAGGCAGCTTTCCCATAAGGTGGGACAGTGTCACGCGTGTCCCCACAAAGCCTGAACTCCCTATTGCGATCTTTCTTTCGTTGTGTGCCCCACCCTGCACTTGACCGTGAGCTCCGTGAGGCAGAAATAGCGTCTTATTTCCCACTGTATCCCCAGCTTAGGGCCTGGTACCTAATAGATGTTCAGTAAATGCTTGCTGAGCTCTGAATGGATGAGTGGGGGCGGGGGGCAGATCTCAGCAGAGCCAAGCCAGCAGCACGTGTGGGGAAGAGAGTCCAGTTTACAGTACCCGCCTAGGGCAAGTCGTCCTCTCTGAGGTTCAGTTAATTCACTAAAAAGGAGAGCAGGTAATGACATCCAGCACTCAGGCAACTGTGAAGATGAAGGTGACCAGGGACAGCAGCTCTTTTCTCCCTTCCTCTCAGACATGGACACAGACATGGCCAGGGAGGCGCCATTCCATTTCAGACAGGAGCGAGGTCAACGTCTGACCGCTTGGCTGCCCCTGATCAGACCCGGCCCCTGGGAAGCTGCTGGTGACCCACCTGGGCAGGACCGACCTGCTAGAGCCAAGTCTCAGCCCAGCTTCAGGAGGCAAGCTTTGTGTCCCCGGGCTCAGAGAGTGGCGGGGCCGGGTGGGTTGTCCCTAGGAGGCACTGAGCTAGCCCCGGCAGGGCAGGGGTTAAGCAGGAGCCACTTAGGATGGGCCCATCCAGGGGTACATCCGTTCATCATGATAAGTGTCATAGGAAAATCAATTCTCTGTGTACTTTTGGGAATTACAACTATCACTTGGGTGTGATTTATTTGGTGTATAACACGAACATGGCCATTTGTTTTATCATTCTGAAAGTTCATCTGAAATTGCTTTGAGTTTCTGGTTTTCGGGAGTGACATGTCCAATTGTTATCGCCTCTCCCATGAAATATGGATCGAGAGACCTATTCCCGCCGGCCACGCTTCCTCCCTGGTTTCCGGCCTGTGGTGGCTCGGGAAGTTTTATTGCTTTGATTTCCCTTCTTCTCTCCCTGCCCTCCCTTTGCTGGAATCTGTCTTCCGACCAATGCAGGGTTAAAGCCCTCGGGAACTTCTCTGTCCTGCAAAGAATCTCTGAAGTAAGCACTGGACTCTCCACCCCACCCTGCAGCCCTCCTGGATGCTTCATCTCCTTCCCCCGCAGCCCCAGAACTGATGGGAGGCCCGTCTTTAAGCCCATTTGTGCTTGGGCATAACAGTTGTGGGGTGGGGGGGGGCGGTTGAGGTTTGAATGGACTGGTTTGAGAGTCGCCCCTGTCACTTCACTGCTGTGTGACTTTGGGCAAGTTCCTCAATCTCTCTGTTTTCTCACCTATAAAATTGCGGTTATAATCAGGTGAGGATTTCCTGCACTCCTGCACTAAGTGCCTAGTGTGTATCCTACACAGAGCGGGGGAGCCGTAATCACTACCCATTACCATGAGCACAACGCCTGGTTTCTGCTTGGAGCTAAACTGTGTGACGGGGGTCTTAGTTTGCCCCAATTGGAAAATGGCCTCATGCGGCAAGTCGGAATCAGTGAGAAGATGGGGATGTCACGTGTAGGGTGAGTAATGAAACAGCCCTGGCCGGAGACAAAGGGTCTATTTAAACTCTGGGTGTTGCTGTCTTACTGTTTCTCCTTCTCTGTTCTGCTGACAGAAGCACATGTGTCTCGGCCCTTTGGGGCAGGCTTCGGGAGAATCCTGGGACGCAGGGTTCAAGTAAGGTCAAAATACTGCCAGTCTTCCCATCTGGCCGTGGCATCTGTGGGGAGGCCTGTGGTTTATTCCTGACATCTTTGTGCAATAATAACACCACCCACCATGTATCACATGCACAGACCCCTAAAAAATCAGCGTCGGGTTTTGCTTTTTTTTTTTTTTTCCCTGGGACACCTGTTCCATTTTCTTGAAATGGAGCAGCTATCTTTGGATAAATGCCGCCCGACTTTTAGGTCAATGCGTGGCCCATCCAGGGCATGAAGTCATCGGGAACACTCTGTCACACCTTCCCTCTACATAGACCTTGTGTTCTTTCTTCTTTCCAGGGGCTATGTGCTATTCCTATTGCTTCACATCGGAGTCTTTCCACCTTTTAAGATCCAAATGCCACCCCTTCCAAGAAGCCTTCCCTCATTCTCCCTGCGGGTTATGGTCTCTCCCTCCCTTCTGCTCCCATGACACTACTTGCACCTCTATCTTGGCGTCTTTCCCTTTTTCTTTTGCAGAAAGGATCCTTAAATACCATCTTATCCACCTGACCTAGTTGGGTTCCCTTCTCGGGGGCCGTGTCTCTTGCCTCAGTCTAGCTCAGCATCTGGCACAGGATAGACCCGTCACACAGTTTTCTCATCTGTTCAAGGACGAGAAGGAAAGTGATCATGTCTTGTTGTTTGTGAAGAACCCTACGGAACCTTCACAGTCATCACTGGCGGCTGTGGGCACTTTGTCCTGCTTAGAAGCCTCAGACCCGCCTCTGGGAGATGATTTCTGCTGCAGAGGAGACTTTGTTTGAAATCTCTTCTGTTTTCTGGAAGTGACGAGCTACCTCCAGGTCCCAAGATGGAGACAGGTGGGCTCTTCATGGGTGGCGGGGGCTGGGGAATGCCGCAGGGAGGTGCCCTTGACCAAGGAGAGCCCAAGGGGAGACCGTATGCCCGAAGGAGCAGCTCGGGGCCGGCTTGTCCTGGGAGGTGAGCAGAGAAGATGGTGGGTTTGACCTTGCGCAGTGATCCTGGGCTTACTTCACCGTTAATGGAAGGAGGACATTTCCAGGAGCGATGGTGTTGGCTTCACCTCCCTCCCTTCCCCACCCCCAAGCGCAGAGGGAGCCCACCTTCGCAGCAGCAAATCAATAGGAGGACACATGTGTCCTTCTCTCCCTCCTCTTCCTCCCGCTGCGGGCTAAGGGGAGAAAATCTCCCCGAGTTACTTCAGTTACATGGATGACTGGTGTGCTTTAGCACAAGTGACAGAGTCACCAGCTTGGAAGGGAGGGTGACCAGTCCCCCTCCCCCTTCCCTCAGGCTGCTTCAACGAGCACAGTTGACCTTCTGCAAGGCACGTCACTAACGCAGGTGTTAACCTTAATGCCATTCACTTGGACCTATCATTAGCACTCAGGCCTGTGACAGGTGTTTGCTATGGCCCCCGCAGAAAGGTCAGCACCTTGGAGCTGCTGAGTTCCCCAACCTAAAGGCGACCCTTGAGGGTTGGCAAAGGGCCAGGCTCTCGGTGGCAGCCACTTAGCCCCAGGGGGGGCCTGGTGGAGTGGGGTTGGCGCGGGCTTTGGGAGTGCTCAGAGCTGGGGGAAGGATTTAAAGCCTTGCTCCTCTGCTGGCCCTGAGAGTCTTTCTTCACCCTCCTTCTCCACGTAGGCCCTCCCCTGGAGGGTCACGGAGATGACCTGGGCCTTTTGGCTGGGGGACAGCTCTGGGAGAAGCCCGGGATGCACTGGCTGCTGGCTTCGGCCCCGGCTTTTGGTCTCCTGCTCTTCGGAGATGGGCCTCGGGCTGGCCTGGGTGTCTCCGGGGGCAGCTGGCTGTGATTTCAGCCTTGACTCTGACCATCCCTCATTGGTGCTGCCTTAGGACTGTGCCTTGCCTGCCTGAGGACCTTGGCTGGACTAGCCTCCGGGAGAGCCCAGATAGCATCAAGAGTTGTCAAGTCCACGACAGGTGGGGGAAGAGCTGTTTTTTTGTTTTCTCTGTACCTTGGTTGGGGAGGGGGGTTTCTGGGAGAGGCTCAATCCCTTGCGCTGAGTATTAGGGATAAAAGAAATTCTGGGGTTCATTTAATTTATTAGTTCTCAAGTTTTTACTACCTACTCCTGATGTCTGTCATTCCTGTGATAGCAGCTATGGTTGGAATTCTCTGCACCTTCTTCACTCTCAGGATTCAAAGGAGGAATAATAACCAAAACAATGGCAACCTCCGCCACCAGTGGGTTCATGGTATGGTCACCTCACTCTAAACTCATGCTCAGAGAGGATGTGTGACCTACCCAAGGTGGAGCCAGGGATTGAACCCAAGTCGGAATGGCTTCCACTGATGCACTTAGTCACCCCACTTCGCTACCACTGTTGAGTTGAGCATCTGTGGTGGGTTGATCCACTCCCGGCTCAGGGTCAGGAGACCCTGCTGACCTCCAGCAGATCAGACACCTGAAGCCCAGAGAGGCAAACTGGCCCACCTGAGGTCGCACAGTTAACTTGTGACTGAGCTGGGGTTTACCTTTGCCTAGCTGGTGAATGACTTGCTTGTCCCCAGCCTCTTTGGTGGGGGGTGGTCCAAAAAAAAAAATAAGAATAAGAATATGTCTGATTCTCCATGAACTCCCGTTTACTATGTTCCTAAGTGACATTTATTGGCCTTTCACTCTGTGTCAGGCACGAGTTTCACATCTGGCTCTCACAACTCTGATCTATGTTCTAGCATTAGCCCTCTTTTATAGCAAGAAGAGTGAGGCCCAAAGATGCGAAGCAGCTTATCCAGGGCCACACAGCTCTGATGGATGAGACGTGACTCGAGCCCATGCCTCGATGATGGCAGAGCCCTTGGACTCATTCTTCAGACGCAGAGAAAACAACTGGAGAACCACAGGGGCTAAGACTGAGGACGCAATGTATGACGGGACATCAGAGAAGGGAGAGAGATGTGTGGGCAGTCCGTGGGAGGAAGGGAGGCGTTCAGAGGACAGGGGACTTGAGCTGGGCTTTGATATTTGATGGGGCTAGAGGGAGTCTGGGATGGGGCCCGGGTGGAAAGAATGTCCCAAATAAAGGCTGGGGATTTATCAGGGTACAATGAGAGGCTGTGTGTGCCTGCCCGATGGTGGAGGGACTCTTCTTTATCTGACTCTCAGCTTCTTTATCTATAGCTACTCTCCACTGGTGGGTTGATATCAAGCCTTCTTTTGGGCAGCCAAGAAATACCCGTTTGCCGCTGAGGAAATAGGAGGGTTTCTACATGTGTGGCAGAGAGGAAAAGCACACAGTTTAGAACTGGATTTGAGTTTAACGCTGTATGGTACTAACTGTATGTCTTTGGGAGACTCTGAGCCACCCTGAGCTCAGTTTTATTGTTTGTAAAGGCTGGATAATAACAATTAGCTTATCTACCTCACGATGTAATTCTTGATAATCAAATGAGATAGGTTCAGGTGAGAAGCACTCTGTAAGTTGCAAATTGCCCTAAGTTATGATTATTAATTAGATGTGAGTGTTAGTAAACAGGTTGTGCATGTTTATGTGTATTTAAGTGGTTATAATTAGGGTTATGTCTTTAACTCAGAATGTGAATATTGACACTTGTGCATATGGGGTGGTGTGTGTGTGTGTGTATGTGTGTTTATCTCCTGGTCTCAAGAATAACACCTGGGAGGCATCACTCAGCAACAGACCCCAGGAGAGCCCCTTTACTGTGAGTAGCTGCAGGCCGGGCATAGTGGCTTCCACTCGCTGTGTCATGCCTCCCTGTAATCTGGAAGTCCATGGCTTTGACCGTAATCATTTTTCACTTGTCATAGGGCCTGGATTTGAGCTGAGGTGTGCTGTCTCTAAAGCAACTGCTGATCTTTCAAGAAACTAGAGGGGACCCCTCTGCAGGCAGCAGAGGCAGCTGGTGTCCCGGAGAAGCCCTCACCAGGCACACCCTCTTCCTAGGGTTACCCCAAGCCCCAATCTCATTAGCACCTGCCTGCTGGCCCATTTCACGGGAGCTCGCTCCGCTTCCCTTGGGCTTCTAGGGGTACCTCCTGGCTCATGCCCTCAGCTGAGCCCACCCAGCTCCTGACTCTTGGACCAGGAGTCACCCAGCCTTTTCAAGTCTCTTGTAGACTTTGTTCTCTGAATCCTGATCCTGTTCTCAAGGAGGTGGAGTTAGAGGAATGGCTTGTTTCATTCTTTCCAGGCACTTTCTCTGGGACTTACCCTCTGGCCTCCACTCAGGATAGCCTACGCTACCTAAGGGTCCATCTGTCTGGAGAGGAAGCCCAGCAGGGGGTTTGTAGGACACTTAGAGCCCCAATGGGAGACTCTACTGCCGTCAACTGTGGAGGCTATGGGAGGATTCATTCCTTACTCTGCCACAGTGTGCTTGGTTCTAGGTCCTTCCGGACTTTGGTCACACACTCCTCTGCAGGCAGAGGTCTGGAATTCCTGGTGAGATTCTACTTGGAATGTCTACCCTTAGGCTCAGAATGGGGCTTGGTTGGCCTCAGGCTCTTGGCTGCCTTTGAGGAGGCTGGGGAGAGCTCTGAGCCCAGCTTGCGGAAGGCTCACGGTCATTTCCTACATGAGATTGACACTGTGATGGTCATACACTTCACACTGATGAACGGGCCTACAGATAATGCCTGATAGTCTGTGCCCATGTGTGGTACATTCAAAGGTATACATACATTGATGCATAATTTGGAGGTCTAATTAATTTTACTTTGGTGATGGAAATAATGTTCACCTATTGTAAGAAATTAAAAAAAATACATGTGTGTCAGGAAGAAATAAAAGTAACCCTTCAGCCTTTTATTGAATGATAGCCACTGTTATCATTTTGTTATATTTCCTGAAATTCCTTCTCTATTATGCCCATATGGTATATATATTTCTGTGTGTATGATATGTATGTGTGCAGTTGGCCCTTGAATGAAATGGGTTTAAACTACGCGAGTCCACTTATCTGCAGATTTTTTTCAATTATACGGTACGGTAGAGTAAATATATTTTCTCTTCCTTATGAGCTTCTTGATGGATTTTTTTCTCCAGCTAAGTTTATTATAAGCATATGATATATAACACAAATAACACACAAAATATACGTTAATCAGCTTTAGGTCAGTGGTAAGACTTCTGGTCAACAGTAGACTATTAGCAGTTAAGTTTTGGTGGAGTCAAAAGTTACACACAGTTTTTTTTTTTTTAAGACCTTATTTATTTGACACGGAGAGAGAGAGATGATCACAAGTAGGCGGAGAGGCAGACAGAGAGAGAGGGAGAAGCAGGCTCCCTGCTGAGCAGAGAGCCCGATGCGGGGCTCGATCCCAGGACCCTGAGATCCTGATCTAAGCTGAAGGCAGAGGCCTTAACACTCTAAACCACCCAGGCGCCCCATATACACAGATTTTTTTTTAAAGACTTTATTTATTTGACAGACAGAGATCACAAGTATGCAGAGAGGCAGGTAGAGAGAGGGGGAAGCAGGCTCCCCGCTGAGCAGAGAGCCCAATGCGGGGCTCGAACCCAGGACCCTGGGATCATGACCTGAGCAGAGGCTTTAACCCACTGAGCCCCCCAGGTACCCCTCTATATACACAGATTAAAAAAAAAATTTAAATCCCATTTAATGAACATATAGTGTATGATTAGTTTCAGAAGTAGAACTTAGTGATGCATAGTTGCATATAACACCCAGTGCTCATCACATCATGTGACCTCCTTTATGTCCATTACCCAATTATCCCATCTCCCCTCTAGTACCCCTCAGTTTGTTTTCGTAAGAGTCTCTTATGATTCGTCTCCCACTCTGTTTTCATCTTATTTTTCCTTTCCTTCCCCTATGTTTATCTGTTTTGTTTCTTAAATTCCACATACGAGGGAAATCATATGATAGTTGTCTTTCTCGGACTTATTTCACTTAGTACAATACCCTCTAGTTCCACCCACATCATTGCAAATGGCAAGCTTTCATTATTTTTGATGGCTGAGTAATATTCCGCTATATGTATATACACCACATCTTCTTTAATCATTCATCAGTGAGTGGACATCTGGGCTCTTTCCGTAGTTTGGCTATTGTGGACGTTGCTGCTATAAACATTGGGGTGCATGTGCCCCTTCATATACACAGATTTTTGATTGGGGGTCGGAGCTTCAAACCCCAAGCTGTTCAAGGGTCACCTGTAAATATATCTAACGTTCTTCTTCCTCAAATCAGAGAAGTGCACAGAGAAGCCTAGGAGTTACTCTTGACCCTTTCCTCCCCATGCCTCCCAATCCCACCCCTTCTCCAAGCCTTCACTAAATCCTACTAATTATGCCCCTCTCATTGCCCCTCAACCACTCTCAGCTACTTTCCTCTCCCACCTGAGTCCCAGCAATAGCTCCTAACCAGCCTGCCACAGCACATGAGTCCCTCCCTGCAGTCGCACAGACTGCCCGGCTCCGCCTCCTCGCCTGGCTCCGCCTCCTCGCCTGGCTCCTCCTCCTAGCCTGGCTCCGCCTCCTCACCTGGCTCTGCCTCCTAGCTGTGCACCCTTAGGTAGGTCACTTCACAGCTCTGAGTCTCAGCTTCCCTCTCTCATGATGTGGTTAGGATTCAATAAGGGAATACACAGAAAGCACCTACACTGACTTCTGCCTGTGGCACACCTTCTCCACGGCAACAAGAGGCTCTTTAGAGCCACAGATCTGATCGCGCTACCCCTCTCTGGGAAATCTGGTAAAGGCTTCTTTCCCATGGCCCTCAGGGTGAGAGCAGAGCCCAGAGCCGCTGAGTTGGTCTGGCCTCTTTGCTCTCCTCTTCGGGTTTCATTCTCTCTCTCTCTCTTTCTCCCCCTGCCCCATCTCTCCTTCCCACCAGCCAGCAGTGGCCTTCCTTCAGTCCCTGGAGCTCCTTGGACCACAACCTCTCTACATACGCTCTTCCCTACCCATTCTTTCACCTATAACGTGCTTATTATACGTATGCGTTGTTCCCCATGTTCTTCTCTCTCTCTCTCTTTTTAAAAAGAGTTTATTTATTTATCAGAGAGAGAGTGCACAAGCAGGGGGAATGATGGGCAGAGAAGCAAGCTTCCCAACCAGGGAGCCTGATGTGGGACTCGATCCCAGAACCCTGAGATTATGACCTGAGCGGAAGGCAGATGCTTAACTGACTAAGCCACCCAGGTGCTGCCCCACCCCCCACTATGTTCTTCTCTTATAAATAACCTGAATATGTCTTTGTGCAGAAATCTGCATACAGGGCTCTGATTATGTCCTCAAAATAGATCCTTAGCAATAAAACCACTGGGTCAAAGATTACAGACATTTGCAAGGCTTTAGATGAATATCACCAGACCCCTTTCCAGAAAGCAAACATCTCTTTCTTAGTCTTCTTCCTTAGGCTACTTAGTTCCTTCCTTAGGCTACTGTGACTTTTTGTTTGAAGCTCTCATCTTGCATTGATCCTATCTGCTTTATATTAGCATTGTCTTTTACCCTCGGTCTCATTAACTGGACTATAAACTATTTGAGGGTAAGGGCTATATCTCACTCAGCTTCATATCTCCCTGGGGACCTGGCTCACGGCAGGTGCCTAGCGAACATTTGCTGAGCTGGACTGAGCTGAACATATGAGTTGATATGGGTCCCTTTCCAAAATAGGATGAAACTCAGAAATCCAGATGTTTGGAAATAAATCAGCGGGTCCACAAATGTCTAAAAATCAGTGAAAAACCCAACATTTGCTGCACACTGGCAGTGTTTCTTTCCCTCTCCCTCACTTCTCTCTGTCCCTCTCTTGTGCTCTCACCCTCTCTTTCCAGCCTCATGGTTGAGTGAGAGAAAAACCCAATTTAAACGTTGTGTTTCTAGGGCATCTGGGTGGCTCTGTTGGTTAAGCATCTGCCTTGGGCTCAGGTCATGATCTCAGGTTCTGAGGATGGAGCCCCACTGCAGGTTCTCTGCTCAGCGAGGAGCCTGCTTCTCCCTTCCCTCTGCCCGTCTCCCTGTATTTGTGCCATCTCTCTCTCTCCCAAATGGATAAAGAAAATCTTTTTTAAAAAGATTTTATTTATTTATTTGACAGACAGAGATCACAAGTAGGCAGAGAGGCAGGCAGAGAGAGAGAGGAGGAAAGAGGCTCCCTACCGAGCAGAGAGCCTGATGCAGGGCTCCATCACAGGACCCTGAGGTCATGACCTGAACTGAAGGCAGAGGCTTAACACACTGAGCCACCTAGGCGCCCCTGGATAAATCAAATCTTTAAAAAAAACCCAACCCTGTTTTTCCTATTTCAGAGTGGAGAAAGGGGAGGTGTAGAGGAGCAGCCCCTCAGGTGGGCAGGCTGCGCCCCCAGCCCCGCTGTTTCCTCTGGGGGTGGGCCAGGACCTTGCTTACCTTCCCGAGGGCAATGTCTTCCCCTTGCCCCTCCTGTGTCCTGCCTCTGGAAAGGGTGGGAGAAGTCAGAGCAGCTGGTTCTCCTTACTGGTTTCACTGGGGGTGTCCTGTTCTCTTGCTTACCCCCAGAGCCACCCGTGAGGGCTCTGGCCACAGGGGACCCTTGGGGCACGTGGAGGGCAGCACTAGCTCCTCTGCAGGGGTGACTTAATTGGACTGCCTTTGCGTGGGACACTGTTGGCTCCACTTTTCTTAAAAAGCTGAGAAATGTTCCCCAATGGCCCATTGGCCTCTGGGATGTGTTTCCTGCCTGCTCGGGAGTCGCCTCTACCCCAGAGAAGCACTTAGAGCTGTGGCCTGGAATATTTGACTTGGAAGAGTGGCGAGGCTCCGTCTGGGGCAACCTTCCTATTTTTATTTATTTATTTATTTATTTATTTATTTATTTATTTATTTATTTTAACCTTCCTATTTTGAGATGGGAACTCGGAGACATGGATTATCCCCAGCTTGACCTCTCGCGGCCTCTATGGGCTCCTTGCTAGGCTCACATGTGTGCGACTCACACTCTGTCACTGTTCTAAGTGTGTTTCCAATAGTAACTCATGTTATCATCCCACAGATCCTGTGAGGCAGGCGCTCTTATCCTCATTTGACAGACAGGGAAGCCGAAGCTCAGGGGGGTCGTGAGCCCTGGAGAGGCTGAGCCGGGAGCTGAACCGGGTTCTGGTTCTAAGTCCCGCCCCTCAGGCTTTGGGGCCCTATGAGGCTATGCATGTGCCCACAGGTGTGTGTGTATGTGTGTGTGTGAGTGAGAGAAAGAGATAGAGACAGGGAGAGACAGGGGAGAGAAAGAGAAGGAAGGAGAGGATATTTGTTCAGCCTGACGCAGGGGCTCTTGGCGCTCGGGTAACACAGAGGAGGCAGTGTGACCTGGCCACACCGTGGGAAGTGCGAAGGGCTTAGCCGTGAGTCAGACCCGAGTCTGGTTTCTGGCTCTGCCTCTTATTAGCTGTGTGACTTATGTGTGCGGCTTGACCACGCTGAGTCTTGACTTCCTTCTTTGCAAAAGTTGAAGGGTATGGACGGCTAGTGTTGCCTCAGAGATTACACGTATTCACTTAGGTCCGTGGTGAAGGGCAGTGCCTAGCACATGGCAGGTCCTAAAATAAATATTATTTATCTCCTTTCACTCTGGGCAGGCTGAGAGGTAGAAAGCGTTTGTCCTTTCCTTCGTTTTCCAGAATATTCTCTCTCCCCAGGCTCCCCATCCTGTCACATACCCTCCTGCAGCCTCAGTTTCATCTGCACCCAAGTACAGCAGATGTCATGCAGAACCCTCCCTTTGTTTCTTTTTTTTAAAGATTTTATTTATTTATTTCACAGAGAGAGATCAAAAGTAGGCAGAGAGGCAGGCAGAGAGAGAGGAGGAAGCAGGCTCCCTGCCGAGCAGAGAGCCTGATGCGGGACTTGATCCCAGGACCCTGAGATCATGACCTGAGCTAAAGGCAGAGGCTTAACCCACTGAGCCACCCAGGTGCCCCCCTCCCTTCGGTTTTTACGTTGAAAAAAAGGAATAGAAGCAGCCCATGGTGCAAGACCTTAAAAAGAAGCAGGAGATCTTCTGGTGCCTCCCAGATGCCCCCACCTGTCTATTCTGCCTCGGTTAAGGCAGATTCTGGAAAGGCCTCTGCCTTGCCTGTCTTTGGACATGTGTCTGGAGGCTTTTCTCAGAACCTACACTCTCTACTTTGTCCCTGGGCACCACCCACTTGGCTCTGGGCCACATGGTGCCTGGCTGAGCTGCCCCCGGAGCTGTCAGCACGGGTGTGCGTGCTGGTATGCTGCCTGGGGGCTCCGGAGAGGAAAGGTGCGGGAGGCAGGCAGGACTGTGCCAGGCTGGTTAGCATTACCTACCAGCCTGGGAATGGCCCGTAAATCAAGGTGCACAGCTGAGGGTGCCCAGAGTGAGGGTGGGGGTGTGTGAGTGAGAAGGGATTGTGAGGCCGGGCTGTCATGTGGAAGGGAGCAGGCTCGGGGATCAGGCCAGTGGGTAGAAGCCCTAGACAGGCTGCTTTTAGCTCAGGCTGAAAACAAAACAAAACAAAAAATCGAGTTGAAATTGCTCAGTGCTGGGAGGGTCTGCGGTAAGGTGATGAGCTCCCTGTCTTTATGGTTATTCCGAAGGTTGATTTCACCCTTGGGTACCATGGTCATAAGGACCCTTGTCATTGGAAGGGAGATGGCTCCTTCCAGCCTTGAGATGCCTCAAGCCTGGGTCTAGGATCCTGGTCTGTGATTCTAAAAGTTCAGGCTATGGGCATTTGCTTTTGTTTGCTAATGTTCATGCTGCTCAAATCTCAGGCCAGGGTCCCTTCTAACAGCTTACAAACATCAGTGTCTTTCCTTCTCATGATAACCCTCCCAGGTTGGTACTCACATTTCTGTTTTGTGGACAGAAGCCCGAGGCACAGAGAAGGGACTTGCCCAAGAACTCCCAGCTAGTCTGTCTGACTCTGGAATCTGTTCTTCTACCCGCTCTGGCTACCACGGTTCTTTCTGGGGCGTTTCCAGAAGGTCTGGTTTCAGTAGCTTAGTCTGGGCACAGCTGGGGGGCACCTGGCAAAGGTCAACAGCAGGCAAGCAAAGCATTCTGGGATGAGTGGGTTTTGGGAAGGGATCCTTTGGGCACAGCAGATAACCCGAAGGACGTGGCTGGTGGCGGGTGTGATAACACCCAGTTAACAAGAGGGAGGAGACAGACCTTCCAGAAAGGCGGGAGGCTCCCAGTGAATCTGAAAACCTGAATGTCCAGACAGGCAAGTGACTGCGGGGGTGTTTGTTATTCATCATGGAACTCCTCCAGGACCTGGCGAATAGAGGACATGGGATTTCACCAAGAAGGGGACTCCATCCCAGGGCAAGGTGAAGGCTTTGGCATTGAAAGTGGTAAGCCATGTTAGAAACATTCAGAGAGGGGCACCTGGGTGGCTCAGTGGATTAAGCCGCTGCCTTCGGCTCAGGTCATGATCTCAGGGTCCTGGGATCAAGCCCCGCATCGGGCTCTCTGCTCAGCGGGGAGCCTGCTTCCCCTTCTCTCTCTGCCTGACTCTCTGCCTACTTGTGATCTCTCTCTCTCTGTCAAATAAATAAATAAAATCTTAAAAAAAAAAAAGAAAAAGAAACATTCAGAAAGAAGGACGTGATGTGGAGACCCAGGTCTGAGCTGGGAGTAGCTTTCGCCGGCAAGGAGGGCTGGCTTCAGAACCCGAAGGCTGGGGCTTAATCCCTAGATTTGCTGCTTTTGCTCCTTGTGTGATCAGGACCACTTGGTGAATCTCTCTGACCCTCCGTATCTTATCTTGAAAGGTGGGTGATGATCACTTTCTAGCAGGATGCTTTGTGGGTGATCAAATCACATATTTGCTTACATGGAGATTTACAAACAAGAGGAGCTTCCCAGATGTCCTGTGTGTCTTTTAGTGGCTCTTGCCTTGGGTAGAGATGGATCTTAGGGTGCATCTGAGAGGGGTGTGGGAAGGAGGGGGGTTAGGGTGGGGGCTGGGGCAGGTCAGAGGCAGAAGGGCTCCAGAGGGAAGGGCTCCGAAGGCCCAGCCTTGGCATACCTCCTGCCTGCCCACCCTGGTGTCAGCCAACCCCACACTGGGTTCATCAAGTCAGCCAGTAGTTTTATGGGACCCTCAGGGTGCTGACCCCTGGATCAGGTAACTGGGGGCTGTGGAAGGGAGGCTACTAAGAAGCTACCCAGAATTCCAAGTTGAAACTCAAAGCCAGGTCCAGGGAACAGGTGGGATTTGCAAGCACCAGGAGGTCCCCAAGCTTACTCTCACGCTCCCTTCCCCTCCCGACCCCTTCTAGCACGTTCTTGCCTGTCTTTCTCTGAGGGCCTGTGGGCACCCTCTATCTCTTCATCGGCAGAATGAGCGGATTTGGGTAACAGGATGACTAAAGCTAATTACATACCTTCCCTGGTCTTAAAGATCAAACATTTTATTTTTCTGTTAATCTGGAAACTTGGGAGAATCACCTACAGGTTAGAGGTCGACAGTAAAGGCAGCTGGAGTAACAGAAAGGGTCACAAATTGAGAGTGATAATAGTGAGAGCAGTCACCTTCGATCCAGAGCGCTCTAGGATTAATGATGTCGTCCTGCATGTTCCATTTACTGTTTACCACAATCCCATCCTGTAGATGAGGCTACTGAAGGCTTGAGCTCGCACTGCTGGTTGGTGACAAAACCAGACTCCTCACCAGGTAGTTCCAGCCCCAACTCAGGTTCAAAGAAATTGCGTGAAGGTGCTGCCCATTTCTAGGTCTCAGTCTCCCCATCTGTGAAGTGGGTACATTTTTCCCCTGGCAGTAAAATGTTATGATTTTATGACTTCTCTGTCCCTGGGGGCACAGGGGCTTCTCTTGGTGCTGGCTGGTAAATATCGGTCTTGGTCTCAGAGGGTTCGGAAGTCACCCCACTTCCCCCTCATTGTTAATGGTGACCACTGCTGCCAGAGTAAGCGCTGGGAGTAAGTCCCAGAGGGCAAGTCCTGGAGGACGGCCTCTGGATCCTCTTCTTACCTTGTGGGGCAGCAAGAAGAGGTTCAGAACCACTCTGGATTATTAGGAGCAGTTGAGGCTGTCCTGTGTCCAGAGACGTCTTGCTTGGTGGGTGTTTAGTCCAGGCCCTTGTCTTCAGGACGATGGGCCAGATGACCTAATAAAGTCCCTAATAAAACTGCCTGGGCAGATCACCAGCCTCCTGCTTTAAAGTCTTATTGAAAAAAGAATGTCTATGCAGTCCCTGGGTAACACATTACAGAGTTTCACGACCCTCCTCGCCAGGAAGCTGTTCTTAATGTTTAACCTTAATCTCTCCTGCTGTAATTTAAGGCCCGTTCCTCTTGTTGAGTGCAAATGGAGAACAGCTGCTCACACTCATCGTCTGACATCAGCTATTTCTCAAGATGACCCTGTGAGACAGGCCAGGGTCATTACACCCAATTTGGTGCTTGGCAAATATGTATTTATTCCTCTGTGCTCGGGCTGCAGCCTGGTTTGTTGGGTATGGGGAGGGGCAGCGAGTCTCCCCAGGTGTCTCCCGATGCCTGGGTCACCCGCGGCCCCCTGGAAGGCCCCACCGACTTTGTCAACGTTCCTCTAGGGTGCTCGGCGGCAGAGGCTGCTTCCTGGATGGGAACGGTTTTGTGGAGGGGGCTGACACTTGAAGTCTGAGAGGCATCCTGATGACACTCTCTGGCTCCTCCGGAGACTTGGACGTGGCTCTGTTGCAGGGAGCTCACTTTCACCGGCAAAGCTGAGGGTGTCCCTTGACGGTATATGGATTCCCTGTCCCACTGAGGGGCCAAGTCCAGGGCAAGGGGAAGGGCCAAGGGGTTTCTGAGACCACGCGCAGGTTGTCCTGGCCTCGTGTCCTTTCTGAAGGGAGGCTGGGGTGAAACACAATCCAGCTGCTCACCAACCCCATCATCACTAAGAACAACAGTATCGACAACAAGAACGGGAACAACAAAGCCCACAGGGCCTGCTGGGCCAAACTTGTCTTTCTCAGTTCAAATCTTATCTGGTTTGTTCTCTCTCCCTGGCCTATTTATGTCTGGAGGAGCACAGGTAACGCGTGTGGAAGGACAGGTGAGCAAGTGTGAGGGAATTTTGGAGGCCCAGGCCAGCGCATCCCCACTTCCTGGTTGAGACTTGGACAGGCTCTTCACAGCGTTGGTTGTGGCTGTAGAGGCCCTGGACCCTACAGGGGCTACACCCTTCTCCCCAGAATGGGGGTCTCTGTTTGGTGACAGGACTTTGAGGCCCCACCTGTCCCTGGGCACCCCCTCCTGGGCTCTGCTTCTCTGGGAGGCTGCATTCCCATTGAGCTGGGCCTGATGTTTATCAGAGGCCTGGATCAAAGCTGCCCAGGTCATAAATCTTGTTCTGTGGCTGACAGGCCCCAGGGCAGCTGAAGAGGGTTGACAGCCTTTGGGCCTCAAAGGAAAAAATTTGCTTTACCCCACCCACCCCCATCTCTGCCAAGAAGCTGTCCTCTCAGGAGCCACTGCTGGGCCATTCCATTCCTGGGAGCTGCTTCTGGAAGCCAAGAAGAGCTTGTCTGTGGTGGGGGCGAGAGGGTAGAGCTGTGGAAAGGGAGCAAGGGGGAGGGGGACAGAAGCAGCCCCTGCATGTCTGAGTGTGTGAGTGTGTGTGAGTGTCAGTGTGTATGTGTGTGAGGACGGCTGTGCGCTATCACCCGTGTGTGGTTGTGAAATGCCTTATGGGTTCCTTCGTGAGGGGAAGTTCGGAGGTGGGGGAGACAGACTCAAGGCCAAAAGCGCCCTAAGAACTTTGGGACCCAAACCTCTCATGTTAAAGAAGGGGCTTGCTCAGCGCTCACGGAGGCAGTGTCTGTGGGTTTCCAGAGATTCCTCAGGGACTGTGTGACTAAGGAAATGCAAGGCTGGTGCAGAAGTTGAAGGACGCTGGAGGGTCTCAGGCAGAGCTGGATTGGAGTTGGGGGGCTGGGGTGCTGGCAAGGGTGTCCCAGCCTGGACAGACTTTCCTGGTGATGGCAGGCTCTAGGAGCTTCTTGTACTGATACGTGGGAAGCTCTGAAGCGCCTCACTTTGCCTCTGGCCACAGAGAGACTTTGGCATTAATTATTTTAGCTCTTCAGGAAAGAGCAGAAGGACCACTTAGACAGACTGTCACCATTCCTTCTCCTCTCGAGAGCTTCCCGAGGAGTCAGAAGTGCTAGTGAAGGAAGGGGTCATAGAAATAACTTAGCTTAAGACTTCCATTTGTTCATGTGGAAAATGAGGAAGGAAAGGACCAAGAGTGGAAGGGGAAACCATGGGTGCAGGGCGGCCCTGGTCTGGTGTGCAGCTCCCAGGAACTCAAGCCCCAGCTGCCTCACAAAACAAACACACAGCAAGCGTTGGTGTAGGTGTCGATCAACTACATCTGCGCTTATGTAAAGCACATCAACATATAGGGCACAATTTCAGGAAAATGTCCTGCAGATAAAAGTAGCTTTAAATCCCCTATAAAATGTTCAATGCCCAGGGCTTAACTCCTAGCAGCTCAGCAGATCCTCAAAGGTGGCAGCCCCACAGTGACAATCCAGGAGCTACACGTGGGAAGAGGATGTGGAGAAGCAAGAAGCACGTAGACTGGGATTTGGAGTCACGAAGACTTGGGGGCCGGGCCATGCTGGCCTGTTGTAACTGTTGACCTTGGCCAATTGAGCATCTTGTTTGTAGTTAATCTCATAGGGAGTTGGAAATGATGTCGGTTCCTACAGTGGTGCTGGGCTTATAGTACGTGCTCAGTAAATGTCCACCTTTATTTTTTAATTAAATGAATGAATGAATGAATGTTTATTAGAGAGGGACAGAGAGGGTGGGAGGCGCAGAAGGAGAAGGAGAGAGGTTTTTTTTAGATGGGAGAAAATAAAATTTAATTATAAATGCACAGGGAATTAGTATAAACATGAGAGATTCCAAAGACAGCCAGGCGAAATGGAGTATATATGTTATTCTGGACTGAGGAAAAGAAGGTAGGTGTCTGGGGCTTTAAAGGGAAGGAAGGAAATTCATAAGAAAAACTTCAGAAAGAATAAATGCTTAGCAAGCAAATGTTGGCTGGGGCCACACAAACAAACTTTGACCCAACAGGCCTTGCTAGCTTCGAGGGAGAGACAATCTTAAGCAGGCTCCATGCCCAGAATAGAGCCGGATGCAGGGCTCGATCTCATAACCCTGAGATCAGGACCTGAGCTGAAACCAAGAGTCACACGCTCCACAGACTGAGCCAACCAGGTGCCTGTAAATGTCCACATTTAGAGACACCTTGGGGTCTCAATCTAAGTCACATTGAAGCGGACTTCATTCTGGGATTTTCTCCCCTTGCATAAGATATGGACATGCGGGGTCTATTGAAATCTAGGGACAAGTCACCTGCGAGGTGAAGGGGACATGAGAAGGCTGGGTTCAATCAATTCAGAAGACTGATCTCAGTTTCAGATGTTGCCAGTGGATTGGTGGCTTTTAGGGTCTTTGTTCCAAACTTGGGGGCTCATCCCTATGTTGAGTTTTAGGGCTCTGTTATGCATTGGATTGTATCCCCCCCGCCTTCCCTGCTGAATTCATCTGTCCAAGTCCTAACCCCTAGTACCTCAGCAGACTGTATTTGGAGATAGTATCTTTAAAGAGGGAATTAACTGAAAATGTGGTCATGAAGGTGGGCCCTAATCCAGTTTGATTTGTGTCCTTGTAAGAAGAGAAAAATTGGGCCCAGACAGGTCCCCAGGACAGATCATGTGAAGGCGTGGGGAGAAGACGGCCATCTCTAAGCCAAGCCCAGAGTCTCAGAGGAAACAGCCCTGCTGGCACTTTGCTCCTGGACTTCTAGGCTCCAGAACTGTGAGACATCTGAGTTGTTCAAGCCACTCCACCTGTGGTACCTGGTTCTGGCAGCCATGGCTGACTAACTCGGGTTTCGCCATCTTCCTCCTGAGACCTGGAGTGGCAGCAATGGCTGCCCTTCCAAGGCTCCCCGGTTCCTCTCTGGCAGAGGGGAAGGGCTTATGGATCAGTGCTTCTCCCACCTGTGTGTGTCTGAGACACCCTTCTAGGGGAACCTGCTAAAGATGCCGAGTCCATGCCCAGACCCCCTCCCTCCACAGAGTCTTATCTAGTTATGTCTGGGGAAGCCCTCGGGGGCCATTCCTCTCTCTGGTGACTCTGATGACAGGGTCCAGCCTGTGAGGGGCACTGCCTTAGCCCTCAGGCTCACCCAGGTCTTCCTTCTTGGGGGTTGGTCCTGCCAGGAAGCTGGTGGATGTCACTCCTCAGTTACCCAAAAGGCTAGATTGTAGGTGGTACTGGAAGCTCCCGGATCTGCCTGGACATGAGCCCTCTCCCTGTGCACCTCCCCTGCCTCCTCTCCCTCACCAGCCTGCCAGTCCTGCTGGCAGCTGGAGGCCTGGCAGCCTGTCTGCCTTTCAGACCTGTGGTGGAGTGAGTGGAGACAGGCCTGGCCCCCAGGCGACGGTGGAGCAGGAGTGAGTGGGGTGCTTCATGGGCTCCCTATGGGGCTGGGCGTGGGGAAGTTAGGAACTGCCCGGCTTCTTGCTCTGTCAGCTTCCAGCATGACATATGCACAAAGGTACCTTTTATAGGTGGGAAATTATAGGTGCTGCCACTTCAAAGGCCTTGGCAACCGGAGCTCCTCTTTGATAGATGACAGTATTATTAATGGTGATTTATTGCTGGGGCCATTTTGACAACAGAAATAACCAGTTTCCCCACCTTCTCGGCCCCCTCCCCCCACACCTTGTTGTTTTGTGTGTGTGTTGGGGTGGTGTGTGTGCCGTGGGGGTTACCTCCCTGCACAAGGAGGCTGGGGCATCTGTTTAACGCACACAGTGAGGTATCTGGCTTATTAACTTGTCATCATGTGTCATAAAGTTTAGTGAAATGCTGGCAGATTGTAATCCTAAACAGGGCAATTACCCTATTATTAAAGCGGCTTTCTTTCTTTCTCTCTCTTGAGTTTTCTTTCTCTCTTTCTCCCCCCCCCTACCCCCCTTCCTGGTTGGGTTTGTTCTTAACCTCTGTCTTACTTGCTTGATTAGTCACGGGCAGGAGCCTCCTGCTTTGCAATTATCCCCGAGTAAACCTGGCCTTGGCTGGGCAGAGCTCACCGGGGAGCACGCCGCAGGAGAGGGAAGCACCTTGCTGTCGGATGCCACCAGCTAGCCCAGGTCATGGGAATGTAAGCTGAGCCAGCCCCAGGCAGCAAGAAGCAGGAGGTGGTGGGTTGGTTTCTGGCTCCCCAGCCCTGGGTGGCTTGAGGGAAGAGGAGACAGAACTTGCCGGAGCACCGGAGTTCCTCTGTCTTGACAGCTTCCCTGGGTCTCTCTCCAGAATTTATTGCCCTTTGCCTTTTATGAGCTCCCTTTCGGATCTGGAACTAGAGGTGGAGCACAGAAAAGGCAGGAAGCAGTGGGATGGCGGTGGAGTGGGAGGCGGGCTGCGTGGAAGGAGAGGAATCACGTGGTCTGAGTCCTGGCTGCCCCTTCCATGCCAGAGACTGGGTTTCTCAATCTATAAAATGGGGTGATGAATCTTGCCCTGTGCACCTCACGCAGTTCTAGAGAGAATCAAACTAGACAGCGGGCAGGAAAGAAGACGGTTGGTGGTAAATCGCTCTGCAGATCTGAGGGGTAATCATTACTTCATTTGCACCATGGCGGGGTCTCATTTCCTGGCTGATGGAGCCTCAACTCCTGTTATTCCAAAGGGTTGTAAGTACATCAAGATTCAGTCTCCTAGTTCTCATTGTGTTTCTCAAGGTCATGATGACCTTGGTTTCTGGCTGTACCTGGAAGGCATTGTTTGACTTGTGGTTTGGACAATGGGAATTTTTAGGCCTGATCATGACAAATAGTTGTTATATGTCCCCAGCTGCGTTAAGGATGTGAATGGAGTAGGCTGGAGGCAAAACTGAAATAATCGAATAGCAGTTTGCCAAACCTTGACAGGACTTTAGAGATAGGCCTGTTCAATTAACCCATTTTATAGATTTGTAAATTGAGGCTTTGAGAGGTAGATCAATATTCCTAAAGTCACCGGGTGAACTATAGGCAGAGCTGGGACTAGAATTCTTTTTTTTTTTTTTTAAGATTTTATTTATTTATTTGACAGACAGATCACAAGTAGGCAGAGAGGCAGGCAGAGAGAGAGAGAGAGGAGGAAGCAGGCTCCCTGCTGAGCAGAGAGCCGGATGTGGGACTCGATCCCAAGACCCCGAGATCATGACCTGAGCCAAAGGCAGCGGCTTAACCCACTGAGCCACTCAGGTGCCCCTGGGACTAGAATTCTTAGTTCTGACTCTGGTCCAGTGTTTTCTCCACTGGGAGAAGCACCTCAAAGCTTTGAGTCTGGCTGCTCTTTCTCTTCCTTTGTAAGGAGACCTCCACCTCCCTTTGGTGCTCCCCTCATCAGGAAAGGATCTGCTAGCAGTCATTTACACGCTAGTGTGAATTGGAGCCAATATTTAGTTCTCTTGGATGTATTTGCTTTTGTAGCCTCATCCCTGGTCATATAGAGCTGGGCTTTTCATCTGTCAATGAAGAGAAGAGAGGCAATGGCTTTTTGAGGCAAGGACTCATGATTCTAATCCCTTGCAATCACACCAGTTGCCTACTCTGTAGGGCAGCAAGGGCTGGGCCCTGCTTCCTGAATTGCACTGCTCTGGACCAAGATCTCTGTGTTCATATTTCAGAGCGTGTTTTTCAGGACCTGTCAGGGAGGAAGGTTGCAGAGATGAATGGGGTCAGGCAGGTTTAAAAATGGAAAACCAGCAGACACAGTTAAAAATGGGAAGAAGCCAGACAGGGTGAAGTTAGTCCCTATACACAACACCTGCCCCTTCCGTTTGTTTCCTGCCTTCTTTTCCAGGTTGGAGAGCCGCGGCAGGCAGCCTGGGGTTAAGAACTCAACATTCCGAGTTTCTGGTACAGGGAGAGTTTGTGTGCCCAGTTGTGTGGGAAAGAGTCCCCACCGAACCCCGCAAAGCTCAAGTTTAGAATCAGTGCCAC
Organism: Mustela nigripes; assembly: GCF_022355385.1. Classification (NCBI taxonomy): domain Eukaryota; kingdom Metazoa; phylum Chordata; class Mammalia; order Carnivora; family Mustelidae; genus Mustela; species Mustela nigripes. The sequence continues at coordinate 33,323,221 of NC_081574.1, read as the reverse complement.
AGGAAAGGGAGAGGGAGAAACTTACTCTGTGGCAAATATGCTGGGCCTCCCTGCTTTTGCCCACGAGGTGAACAACAGTGCTCTCTCTGGAGGTCACCTTGAACCTCTGGTAGAGTGTGATGCGATTTAACGCTGGTAAATGATGGATGGAACCTTCGCTGCTCGGGCAAAGGGGGCAGAGGGGATCTGGAGATGAGCCCAGGTGCGGAGCTCCAGGAGAGAGAATGAGAGCGAAGGAAAGCGGAGACAAGGAGGGGCCTGAGGGGAACTAGGATGACTCTGATTTTAGGCACGTAGATGGCAGTGAGACCAATCAGCCACATGTAAATGTCCCACATGTAGGGGTCCTGGAGCCTAGGGATGGGGCCAAGACGGACACACAGGGCCACAACCTGGTGGACACAGGTGGAACTTGAAGCCATGTGAAGAGAGCTTGTCTCTGTGGGGAGGACAGGGGCAGCCCCCAGCAGGGCAGGTACCCTGGAGCTGGGATGGGGAGTGGCATTGCTCTCTTCACTCACTTCCTCACTCAGCGGTCACGGGAGAGCTTCCTGAGGCTGACCAGCTGACCCCTAGGTCCTAGAGCACTGAGAGGAGTGGAGGATGAGGAAGGACCATGGTGGAGATAGATCTCTTCCCCTCCCCGAGTCCATGTTGGGACCCCTGGCTTGGCTGGCTGTCGACCTGCCGCAGACTCACTGGCTCCCACTGCTGGGGGTGGGGGTGGGGCTTTGCCAGAGTAAGACCTGTCTTTGCTCTCTGAATTCAGAGGAAGGAGAAGACCTGTGGTCCCCCTGCCTTTCCTGGCAATTTCAGATGGCCTGAGCTAATCTATGTCATTAACCGATGTTGCGATCCTGGACGGTTCACCTCATCTCATGGAAATCAGGTGACGAATAGGGGTATCACACTTGACCTTCTGACCTCATTGGATTGCTGGGGCATCAGGGCTAACCAGATAATGGATGGCAGGTGTTTTGTAAACTTTAGGGATACAGGAGCAGGTTAGTTCCCATGCTGATGACTCGTACTCTGTTACCAGGCCTACTTTCCGAGTTCTTGTAGAAGCTCTCTTAGACCCTCCTCTAAGGAAGCTCCAGAGGCAAATGCTCCTGAACCTTGCCTGGAAGGACCGGATTCCCAGGTTACAGGGTAGGGTGGGCTCCTTTTTCCAAGGATCAAGGGGGTGAAGGGACATCCCTTGCTTTTGGAGGGTCTTCCGAAAGCTACACCACTCTCCCCTCCATTGGAGGAGGCTGTGAAGCACCCCCAGGGTCAGCCCTACCTAGCAGGGCCTCAAGGATGTCCCACATGAAAGGCTGCTCTCTGGCTCTGTTGGCTCGAGTTCTGACAGACGGTTCCAGAGCCTGGAGTTAAGTAAGATGGGCAGGGTGAGAGCTTTCCTCCTCTTGCAGGTAACTGCTGTTTCTGAGGTGCTCTGTAATTGTTCAATAAAACTCCTCCCTGCCCATGACAGATTTATGGGTGAAATCCTTCTTCTTTTTTTTTTAAACTTTATTTTATTTTTTCAGTGTTCCAAGATTTATTATTTAAGCATTACACCCAGTGCTCCATGCAATATGTGCCCTCCTTAATACCCACCACCAGGCTCACCCAACCCCCACCTCCCTCCCCTCCAAAACCCTCAGCTTATTTCTCAGTGTCCACAGTCTCTCATGGTTCATCTATCCTGAGAGACTGTGGACACTTGTAATGCTGGACAACACCAGGGTCCCCGTTTCACAGGCAAGGAAAGTGAGGAGCCCAAATGACAAGAAACTGAGTCAGGATCCCCTGAACAGAAAGTGGCAGAGCAAGGATCCTGCAGGTGCCCGACTCCTGCAGCCCCACACTCCCCACCCTCGCCCCACTCCCACCCAGCCAGTGTGGCTGTGTCCCGACCCCCCAAGCTTCTAAAGAACTGGTCCTATATCATCTCTTTTTACCTTCTCCAGGTCTTTTCCCTGTTCCCCACCCCGTAAATCATAATAGCTTTCCTAACCCCCAACAAGAACAGGCACTGACTAAATAGTTGCTGAATTGAACTAAATTCAACTTGTCCAGGCCACAATCTTCCTCATCACTACCCTCCTCACACACAGATGCTACATGAGGCGTCTACACAGCTCCAGGTTCAGGAGAAGATCCACCATATGTAAGTTCTGGCAGATCTAGAAGGAGCTTCCAGACAGTACTTCTGGGAAAGGAGCAGGTAGGAGTTGACTGAGCATCTCTGGAAACCTTCTCCAGATTGCCTCTTGTCCCCCACCCGAATCCCACACACACCCACGTTCACTCAGATAAAGTATGCTTAGTTCAGATCAAGGATTTCAGCCATATGATATCCAAGATCTATAAAGAACTCCTCAAATTCAACACTCAAAAAACAGATAATCATGTCAAAAAATGGGCAGAAGACATGAACAGACACTTCTTCAAAGAAGACATACAAATGGCTAACAGACACATGAAAAAATGTTCATCATCATTAGCCATCAGGGAGATTCAAATCAAAACCACATTGAGATACCACCTTACACCACTTAGAATGACCAGAATCAACAAGACAATAAACAACAAGTGTTGGAGAGGATGTGGAGAAAGGGGAACCCTCTTACACTATTGATGAGAATGCAAGTTGGTATAGCCACTTTGAAAAACAGTGTGTAGATTCCTTAAGAAATCAAAAATAGAGCTACCCTATGACCCTGAAGTTGCACTTCTGGGTATTTGCCCCAAAGATACAGATGTAGTGAAAAGAACCCCAATGTTCATAGCAGCAATGGCCACCGTCATCAAACTGGAAAGAGCCAAGATGCCCTTCAATGGATGAATGGATAAAGAAGATGTGGTCCATATATACAATGGAATATTATGCCTCCATCAGAAAAGATGAATACCCAACTTTTGTATCAACATGGGTGTGACTGGAAGAGATTATGCTGAGTGAAATAAGTCAAGCAGAGAGAGTGGATTATCATATGGTTTCTCTTATTTGTGGAGCATAAGTAATAACACGGAGGACATTGGGAGAAGGAGAGGAGAAGGGTGTTGTCCAGATGGGAAGGTGAAATGATTTGGTTTGTGAGGTTGGCACCACATTGGGTCAATCAGTAACTCAGTAGGATAAGATCACCCACCTGGCAAAGAAGATTGGGAGCTGACACCAGCGGGGACCAAGAGCCGAATGACTGTCAACTCTGGGCTCCATGACTGCTGGTTATACTATTCTACAATTCTTAAAAATTTTAAATTAGTTTGATAGGCATTAATTCCTATACATATGGATTAATTCCTTTTCCTATATATAACATATTAATTTATTTAATCCTCAAAACAACAGCTTTTAAGGTAGGTACCATTATTATCCCCACTTCTCAGAACATCTAACATATGACTAAACACCTTTACTAAACACTCCTCCCAATCCCAATGGATAAGAAAAGACCCCTAGACAACAGTGATAATTGGGGTGGGCCATGGTGATTTGGGGAGACCTCACTAAGAATGGGCTGGGAAGGATGGGGAAGGATGATGAAGAATATGGCTTGTACTGTCTCACATCTACAGAATACTATGCAAAGAGTCTCACATACCTCACTCCATCCCCTTACTACAGCGGCATGAGGTAGGTAATCTTACCTTCATTTTCATAGAAGAAAATGAAGCAGAAATATTAAGGGCTAAGCAAGCAAATCTCACAAGTCCCAGGCTGGCACTTTACCATGTCAGTGCTCCTGACTGACCTTTTGCCTCGCACTTTTGTCATTACAAAATGGTGGGGTGGGGGACAAGCATGAGTAACTGTGCTTGAGAGAGAACAAGGAGGCAGTGTGGAAACCAGACTGCTGAGCAGAAGTTCATGGGCAGGGAGAGTAGGAGAGAGGCTGAGACAGGATGGGTGGACCCCATAGGGCTTATCTTTAGCTTTAGCTTTCTTGAAAGAGAAGGCCAAGGCCAAAGTAGGGATGCTATGGTATCTTGTCCTTGGGGCAGGGGTTGGTCTCCAAATCAAGGCCCAATAGGGACCCTAGCAGATGTGGGAGTAGAACTTCCATACATTCTTCTCAGATGGGTCTCGAAAGATTTTGGACTTCTTTTGGGGGACAGAGAAGTGGTCCTCCTTTGTAAAGGGTACAGATGAAGGGACACACTGGGTTAGCATTGACCAGCAGCCTAGTTAGATCTGGCAAACCAACCCAAGGGACAAATAGGTGGCCCAAAATGCAGGTATAGCGATTTCACAGCAAAGTCTTCATTTTTGTAGATATTTATTAAAATCTGCCACATGTCCCTCCTTTCTTTGAAAGAAAAAGAAACATTTATTAAGACTTGGTGATACAACAGTGAGCAATTCAGATCACACTTGAATACATCTTATCAAAAGGGATGTAAGGAAGACTGTTGGTGGGAATGCAAGCTGGTGCAGCCACTCTGGAAAATGGTATGGAGGCTCCTCAAAAAGTTAAAAATAGAGCTACCCTGCAATCCAGCAATTGCTCTACTGGGTATTTATCCAAAGAATACAAACAGTGATTCAAAGGGGCACCTGCACCCCAATGTTTATACCAACAATAGCCACAATAACCAAACTATGGAAAGAGCCCAGATGTCCAACAGCAGATGAATGGATAAAGAAGATGTAGTACACACACACACACACACACACACACACCATGGAATACTACTCAGCCATCAAAAAGAACGAAATCTTGCCATTTGCAACAACATAGATAGAACTAGAGGGCATTATGCTAAGTGAAATAAGTCATCCAGAGAAAGACAAATACCATACAATTTCACTCATATGTGGAATTTAAGAAACAAAACAAATGAACATAGGGGAAGGGAAAGAAAAATAAAAAAAGGTGAAAATAGGGAGGAAAACCGTAAGAATGTCTTAACTCTAGGAGACACACTGAGGGTTGCTGGAGGGGAGGTGGGTGAGGGATGGGGTCACTGGGTGATGGACATTTAGGAGGACACTTGATGGAATGAGCACTGGGTGTTACATGCAACTGATGAATCACCAAATTCTAACCTTGAAGCTAATAATATACTACACATTAACTAAATTGAATTTAAATAAAAATTTTTTAAAAAAGTGCTGTGATGAGGAATGGATAGTGGTGTTTGTTCACACTGGCAGAGCCACAGAATCTAGGGTAGGGGGTCAACAAAGGCTGCTCAGAGGAAGCCATATTTAAATTGAGACCCGGCAGAGGGAATGAGAAGGTGTTGGTCAGGCGAGGTAGATGAAAGAATCATCTAAACAGATAGAACCTAGGGTGAGAAGGATCACATTTCAGCAACTGGAAGAAGGCTATCATGGCTGATGATAGAGGTCAAGTGGGAGGGGCACAGTGCCTGGTAGGTACAGGGTAGTTGCTCAGTAATTGTCCGCTGGATGGATTAATGAGATGTGGCTGGAGAAGTAGGTTTCAACTGTGCAAGGCCTTGAAGGCCGTGGTAAGGTTTTCGATTTTGCCTGAAGGGCAACATGAGAAGCCAGTTTATACCCCTGTAGGAGTTCCTCCATCTGTGTTTGGTGGTTCCATTGTGGCAATTGTGGGGCCAGACATTTGGGTTCTCTGGCTTGGAGTCTGGCCAGTTGTGCATGCAAGGACCTTGGATAAAGCCAAGATGTGCCAGTTAAGCATGTTGGCAAGAGAGGGTGAAGTGACGGCCACGGGATCGGGGTTGGAAAGAGAAGAACATGAAGACAGAAGGGGCTCACAGGAGAAAATAGAGTCGATGTGATTATGGACTGATGAATTTGTTGGGGTCAAAGATCCAGAGGCTTTGGGAGGGGTCACTGAGAAGGTGGTCAGGAGAACGGGCTGTGAATTTATGACATCAGGGATGTTGCCTTAGAAAGGAATGGCCGAAGAGGAGTGGGCGTAAAGGTCACCACCACAGAGTCAAAGAACTAAAGGGCGGGTTGGAGATTGGGTCATCCAAAGAAGAGATGGATGTCACTGTGGATGATGGCGGCATTTTGGGTGGAGAGACACTGGAACTGGGATGGAGACTTCATGGGATGGAGCACAGGATGTGAATGCCTAAAGGACAGTGGTTGACCAGGACAAGGAGGGGACCATGACACAGGGGCTAGTCATGGTGGGAGATGCCGAGATGCCCAAGGTCCAGTGCTTATGCCCAGGGGGGAACACCATGTACTGAGGGGCAGCCCATCTGCCTCATCTGGGGTCTCCTGAAGAGTCACTGCAGGTACCAGGCAGCCAAGTGGTTCACAGGTTAAACAGCACCTCAACACTCATCATGGCAACGGCAGCTGCCACTCAGTGGAGGCCTGCTCGGTGTCTGTAATGCCTGGCACCGTCTTTCAGTATCCATGAAGGTAAGGGATGGGGGTCTGGGAGTCCTGCTGATCTGGGTTTGAATTCACGCTGTCATTGACAGGCTGTGTGACCTTGGGCAAGTCTTTTCTCCCCTCATCTGTAAAATGGGCAAACACACTCTCACCAGCGTTGTGGGGAGGATTCAGTGAGCCTATTGCTGTCAAGCCCTGGACCTAGACACATGTGCCTAGGTGCTAACAGTTGTTCATATTATATAACTGAAGAATCTGAAGTTTAGAGAGGTTAAGTGATTTGCCCAAGGTCACACATCGAAGAAGTGGCAACTCAATTCAAAGCCAAACTCTGAAAAATGCCTTGAGGATGAAAGTGCCCTGTCATCACGTTCCCCTGGAGGGAGAACCCGTGTTTGCTCCCCAGGGATCTGTGTCCCCCCTCATCACCCAGCTCACGCAGGCAGCATTTACTTTGACACAGAGGCTCTGGCCTGGGAATCACACTACCTCTCACACAGTCTCCAGGGAAACTGAAGCTTAGGGGAGGTCACTGGCTTGTCCTAGGTCCCCTGCTAGTGAGTGCTGGTACTGGAGCCTGGGTCTGGGTGATGGTCACTCTACTGCTTTTTCTGTGCTACCTTACCTGGCTTCAGAGGGAACGGGGTGGGATATGGCCCCTGGAATGTTCCAGGGTGCCTCTGAAAGCAAGCACAGGGCACTCCTTTACTCAGGGCTTCTGACTGCTTATTAGTTTTATCTTCCCAGGGTTTAGAGTGGAGCCCCTTAGAGGAGTGGGAAGGGCACACTGGGCCCCCAAAGCCATGGGCTCTGGTGCCAGCTCTGTTCTGTGTGAGTTGTGTGGTCCCTCGCAGGACATGTATCTTGATTTACAGATTTGTAAAATGGGAACCATAATTGCCTTGAGTATCTCATAGGATCACAGTGAGACTCAAATTAGATGATGTAAGGAAACAAGCTTTGAAGATGAAAGCACCCAGTTATCAGGTTCTCAGAAAGATGTACCACGTTTACCTGGAGTGTGAGAATCGGGGTTTGACCCCTGGGGTCTGTCTCTCTTCTCACCATTCCCTGCGCCCAGCTCATGTCAGCAGCCGTGGTAGCTGAGGCCCCTCCTCAGTGCCCTACTGGGCACCACCTGCCCCTCCAACTCCTTGGTCCCCGGCTCTGAAGGTGTGTGTTGAGGGCTCAGCCAGGTGAGGGGGGGACAAAAACTCTGATTCACTGGGCGAGTGGTGAGCTGTCTTTCTCCCTGTGCCCCTTGGCACAGAGAAGGCTTCTGCTGAAGTATGAGAGGAGCCCACATGCTCACTGGGGAGACTAATGGGCTGCTGAACATGGAGATGAGATTGGCTCTCTCAGGATCACCGTTGGGATCTGTTAGGCCTCTGATCTCACCCTGCCTTTTTCTGCCCCAGGCCTCGTGAGCTGAGGGACACAGTTTTGTAAGGCTCTAGAGAGAAACAGAGCCTTTGCCCTGGACCTGGGGGAGCAACGGGAAGTTTTTGCTGGGTCCTTGGGGCCGGGAGCACACAGACTTTCCTGTCCCCCATATAGCTACTCTGTTGTCTTCAGAAGGGTCTGGCCCAGGTTCTCTGCAAGAGGACAGGCATCTCGACCTGTTCAGTGAGTGTGGTATTACTTTCTTTTCTGTTTAGGTTTGTCTTTTCTGGTACCTGCTGTTGGGGCTTTTCTGAAAGCCCCTGCTCTTTCTCTGTCTTCTGTTGTTTAATCCAGGACGAGGAATTGGACACCGAGGACAGCCATGGGAATGGAAGGCAACAGATGGAAGAAGGAAGCTGGACTCATCTGAGCGCCTACTCTGTGCCACTTCCAGGCAAAATGTCAGCAGTTCCAGCAAAATCATCAGGAAGAAACATGGTCTTGAATCTGAAAACTTTCAAGCCGGAAGGGAAGCTAGAAACCACGTGGTCTAGTCTTCTCTTACTCAACTTGCCCAGAGTCCCCGAGCTTTGGAATAGTTTTTCTTTCTAGGGAAGCCATTGTCCTATAATAAATCTCCTTTATAGACTAAATTGTTTTATGATACACCTGCCTCACTTGGGATGACTGTCTCCATGGACTCGTGGGCCATCAGAGGCTCTGGGCCAGCTTCGTCATTTCACACCAGCCTGTGGGTGACCTGGCTCGGCCCCCATCTTCCCAGCTCCCTCGCATTGCATGTCCTGTCCCCAGTCCCGAGGACCTGTCGTTGTACTTTTTCTCCCCAGCTGCCTCTTGGGACCTTATCCCTCTCAGCACTCATGGGATTACTAGTATAAGTGGGCATTCAATCCCTGCTGGTGCCAACAGAAGAGGTTTGGGGAAACTTTCCCAGTCAAGGGGGACTCTACCTGGTATTATGGGATGAACTGTGTCCCCCATAAATTCACAGGTTGAAATCCTAACTTTTGGTACCACAGAACATGACTATTTGGAGATAGGATCTTTAATGAGGTCATTAAAATGGGGTCAGTTGAGGGGGGGCTCCAATCCTGTGTGACTGGTATCCTTAGAAGAAGAGGAAATTCAATCACAGATGGATGCACAGAGAACATGTGAAGACAAGGGGAGAAGATGCCATCTACAAGCCAAGGACAGAGGCCTCCGAAGAAACGGCCTCTTTGATCCTGAAGTCATGGCCTCCGACCCATGAGGCAGTACCTTCCCCTTGTATCAGCCACCCTGCCTGTGGTGCGTTGTCATGGCCGCCCCGACCAACAGATACAGCCGGGGTTTTCTGCGGTCATGTGGCTCAGGAGTGACTACAGGCAGGAAGTTCCGAGGTCAGATAGGGGCTGTGAAGCTCCTGAGAGAGAACGTTTTGGGCAACAGGAGGTCTAATATGGCTCCTCCAGGCCCCGCCACAAGAGCCTGGGCCATCCAGTGCGCCAAAGGGATCTGGTATGAGTTAGGCAGACGTAGTGCCAGGAATCCTGGGCTCTATAGATGCCCGGTCCTTCCCGTTGTGGGATCTCATGCAGACTCTTTCTGTTTTCTGGGTCTTGGTTTCCTCATCTGTGGCATAGAGAGGCTATGCTGACTTACCTCACAGGCTGTGGGGCAGATGGTGTGAGACAATGTGCAGTGCTTTGCCCGGGTTAGTGGTGGTGATGAAGGGGATGGCGCTTTCTCTCCCCTCTGAGGATGTTGCTGCCCATCCCTGGTGTCCCATTGCTGGGGAGGAACAAACCAAGGCTTTCCTGGAAATAGGGGGAATGTCGGTGGGATCTGGGAGAGAGCCTGTGGAGAGGTGAGGTGCCTCCTGTGGGACCATCTCTCCTAAGTGAGGAGAAATCTCTAACCCTGGGGCATCACAGGGGGACAGCAAAGCATTCGTGCAACTGTGTCCATTTCGCTGAGTCTTAATTTGTCTAAGTTATACATGCAATAATGCATTAATGCATTTTGTGGAAAAATTAGAAAATGATCTTACTTTCTGCCATCTCTACCATTGTCAACACCATATGTACATATCCTTCCAGCTTCTTTGTGTGTTTGTTTCTCTATGGAAATCAAGTCCTGTTGTGCACAATATTTCTGAACCGATTTTGAAAATCAACAACACGTCACAGACATTTTTTGCATTGACCCAGATTCCTCTCTGCCACCATTTTTGGTTAGGACTCTTCTGGCAGGCAGTTGGCAGGACCCCTCAATGTGTTGGAGGGGAGGACCTCCCTGGGTTTGTTCTCAGGCCTGCGGACCCCTGTGCCTCTGTGGAGGCGGGTGAGGTTTGGAACACACGGAATTGGAGACCCCGGCAGGGCAGGAGCCCAGTGGCAGGCCTGCCTCTCACAAGCCATCAACGCAGAAGGAAAGGACCTCAGGCCAACAGCTTCCCATTTCTGGGGCCTCCATAAAGGATTGATGGCATGGTGTAAGTGAAAGAGCTTTGTAAACTGGCAGCGACTATTAATACAAACTCATGGATGAACAAAGGATATCTTGTTGCCTTTGCGGGAGAAAATCCAATGTCTTGAGAGCCATAAAATACCATAAACGGATGAGGCTGGCCTGTGGGAGGGAAGAGAGCTGGAGAAAGAGAAGTCGTATTTTAGTTTTGAGAAATGATTTGGACTTTGAAAACTGACTTCTTCGTAAATGAGGAGGTGGGGAAGCTTGATTTGGAAGCAGAGAAAAAAATGATCCATTTCAAGAAAGCCAGAAGCAAGGGTTCCCAACAAGCACTTAATAGTGATTATGATGATGAGGGCTGACATACAGAGCATATATTATGTGTCAGACGCTGCTAGGATCCTCTGAACATCCCCAGGAAGTAAATACTGTCATTATTCCCATTTTATAGATGAGGACACCGAGGCACAGAGAGATTAAGTAACTTGTCCCAGGTCACACAGCCAGTGAGCAGGGGAGCCAGCCTCTGAGCCCCAGGACATGTGTTTCCCTAGACTGAACACACCTGGGACCAGGTAGGCTGGGCTGCAGAACAAGAGTACTCTGGCCAGATGGGATCGAAGACACGAGTATTAAATTGATGTGTCATTGTCTACTTGGAGACAACTTGCTGTGAGTAGCTTCATGGATCCTCAGGGAGACCAACTGGAAGGCATTTTGGTCTGTGACAGCTTGGGAAGTGGAAGGTCAGGGAGTAAGGGAGGTGCCTGCCTTCATTATTTCTCCGGGGCCCTGGGGAGGTGACCAGTGGGAGGGAGTGGTCCTCTGGGCTGCTGAGCCATGACATTCTTGACCATCAGCCTCCCCTATGAGGAACTAAGGCTGGTGAGAACTTCCGTATGGTTTAAGGTGGGCTCTGGGGTCAAGTTTGGGGCCCTGCTGTGGGTGCACCTTTGGCTGCTGTCTCTGTGGTCATCCAGGAGTGCCTACACTGTCTCCCTCTCAAGCATGAGCTGGTGACACAGCCACAGGAGGTGTCAGTGGAAGGGATGCCGAGTCACCTCTCTGTGGGGGTGTTGGAAGACCCATGGGAGTTTCCCTGAGGCCTTGGAGAAGTTTGGAGAAAGTTCCGCATTCCTTCCCTTGCGTTATCAACAGAGAATGGAGCAGCCATTGTGGGGGGCCTGGCCATTCTGTGGCTGCTGCTCTCAGAAGCCACGCCGAGAGGCCGGCAAACGAAGGGTGCGTTCCCACCGGTGGCGGAATGGTGGGGCTGCTCCGAGTGTGTGCCTATCAGAATCAGCAGGGCCTGCGAGGCAAAAGCAGGGGCTTCTGAACACCTGAGTGTGCTCCTGCCACGGGACTGATGCCCCGGGAATCATGGTGTCGAGGAGGCTGTGCTGCAGGGAAAGCAGCAGCAGGACAGAAGGTGCTGGAAGCTGGAGCGGGGAGGTCCCCGCATTGAGAATCCAGCAGAGTGCCTGAGTGGTTGTGAGGAGTGGTTCTGCTGATCTCGTCCGCAGTGGGTCCTGTGATGTGACGGGTGAGGGGGACCAAGGTCACCACCACACACTGGTGCTGTGTGGGAGGGAGCAGGGAAGCAGACAGACTGTCATCGTGAGCACCCAGTGACTGCTGGAGACCAGCCGGGGTGCTGGGTGCACGCAGAGGATGTCAGGTGGGCTCTGCATGGAAGAATCCTCACAGACAGGGAATCCCTGTGCACAGAGCTCTACCCCTTCCCACTAGGATCCCTTTGCAGGGAACTGTCCCTTTCCTGTATGATGTAGGACCTTTTTAAAAAAACCAACAATGTATCACGAAGGCCTGTGCATGTTGATCAAATTCATCTCATCTCCATGTTTAAGCTGGCTCCATTCTGAGGGGCAGTTCTCAAGACCCTTAAATGTGTGAGAAGGGAAAGCTTCCCTGGGGAATGATTTCTTGTCTCTCTGTGTGCATGTGTGTGCATACACATGTGCGCACACATGCGCGCACACACACACTTCCAAACTTACGTACTTTATGTCTCCACATATATTGTTTAAAAGGGCACCTTTTAGTTTGTTGGGGCATCTGGGTGGCTCCGTTGTTAAGCGTTTGCCTTCGGCTCAGGTCATGATCCCAGGGCCTTGGGATCGAGCCCCGCATGGGGTTCCCTGCTCAGTGGAGAGTCTGCTTCTGCCTGCTTGTGTTCCCTCTCTTGCTGTCTCTCTCTCTCTCTGTCAAATACATAACTTAAAAAAACTTAGAAAAAAAAATTAAAAGGATTTAGTTTAGAAATTTTCAAACATACACAGAATTAGACAGAAAAACAGAGTGGATCCTTCTGTAGTACTTATCTCTCAGCATCTGCAATTACCAACATTCTGCTAATTTCGCTTCCTCCTTCTCCTGGGGGTATTACAAAAACGAGTCATGATTCCCTGCTTTTCAACAGTGCTTTACAAAAGCATCACCTCACCCCATCCTTAGAGCGGTCCTGTTATTACACAGCCTTACAGCAGAGTGGGCATTATTCATTTCACAAAGAGAAAACCAAGGCTCAGACAAGTTGAGGAAGTTTTCCAAGGTGACACAGCTAGTGAGTAGCAGAGCCAGACAACACAGACCTTCTGATGCCTGATCAGGTTCCCTCTTACTGGATCATTCCAGCTGCATTTTAGGATGCAGGCAAGCTACCACCAGGGTAGCTCAGTTGGTGGAAGTGGTTGGGGGGCGTGGGGGGTGGTGGTGGGGAAATCCCTGGACTCTTACCTTACAAGGTTGCCTGGTCTAAGGCCTTCCTTTTAACCCTGTTGCTTGTTCCACCCTGCTGGTTTGAGGCGCTGGGGCAGGAGAGGGGCAAATTAAACTCTCTCAGGTTTTTCATCGGTGGCTTCCTTGGATCGTGGCTGCAGGATGTTTATAAAACTCTGAATCAATTTGAGGCGCAGAGATTTTCAATCAGGGAGGCAGATTGCGCTGATAGGGTCAAAAGGCCTGTCGCCAGCGAGGATCATAGCATCTGACATATTAATTTGAGCTGTCAGAACCAATATGTGTAACAGAGGCGTGGAGGCCCAGGTCCTGTTTCTGAAAAAAGAGTGGGAAAAGAAAAGGGGGAGAGGTGCTCCCCGACGTCAAACTAACATTTCACAGATTCCCGTAGAGCCAGCGCCGCCAGCATGGGACCAGCGTGCCCTCCATTCCTGGGGGGCCGGCGGGGGCGGCCAGCCCGGAGCCTGCTCTGCGGGGGTGCTGGAAGCATCCCAGCCACGAGGGCCCCCCTGACCGCCCTGTGAGTAAACATTACAAAAACACCCACTCTCTGTCTCTTTCCTTGCCTCCCCAACACCCTTTGAGTTCCAAGGCTCCCTTGCTGGCAGGGGAGGCCTCTCGGAGCCTGGGCAGGAAGTACGTTTGTTATGGAGAACCCTTTGATATCCAGTATGTGAGCCCTCGATGGCTGGGCTTCTCCAGGAAATCACCATGAATCCCGCCTCTCCCGAGGGTCACACACAACACACCTCCTGCCTAAGACCCCTCCCACGGCTCTCCAGTTCTCCTTGTCCCCCTCAACCCTCCTAATCCTGACCCTCCATTCCTTTCAGATCTCTCTCTCTTTTTTTTAAATTAAATTGATTTATTTATTTTCAGAAAAATAGTATTCATTATTTTTTCACCACACCCAGTGCTCCATGCAATCTGTGCCCTCTATAATACCCACCACCTGGTACCCCAACCTCCCACCACCCCCTCCACTTCAAACCCCTCAGGTTGTTTTTCAGAGTCCATAGTCTCTCATGATTCACCTCCCCTTCCAATTTCCCCCAACTCCCTTCTCCTCTCTAACTCCCCATGTCCTCCATGCTATTTGTTATGCTCCACAAATAAGTGAAACCATATGATAATTGACTCTCTCTGCTTGACTTATTTCACTCAGCATAATCTCTTCGAGTCCCGTCCATGTTGCTACAAAAGTTGGGTATTCATCCTTTCTGATGGAGGCATAATATTCCATAGTGTATATGGACCACATCTTCCTTATCCATTCATCCGTTGAAGGGCATCTTGGTTCTTTCCATAGTTTGGCGACCGTGGCCATTGCTGCTATAGACATTGGGGTACAGATGGCCCTTCTTTTCACGACATCTGTATCTTTGGGGTAAATAGCCAGGAGTGCAATGGCAGAGTCATAGGGAAGTTCTATTTTTAATTTCTTGAGGAATCTCCACACTGTTTTCCAAAGAGGCTGCACCAACTTGCATTCCCACCAACAGTGTAAGAGAGTTCCCCTTTCTCCACATCCTTTCCAACACATGTTGTTTCCTGTTTTGTTAATTTTGGCCATTCTAACTGGTGTAAGGTGATATCTCAACGTGGTTTTAATTTGAATCTCCCTGAGGGCTAGTGATGATGAACATTTTTTCATGTGTCTGATAGCCATTTGTATGTCTTGATTGTAGAAGTGTCTGTTCATATCTTCTGCCCGTTTTTTGATATGTTTGCCTGTTTCGTGTGTGTTGAGTTTGAGGAGTTCATTATAGATCCTGGATATCAACCTTTTGTCTGTACTGTCATTTGCAAATACCTTCTCCCATTCCGTAGGTTGCCTCTTTGTTTTTTTGACTGTTTCCTTTGCTGTGCAGAAGCTTTTGATTTTGATGAAGTCCCAAAAGTTTATTTTCGCTTTTGTTTCCTTTGCCTTTGGAGACATATCTTGAAAGAAGTTGCTGTGGCTGATATCGAAGAGATTACTGCCTATGTTCTCCTCTAGGATTCTGATGGATTCGTGTCTCATGTTGAGGTCTTTTATCCATTTTGAGTTTATCTTTGTGTATGGTGTAAGAGAATGGTCGAGTTTCATTCTTCTACATATAGCTGTCCAGTTTTCCCAGGACCATTTATTGAAGAAGACTGTCTTTTTTCCACTGTATATTTTTCCTGTTTTGTCGAAGATTAATTGACCATAGAGTTGAGAGTCCATATCTGGGCTCTCTACTCTGTTCCACTGGTCTATGTGTCTGTTTTTATGCCAGTACCATGCTGTCTTGGTGTCTTTGTAATAAAGCTTGAAATCAGGTAACGTGATGCCCCCAGTTTTATTTTTGTTTTTCAACATTTCCTTAGTGATTCAGGGTCTCTTCTGATTCCATACAAATTTTTGGATTATTTGCTCCAGCTCTTTGAAGAATAGCGGTGGAATTTTGATCGGAATGGCATTAAAAGTATAGATTTCTCTAGGCAGTATAGACATTTTAACAATGTTTATTCTTCCAATCCAAAAGCATGGAATGGTCTTCCATCTTTTTGTGTCTTCTTCAATTTCTTTCATGAGTGTTCTGTAGTTCCTCGAGTACAGATCCTTTACCTCTTTGGTTAGGTTTATTCCCAGGTATCTTATGGTTCTTGGTGCTATAGTAAATGGATTGATTCTCTAATTTCCCTTTCTGTATTTTCATTGTTAGTGTATAAGAAAGCCACTGATTTCTGCACATTGACTTTGTATCCTGCCATGTTGCTGAATTGTTGTATGAGTTCTAGTACTTTGGGGGTGGAGTCTTTTGGGTTTTCCATATAAAGAATCATGTCATTTGTGAAGAGAGAGAGTTTGACTTCTTCATTGCCAATTTGGATACCGTTTATTTCTCTTTGTTGTCTGATTGCTGTTGCTAGGACTTCTAATACTATGTTGAACAAGAGTGGTGGAAGTGGGCATCCTTGTCTTGTTCCTGATCTCAACGGGAAGGCTGCAAGCTTTTTCCCATTGAGGATGATATTTGATGTGGGTCTTTCATAGATAGATTTGATGAGGTTCAGGAATGTTCCCTCTATTCCTATGCTTTGAAGCGTTTTAATGAGGAACGGATGCTGGATTTTGTCAAATGCTTTTTCTGCATCAATTGAGTGGACAAGATGGACCTCATAGATATATACAGAACATTCCACCCTAAAACAACAGAATACTCATTCTTCTCAAGTGTACATGGAACCTTCTCCAGAATAGACCACATACTTGGTCACAAATCAGGACTCAACTGATACCAAAAGGCTGAGATTATTCCCTGCATATTCTCAGATCACAATGCTTTGAAACTGGAGCTCAATCACAAGGAAAAGTTCAGAAGGAACTCAAACACCTGGAAGCTAAGGGCCACCTTGCTTAAGAATGCTTGGATCAACCAGGAGATCAAAGAAGAACTGAAACAATTCATGGAAACCAATGAGAATGAAGACAGTTCAGTCCAAAACCTATGGGATATAGCAAAGGCAGTCCTAAGGGGGAAATACATAGCCATCCAAGCCTCCCTCAAAAAAATTGAAAAATCCAGAACACAGCAGCTGTCTCTACACCTTAAAGAACTGGACAATCAACAACAAATCAAACCAACTCCACACATAAGAAGGGAAATCATCAATATTAGAGCTGAGATCAATGAAGTAGAAACCAGAGATACAGTAGAACATATCAATGAAACTAGAAACTGATTTTTTGAAAGAATCAATAAGATTGATAATCCATTGGCCACACTAATCCAAAAGAAAAGAGAGAAAGCCCAAAATCATAAAATTATGAATGAAAAGGGACAGATCACAACTAACACCAAGGAAGTAGAAACAATCATCAGAAGTTATTATCAACAGTTATATGCCAATAAACTTAGCAACCTAGATGGAATGGATGCATTCCTGGAAAACTATAAACTACCAAAATTGAACCAGGAAGAAATCGACAACCTGAATAGACCGATATCTAGTAATGAGATTGAAGCAGTGATCAAAAACCTCCCAAAAAACAAGAGCCCAGGACCTGACGGATTCCCTGGGGAATTCTACCAAACTTTCAATTAGCAATAATCGCGCCTCGGATAAACCTCATTGGCTACGATACTGCCACTGCGCAAAGCTCTACCAAACTTTCAAAGAAGAAATAACACCTATTCTCCTGAAGCTGTTTCAAAAAATTGAAGCAGAAGGAAAACTTCCTGACTCTTTCTATGAAGCCAGCATTACCCTGATCCCCAAACCAGGCAAAGACCCTACCAAAAAGGAGAATTTCAGACCAATATCACTGATGAATATGGATGCTAAGATTCTCAACAAGATCCTAGCCAACAGGATCCAACAGCACATTAAAAAGATTATCCACCATGATCAGGTGGGATTCATTCCTGGGCTACAAGGATGGTTCAACATTCGCAAATCAATCAACGTGATACAACAAATTAATATGAGAAGAGAGAAGAACCACATGGTCCTTTCAGATCTCTTTGGGGCGTCCCACCACCGGCTCTGGATGCTCCTCCACCTCCCCTTCCTGAGATCTGGAGGCTGGCTCGTAAGTCAGCCTGCAGGAGCAGGGGGTGTGTCCCATCTGTGAGGGCCATGGGCATGCCAGGTAGAGGAGCTCCATCCCCGGGAGCCCCTGCGTGCCGCTGGGCTATGGCCAGGGGTGTTGACCTCCCTCATGCAAGGAAGAGTTACTTCTCATCCAGCAGAAACAATTCACACTTACAATATTGGGTGCAGCAGACACTTAGCCATCTTGAGAGGTGGACAGTGTCTTTGTGGTCACACGTGAGCACACGTGTACAAAAGCTGGGGTCACTTGCAAGTTGCTGAGGTCCCTCCAGAGAAGAGGTGAGAGGGGGATTCAGAGTTTGTGACATTCCAAGGCTTATGCTGCTGGGTTCAGTCCCTGTACTGTGACACCCTTCAGAGGTGGAAGGAGAAGGGGGTTTTCTGGGTGGGAGTTAGAGGGAGGGCTCCCTCTGGGACTCAGGAACGGACCCCACAGCTCCTTCGCAGCCTGAACCCCCCACCTGCTCACACTCAGCTTGCTGGATGGTCGCTTTTTACCTCCAGCCACTCTCTGCACCGCCCCCCAAACCAGCGGAGAACCCGGTTTTAAATACTCCAGGTTTTTCCTTCTCACAGCATTTTGTGCTGTGCAAAGGATACAGAGTTTTGAGGGAAAAAAACTAAAAAGTCTTGCTTGAGTTGTGTTTAAGAAATACGGAAGGCCTGGCTTTGTGGGGGCTGATGGTTTGAAGGGGAGGAAAGTGGGGGGCCACAGTTGTCAGCCCCCAGCTTTTCCCCCTTCCCTTCCCTCCCCTCCCCAAGGCAGGGTCAGTCTGCTTGTCTGCTTGTCTGCCCAGGGGTGTGGCAAAGGCTGCTTGGTCTTCTCATCTGACCAGCTTCTTGGGTCCCTTACAAGGGATGACTTTTCAGTCAGTTCCTCTCTCTGGGTGGAAAAGATACTGAGATTTGCACAAAGGAGTGCATTTCTTGTCTGGATCAGGATTTCCCACTACCTGCAAGGTACAGGTCAAAGGAAATGATGCAGAGGGAGGGAGGGTGGGCAGAGGCAGAGGCAGAGGCAGAAGGGTTTGGGTTATAGCTCACAGATACGGGGTTTCCTGTCAACAACATGGAAATGATCTAAGATGGGCTGTAGGATGGAAACACATATCTGTGAATATACTAAAACCATTGAATTTTATACTTTAAAGGGATGAAAATATGGTATATGAGTTGTATTTCCATAAAGCTGTTAAAATGAAGAAACAAAGAATATTCTTCACCCAGGGCCTGGCCTTGGAGGGGCAAGAGGGAGTCCCAGCAGTGGGGGCATCTGCAGAATCCATAAGGCAGAGGAGAGGCTGGAAAGGCGTTCCATCTCTCAACCCAGCCACGCTCGCGCCCAATGGATGCAGTGAAGTTCGACGTCTGTGGCAATCTGGCTCGTGGATGTTGCTGCTGGGGTCACTGTAGTTAGAGTCAACTCTGGGACCGGAGCCCTGCTTTCTGATGCTCATTCTCATGTCCTTCCCTTCTCCTCCCTTTGAAGAAGAGCTGAGACGAGGGCTGGGCATGGTTTGCTACCCATCAGTCCTTACAGAGTATCTAGTGTGGTGGGGGCGGGGTGGGGCAGCCAGCCAGAGGACGGGGGACCTTGGAGTATCGGCAGCATTAAGAAGATGTTTGGTACGATCACCAAAGACTCCATAAAGGGAGTGAGTGGAGAATGTGGAGAAATAAAACAAGAGATGTGGGCTAGACTTCATAGGACCTTTGGAAGCCCCCCGAGGTGTTTAGGCTGTATCCTGAGATAAACA
Source organism: Mustela nigripes (assembly GCF_022355385.1). Taxonomy (NCBI): domain Eukaryota; kingdom Metazoa; phylum Chordata; class Mammalia; order Carnivora; family Mustelidae; genus Mustela; species Mustela nigripes. The sequence goes on along the minus strand of NC_081574.1, from coordinate 33,303,928 downwards.
GGGAGCCATCCACGAGTTTTCTGCAAGTTATTCTGGCCTCCAAATAGAGCCAAGGAGTTCTCCTGGGCTCCAACACCCGTGAAGCCCTTGGGTTAGCTTCCTGACTGCTTCCTCCCTGAGCGAGTTCTATGTGCCTGGCTGTGGGCTAAAGTGAGTATTTAACACTGAGGAACTCATTTGATCTCCGTAACAACCCAACAAAATACGTACCAGTATTACCCACACCTAGGACACTTAGCCCTCGCCGTGTGCCAGGTGGCTTCTCAGGGCTTTACACAGAACAGCCAACTTAGCGCTCCTGGACACCCTGTTTAATAGATACTATTATCACCCCTACATTATAAACCGGCAGAATGAGCACAAGGAAGATAAATAACTTGCTCCAAGTTGTACTAGCCACTTGCAGTTACACTCTAGAGTGGCTCTTCGCTTCTGCACCGGATGGCTCAGGCTACACCACTGTTTGCATCAGGCATCACCTGCTCCATTTCTCTGAGCCCCATAATAAGAAAAATAAAAGAAAGACATAAAATTTAGAGAGAAATTAATATTTCCCCTTTACTGTTAAATTCTTCCCTCTTCAAACAAACAAACAAATAAACAACCCTCCCAAACCCAAGGTGGGAACTTCCTGGCATAGGAAGGAGGGGAGGGTTGACCAGCAAGAGGCCAGAGGGTCACACAAGAGGGACAGGTCACACTTCTGGTGGGAGGGTATGGCAGGCAGAATTCTAAAGTGGCCCCAGTGGCCTTTGCCCCCTGGTGTTACTGTTATGACTATGTTACTGGTCATAGCAAAGGCAACTTTGTAGAGGTTGTTAATAATTAGTTGTTACTAATCAGATGACCTTAACATTGGGAGACTTTCTAGGTGGGGCAAACCCAGTTGTGTTGACACTTTAAAAGCAGAGAATATTCTCTAGCTGATGGTGGAAAAAGATGTCAAAGGGATTGACATGTGAGAGGAAGCTCATGCCAGGGGAATCCTCGGTTGATGATTTTTTAATCTTACTATTCCTCTGCACTTATTCATCGGAATTCTTCTAGAAAGACGTGCTTTTTCTTACAACTATTTAGTTAACTTGACATAGAGTTCATATAGGAAAGGCAGTGTAATGGTTTGATTCTTCCCCCTTATTTATCCAGTTTCAAAGACATTTTTTATCCTGTTAGACCAATCAAAGTGTCAAAGTCCAGAGAATGGATAGATCACAGAGTGCTAGAGCCAAAATGTGAACCTAAGCTTCTCCTGGTCCAGCTTGTGGGCTTAACATCGATACCTGATCACCTCCCACAAAGAAGGAAAATAGTCTTGAGATAATCAGGCAAAATATAAAATCATAGCTCTGTCAATCTATGGGTACATTTGTAAATACATAGAGAAAGATGGAGGAGAATATACCACAATTTTTATAGTGGTTGCGCCTGAAAAGATTGCAAATAAAAAGCATCCAGAGTTCTTGAGTTCTGCTGTTTCTGGTCCTTTCCTACAGGCTGCTAAGAGCCTATTGAAGAGGGATGCCTGGGTGGCTCAGTCGGTTAAGCATCTGACTCTTGATTTCAGCTCAGGTCACCATCTCAGGGTTGTGGGATAGAGCTCCTCCTCAGGCTCCACACTCAGCACGGAGTCTGCTTGAGATTCTCCTTGTCTCCTTCCCTCTGCCCTTCCCCTCCTCTCAAATAAATAAACCTTTTTTTTTTTTTTTTTTAAAAAAAAAAAAAGATATTGTAGAAGATACTGCGTTTCTCTTGTGTGACCAAGCAGGGCACATTTCTTGTTTGTAGAAGTCTTTGCTCTCTTTGTCCCTGAATGCTGACATGGGCCATACGGGGGAGCTTGGAAGTATCTTTCTTTAAGGAGAGAGGGGATGTGGGGCTCCTGGGTGGCTCAGATGGTTAAGTGTCTGCCTTTGGCTCAGGTCACGATCGCGGGGTCCTGGGATCGAGTCCTGCATCAGGCAGGACTCTCCTTCTGCCTCTGCCTCTCTTTCTCTGTCTCTCATGAATAAATAAATAAAATCTTAAAAAAAAATTAAAAAAAAAGGAGAGAGGGGATGTATCACTGTCCCTTGCTTCGAGGTTTCCTGTGGACTTTCTGTAGCTATAGTACACATGGTTTGGCAGGGAAGGGTGCATGCTCTTGAGTCCAGTGACTTAGGCTGCTGTCTTTGCTTAGTCACTTCCTAGCTGAGGGATCTCGGACAAGTTACTTAACCTCCTTGTACCTCAGTGTACTACTCCTCTCTGAGGGGGAGCAGAGTCATAGTCCTGGCCTCATCGGGCTTTAGAGGGTTAAATGAGTGAATGCGAGTGAGATGCTGGGCTTACATAGTTACTCTTGAGCAGGAGAGCTGGGAGAGTCACGGGCTCTGATAGTTTTGTAATTATGAGATTGTAGAGGGGGACCTCTTCCCCAGGTGCTGGGAGGATTACAGCCAAGCCCAGGTTCTGCCTCCTTGACACATACTTTTTCCCTTGCCCAGTTTACCTTGGCACAAAAGGATAATTCATTGGTATGTCCACATCCTGGTCCTCGGCATAAATCTCCCCTCCTGGCGCGTGTGGTGACAGCTCCCCAGGTCTCCTGCACTTTCTTCGCCCAGTTTCCCATTAATGTTGCCCACACGAAGAAAGGCCTAGTGTGCCTTTCTTCCCCCGAAGCCATTCTTCTTTGGAGAAGAGCAGGTAAGGGTGAGGGGCGGGGGCCTGGAAAGACCATCCTGGGCAGAGGGTGACCTTGAGATCCCTGGCTGGTGGCTTTAACAGTGGCCTGGCCTAGAAACACGCAGGCCAGCCACTGTCCCACCTGCCCCAGCTGCACCCTGCCTGGCCCTTGGGGGTGGACAGGTGGAACAGGAAGCTGGTCCCCGCCCTGGAGGTTGGGGAGGTGGGGGAGGCGGAGAATGGTTATTTGCGAGGCTCATTCTTCATTCGATTTTCTTCTCATGTCCCACATTTTTTTCCTCTTTCGCCAAACAAGCGTACACCCCTTGGCGGTTGCCAACTGTTCTGGGCCCTCATAATACATCAGATGGTCTCGCATACATAACTCTCTCCTTTGGGTCCCGCTGAAGCCCAGAGTCTCAGTTGGGATCCCCCAGGAGTGAGGACAGCCATTCCGTTTCTTTCACAAACATTTGGATTTGGGGCCAGAAGCCACTGTAGAAAGGACAAAAAGAGAAAACGGTTCTTAAGGAAGTGTCTTTCATTTTGGGGCACAGCTCAAGGTGTATCAAGAACGTGAATGAACTTTTCTCATTCACTCATTTCATTCGCTTTTTTATGCATTCATTGCAAGAATATTTATTGATTCTTTAATATAGTGCTTTTCAAACTTTTTTTTTTTTTTAAAAGAGGAACTCCTGCCTCTTTAATAAAATCGTCATGAAACTCAATATGCAAGGGTCAGAACTGAAATTCAGAGAGATTTGGTACTTGCCCCGGGCATCTTAGCTAGTTAATGGGGGTGCTGGGTGGTATCCAGACATTCTCATTTCTAACCCTTAGGTCAAATATGCCCTGGTTATTTGGAGCATTTATGGAGAAGTACAGGCAGTCCCAGACTTATAAATGAGTTCCGTTCCAAAAGTTCATCTGAAAGTCAGTTGTCTGGAACTTGGAATGTATTTTTCTATAGAAACAGAGGTACTAGGTGGCTAGGTTCCCAGACTAGCCCACAAAAGCCTTTTTAATCCATAATGTGTTGGAGTTCTAGAACTAATGGCTCTCTGTTAGCCCGGTGCCCCTAACAGTGTTGCAGATCTTGTGTGCATCCCATCAACTGGACAGTGAGAGCTCACCTGTGGGCAACGTGGCTGTCTCTCCACCCCACCCATGTGGGACACAGGACGGAGTTAGCAAGGGTGGGAAAGGGGCCTATGCGTATTTGGAATAGTCACAGCCAATGTTCTTGGTCCCAACAGAATGTAAACTTCATGAAGGAGGTGATTTTTCTTTCTTTTGCTTCCTGCTGTATCCCCAGGTCATAGTGGCCCATAGCAAGTGCTGCATACATCCTTGTGAAATGACTACATGCACTACTCGTTCGTAATTTCTCAGAGAATAGACCCTCAGTCACTTGCTTAGGCTCATTATTATTACTATTATTATTAAAGATTTTATTTATTTATTTGACACACAAGGGGAGCAGGGGCAGAAAGAGCATAAGCAGGGGGAGTGGCAGGGAGAGGGAGAAGCAGCCTCTCCGCTGGGCAGGGAGCCCAATGCAGGGCTCGATCCCAGAACCCTGAGTCACCCAGGCGTCCCTAGTTATTTCACATACAACTCCTGCAAGCCTGGTTACTTAGTTTCCAGGCCCACTCTATTTAGAAACAGAAGTAAAGGCTGATCTGTTGGCTGATCCCACCAACAACAGTCAGAGGTGACCACCATCACGGGAGGAGACAGAAAAACTCTAAGAAGCAGACATGCATGAATTACAAAAGCACAAGAGTCTGGGTCATTTAGCTCAAGGAACCTTGGGAGTCATTATTATATAATAGACATTAATGCTCTATAATTTATCACCCCTATTTAAGGAGGTAGAAAAGTATGTGTGGATACTGTGTAAAACTTAATAGAAAAATAACATTTCTTAAGGAAACAGACTACCCTGTTACCTGGAAAACCAATCTAGATCACAGAGTGAGGACACTGCCAGTTCTGAGTACTTGTGTGTCCTAATTCATTAGACTAGAAAACGATGGACTGTGTGCTTTAGTTACTACAGGGGCTATCTGGGGCTCCTGCTGTGCTCTCAGTCTTTCCTTATTGCAAATCTAAGTGTATTTTAGGGGACGAGGACATTTCACCCGTATCACATCACACGTGGCCCAGCATGGTCTTCCGGAAGACACATAATGGAGAAGATGGAGGCAGCGGTGGTTATCTCTGCAGAGTGGACATCTTTGGGGGCACTTGGTTTGAAGACAGAGCATGGGCTTCAGAGTAAGACAGACCTGTCCTCAAATGGAGGCTCTTCTGCTCACCAGCTGTGTTACCTTGGAGTGGTCATTGACCACCTTGGGCCCTAGTGCTCTCTGCCTCAGAGTTGTGAGGTTTGATGGAACCAGTATATTTAAAGTGCCCGGTGTGGGGTATTATAGATAAGATATTCAGTGAACGTAATTCCTTCTCTGTTTCCAGGGGGTGTCCTCCTCTCCTGTTGCTGGGTTTGAGTGTAGAGTAGTATTTGTGTGTGTGTGTGTTGGAAAGTGTGTGAGAATGTGTGTGCGCGCATGGGCTTGCCTTTCTCACTCAACAACTCTTCCCCCCAGCAGTTCTGCTCATTTCTTGCCCTGCTCCATGTCCGGGTGGGCAGTCGGGCAAAGGGGTATAGTCTAAGAATGCTTTGCAAATTTTTGGGATCTATTTGACCCCTCTGCTATAGGTTGTGATTTGATGTTGGGAACCGGCAATATGGCATCATTTCCAAGAACAAATGTTCTTGGCATGGAAAGATGACAAGAGAAACATACTATCTGTTCCTCCCTCCTGCCCTCCTCTCTCCTGTGACCATGATATCCACGAGGATGACAGCGACAGGAGTGAAGACAATCAGATACGAGACCACTCGTCGTCCAACTGTCACACACTGAGGCATGGGGTTACTGGCCAAATTTGTATATAGATGTTCTTCAGATGCTCATAAGTGGGCCAGGTCAGGGGCTTTAGTGAAATGTCACTGTCAAGTGCTCAGATTCCCCTTGTGGACTAAGGCACTGACTCTTCCAGTGGCTGGAAGCTTGGATACTGATGGTGCTTCAGGGTGTCCCCCTCCAGGCACTGCCTTGAAATGAAGGGAGGGGCCTCCCTGAGGTCATGTTCTTTCTCCACAGGCACCCCATGTCCAGTAACTGGGCAATGTGGTATATAAAGATGTGGTCCCCTTGCCTCAATGTGGGACAGCTCTGACGGCCATCCCAGCTCCAGAGCTCTTGAGGGGATGGGCTAAGGCCTCTGATTCGGCTTCACTGCAGCTGAATGAATGTCAGCGTCTGCCTGGTCTTCCTTCCTCATGCCCTCTCAGGGACACTCCTCAGTAAATCACCTCAGGCAAAGTCTGTGTCTAAGGGAGAGTCTGTGTCTAAGTACATACAGCACTTGGTATGGCAAGAGGTGCAAGGAAGCACACGTTAAAGTAGGATCTGGAAGCCAGGTCGCCTGCCAGCTGGCTGGCAACCATGACCCCCTCTCTGTTGGCTGGGGATGAGCTAACTGACCTGGGCGTGCGGTAGCAGTTCAATTGTTAAACCTCTCCCTGGTGGTGAGAGGCGATGGGTTACTGATGGGAGGAAATGTCTCAGATGTAGTATCTCAGGTGTCTGAGAGGTCTGGGGTCTGCGGTGATTCTGACTCAGAAACTAGTTCCTGGGAGCAATGGATGCACTGGAGAAAAACTAGATGCTGGGGATAATTCATCGCCAACTTAACACCTTGGACCTCCTTGGAAACCCAACAAGAGAATCTTCTTGCCTGGAGCTAAGGGAGAAAAAGGTGAAGATTAGGGCTAGGATTTTATGATAAGGACCGCAGAGCTCCAGAGAAGGGCAGACTCTCCAACCCAGCAGGTCTGTCATGCCAAAACCAAGGTCCTGAGATTTGGGAGGGCAACATTGAAGTTGACACACTAAAATATATTGAGTCCCCACATTCCTCTGTCCTCTTAGCCTGCCAAAGCAGCGCACTCTTTCCTGTGTAAGGCTCACACTTTCCCCCAGCTTGAAGACGGTAGACAGTGGACAAATGGATGGGGAAGCTTAAAGCAGTGAATACACTAGAGCAAATACACTGTGTGAGACTAGAAAAGCTATCGGTGTTCTCTAGGAAGGCCAAAGCACTCCCCCTACCCAACCCTCCTTCATAAAAATGACAAGCGTTGTTGAGAAACTTGGCGGGGTGGGGGGCTGCCCTCTGTAGGCTAGGGATGACCCTGGGAGATTCTCATACAGACCTTCACTCCCTTAAAGCAGTGGGGATGATAGGGTCCCAAATAGGAGAGGCCCACTGGCATTAGAAGCAAGGTGGGCACAATTATTATGAAGAGTGAGGACAGAGTAGTCACCGGGGGGCCTGGCCTGCAGAGAATGGTGAACATAGTTAATAGAATGTAGTCCCTAGGGACACACTAGATGGACAGATAATAGAGGTATTGCTCATCTATTCAACCAAAAAAAATTATGGTTGAATGCACAGGAAGCTGAGGGCAGTTGTCCCCACAAGAAGTTATTCCTTTCCTAGTTTCTAGACCTGAGTCAGTATTTAGATCAGGGCCCCATACTGAAGGAGGGGTCAGGTCTCCAGAAGAAAGGGGCCTGTATTGCCATAGCAAATAAATAATGGCAATCATTTCTTCAGTTTCCCCCTACAAGGACATGTGGCTGTTTACCTGGGTAATCATTCACAGGGGAGAGGGGAATATTCAGACTTGTCAAGGACTTCCGGACACAGGATCTGTGTTATAATTAACACCAGGAAGCTGAAGCTTCAGTATGGTCCTTGGGCTCACAGTGGGTCCACTAGGATCTCCCTGTCACCCAGTGGCCATTTCCCTGATCCCTGAAGGTATAATTGGAAGAGACTGAGTCATTGGCAGAACCACAGCATTAGTTTCTTAGCCTGTTGGGTAAGAGCTCCTGGAATAGGAATCACCCAAAGATGATGGGAGAGGGACGTCTGTGGGTGGGCCTGGGAAGTGCCGGAGGACACGAGCAAGCTGCTGGTGCAGGGGGGTCAGACTCTCACGCCTGCTGTTTCTGTGTGGGTGACCCTTCCCCTGCTCACACTTGTGGCTGCAGGGGACCAGCGGGTTCCTTTAGGACCAGGGACAGAGGAGGAAAGAGCTGAGCTTGGTTCATTCATGGGGTTAACCTGGTAGGTGTGTGAGAGCCCAACCTGGGTGGCAACTAAATTACTCCTCCACTCAGGAGGAGGCCCGAAAGATAGCAGCCGAGAGGGGTTCTCCCAGTGGGCGGGCCCTGGGCAGGCCACCTGGTGACTCACCCAGTGTGGAAAGAGGAGCGGCCTGAAGGAAGAATATGTACAACTCTTGGGCATGGTGAATGGCTTGGCTGCTTGGTTATGCACCCAGCAGGAGAAATACCCGGGCGACGAGGGGCCAGCAGTTCTGGGAAAGAGATGTGTGGACGGGACGAATGGAAGTAGCATGAAGTGTGATCTTTGTATCACATATTAAAGCCCATTAGGGAGTGCCCATCATGGAAGAAGCACTTAACCAGGTTGACAGAATCACTCAGCCACTTGGTCCTTTCTTATCAGCTCCCTCTCTTGACCTCATTTTCCATGCTAGCACTGTGGGGGGCATACACCAAATAGTCACAGTGGCAGAGACGGAGGCTATGCCTGGCCCAACAGCATAGGTTGCCACTCATTGAAGGTCTAACTTGCTATTTCTGCTGTTGAATGCCTACACTGACAGCACAGGGTTCCAACACTGAGGCCCAGCCCTCCAGGAGACCAACTATCCCCTTGGTGGCATGCTGATTATATTGGATCTGTTCTACTACAAAAGGGACAGTGATTCATCTTGATGAGCATCGACATGTATTCTGGGCATGAGTTTGGCTTTTTTGCCCAGGAGATGTCATCTAATACGGGTTTCTGAGGGCTTGCAAAGTCTGCTTCCTATGGTATCCTGTACAATATGGCATTAGGCCTAGGGACCCACTTAGAGGAAAGGAGGGGTGACGGTGGGCATGTGACCGTAATACCAGCTGGTCCTATTAAAGTCCTGCAGCCTAGAAATTGTTGGCCTGATAAAGAAATGGAAAACACCTTCTGAAGGCATGGTCGAGGGGCCAGTAGAGCCGATCCCCAGCAGGATAAGGCACATTCTCTAGGATACAGAACATACCAAAATTAATGACGTGCATGTCTCCGGTAGGTAGAATACATGGGGCCAGGACATGAGGGGACAGAGAAGTGACCCTGCTTGTTGCCACTTCTCACTCATAGCGACCCATTGAGGGAATCTGCTTCCCATCCTCACAGCCTTAGGCTACGTGGGACTCAAGGTAGTGCTCTCTAGAGAAGGAACGTTTCCACTGGGAAGTGAAGCAAAAGTCTCATTGAGCTCCACTGATGGCTGCTGCCTGAGCATTTCCCACTCCTTGTATCAAGAGACAAGAAGGCCAGGTGGGAAGTCACTGCCTGGTCAGGGGTACTTGACCTTGATCACCAGCCGGGGCAGGGGTGCTAATACACAATGAAGACAGAAGGACCCGACTGTCCCTTGGGTATCTCATGCTATTTCCCTGTCCAGTTTTGACAGAGAATGGAGAAGTATGGCAATCATGTCCTGAGAAGGGCATGGTGACCAGGGGCTTAGACTTCTCAAAATGAAGGTTTGAGTCACCCCATCACATAAGGCTCCTAAACCAGTGGAAGTACTAATGGGGGGGGGTGGGGGAGTCAGTGAATGGGGAGATGATGAGTGTCAGTGGCAGCCCTAAGACCAGGTACAGTGGTAGGAACTTTAGTTTGGCTCCCCTGGGAGAGGAGACCAGCCAGAACCCCGGGGGTGTGAACTTATCCTGAGTTAGTGAAAGCTAGTGGCTGAATGGCTGGACTGTGGAGAGTGCTATGGCGTGCACTCGGCCTGAGGAATACTTTACCTCCAGCCACTGGCTTGTTCCTCACTGCTGCTGGCTCATAACCAGGTCCCACACTCCAGAGTCTGCCCTCTGCGGGAAAGGGCTGCTTCGCGGCCTGCATCTAAGGACTGGTTGAGTCAGGGTTACGGAGCATGAACACATTGCTTCAATGCAGGACCTCACCGAAGGCCAGCCCAGCTTCAAAGCTCCTGGGGCTTTGGATCAGGTGCCTGCTGTGACTTAAACCTTGCACCCTATTCTCAGTCTTGACTTTTCCTGGAAACCCTGGGCTATGACAAGGGTGCCTATAGGCTGATTTTTCACTTGACACCCAGCAGACTAACAGTGCCAAAATCTTGGTGGCTTAACACAAAGGAGAATTCTGATGAGCGTCTTTATCACTAATGGAAAATCTGATGAGGTTGCTTCGGTTGTTTGGCTCCCTTGAGTCCTTGACTGTTGGCCCCAGCCTCACTGCCTGGCCTCCACTGTCTCTGCAGAGGGGTCTCTACCCAGGAAGCACACGGGGTCCTTAACCACATGGGCCTGGACGTGATGGCAGCCCTTTTGCTCATGTTACCACTGGTGAGTCACATGAATTGGCCTAGCTGTGTGGGGCGGGGAGGAGGTGTTGGACTTGAACACCGTGGTCCAGAAGACCACTCCCCAGGAACGCGACACTATGTTGAAGGGGGCAGGAACCTTGAGGGGTCAGTCGTTGTCTACACCGTACCATCTTAAGCAACACTGTGGAAGATGGGCGGTCTGTCTTGACTTCACTCAGCCTCTCAATGCTGTTCTCCCCTTCTAGGCGCTGGCCTCTGACTGTTCTTTGAAGACTCGCCTTCAGAGAGCAGTTAAACGACCGCTTAACTCATCAGCCAATAACCCAGCAATGGGCTTACGACCCAGCCCTTCCTTGAAGTTTCACTTCCCTTCCTTCCCACTTCCGCAGTCTTTTCCTGGACCCTGTGTCTTTGCCAGCGCCATGACCCCCGCCTGGAGCACCATTACCTTGTAGCTGGGAAAGCAGGGCTTTTCTCACGCTTTAGGAGCCAGCTCAGAAGCCTCCTCCTCAGTGATCCTGACCTCTTGCACACATTGGGGTGACAGCATTTATCTCACCGTCGTGCCTCTTCTTTTCCAGGGGCCAACGTGGTGCATAATCATGAGGCTGTAAACGTCAGAAGAGCCGCCCTGTGGGGTCAGGGATCCTTCCCACTGCTCTGTGACCAACCCCTGCCCCTGGGGGACCTAGGACAGTGCTGGCACTGCAGTAAGCACTCAGTTAGCACTTGGTGGACAAACAATCTGTTGTAATCTTTCTGCCCCGGCACGTTGCCTGGCATGTCGTGGGCGCTCTGCTGTTGAAGGACAGTGTTTGCAAGGTCAGAAGTGTTTGCGATCTCAAGTCGTTCTTGCTCGTGGTGGAGTTTCATGACGGATAGTTCTGAATGTAAGGAGTCCTTCTAGGTCATGTTCAAATTATTCCTCCCCCACCCCCTCCACACAGACAGATGTGCACACACAGACGTGCACACATGCACTCCTTTATTCCCGGAGCCCTCCCTCCGAATCCTTTTTGAAAATGGAGGCCCAAGGAAACTAGTTCTTGTAAAACTGGTTCTTGTAAAACCATTTCCTTATTTTTCTACCCAAAGAGGATAAACCCTAGTGAGAGGAGCCGTTGGAGTCCCTGCCTCCGCCCAGCCCACCCCTGTGCCGTGGGCCCCCACCTCCAGGGCTGGCTCGTCACCAGACACGATTGTTCCCACAAAGGCACAGAACTTGAGACTTAAATTGGATTTGCCTGTGGCTTTGTGCTCTTCGAGTCCTCCCTCCTTTGTTTTTGATTTATCGTTTTAATCAGTGGTAGTCAATCATTCCCTCTCCATCTTGCTCACCATAAACACAACCCCTTGCCAAAAAAATTATGACTGTATTAAATGATTTTATTACAGTAAACTGCAGATTGTACAGTGTAAACACAGGTGCTGCTCAAACTCTACACCCTCCAGCTCCGTCCAGACCGGCATGGGTGCGACGGAGAGAGGGGGAGCCCTCTGGGAGCTGGAGGACAGGAGGTCATTCGGTTCAATGCTTTGGCACCGAGAGAAAGGAATGAAGGTCTGGAAGGAGAAGCCTTCGTCTCAGGTCATACTGATGCCTCATGGCAGAGCGGGGATTGGACCTGGGGTCATCCGATGTCTAAAATCCCTTCCACGACACCTCTCCTCTCCTCGTCCAAGTTCATGTTAAGCATGTGTCACTATCGTCGACGGTGGACGATGAATTTGTGTCTTATAATTCCTCCCAGGCTTCATCTTTCTGTCCCACGGTTGGGGTGACAACAGAACACAGGACAAAGGGCAGGTAGGTCTTCCTGCCTCCCGAAATGGCACGGGAGTGGCAGAGACTTCCTCTTCTCTTAGGCTTGGTGTCTCGGGCATTGTTCTGGGAATAGGAATGGGGAAGTCTGTGGGAAGCCCACACAACAAAAGGAGGCTTTTCCTGGGATGAGGCATTGGGGGAGCTGCCCAGCCCCGCGCCCACTGCTCAGTGAGCAGGAGAGCTTTATCCTGCCACAGTCTGACCACCTCGGAAGGTTTCTAAAACGGCTCAACCAAGATCCTCGGGAGCCATGGAGCTGGGTTTCTTTTGGTACAGGGATGGATTAAGGAAAAGTAAGAAACACTCTGGCGTGAATTTTGCCAGGGGAATGATCCCAAATATTTTTCATCACTAACCATGCAAAAGGCATTGTGCAGACAGGAGATTTAACAGAGATCTATCAATCTGCTCTTGGAGGAGTAGATTCTGAAGATGGGACTCCTTGGGACAATCCATGGACACTTCCCACGGGGACACTTCTTAGTCTTGGGGAATACCATGCATACACACACACACACACACACACACACACACACACACACGCAACGTATGGATACTCCACAGTCCTCTACATTTTGTCTTAACGTTGGCTGTTTTCCCTCCTTCCTGTTTGTTTCTTGGTTTTGGCACATCTGGGCCTCTGTAGTAAACAGACCCAATGTTTACCAAGTAGCTCCAAAGGTTACATTGGCTTCCAAAAGTTTTTATTCCTGGTTCGTCTGGATAAGTTTCAGCTCACAAGAGAAGCTGTTTTCGCTGAGCCTGGGCTGTTCGAGAGAGAGAGAGGCAGGAACACAGGCCCATCTGTTGGAGATTGGAACATAAATAGCCCCCTTTAAAAATAAATCTCCGCTTTTAACTCCGTAGATAAAAATATCTGAATAAAGGACAATTCTTAATCTCCACCTTCTCCCCTGCTTGACTCAAGCGTTTCTAAGTGGAGTTTTTTCCCTTCTCCTTTTACAGGTTTCATTTTGGCTTTGATTCTAGCGAGTTTACTGACAGATTACTTCATTTTAACTATATGGCTTTTCTGTCTAGTGGGAGGCATATTTCTAAGTATCATATTTATCAAAAGAGCTCTGCAAAACAAGGGCCAGAATTACTCTTTTGATGGTTCCCCCTCTAACTACAACCACAATAAATTTTGTGAGAAAGAATGCTCAACTGGGGACCTTTTATGTTAAAGCCGAGAACCGGGGTTCAGACATTGTCACTCTCAAACCTCCACCACTTGGGCCTTTTTTCCCCCTCCTCCCCCCCTCCCCGGGCAGAAATCTCACATCTGGTCTCACTTGCAAGGCTGGTCCTGGGCTCCCAGGGGCTCCATATTTTTCCCCCTATAACTTTAAATCAGAGGAGCATTTCAGTAAATCACAGGGAAGACTTATTTATTGGACATAGTTTTGGGTCTCTTAAAGCATGGAAAATAAATTTAATGAAGCGTTCGGAGCATTTCTCCAATCTTTTGAGGGATTACTTGGGGAATTTGTCAACTGCGCCAAGCCCAGCAGCCTGATCCAGAGAGATGGGAAGGAAATGATGGGAGAATCTTCTCGGGGGACCCAGGTGGGTCCTAAATCACCCCCCGAAAGATTAATAGAAGGGGGCCTGGTTGGCAGCAAGGTTGATTGGCGGCATCGCCGTTTATTTAATAAACTATCATTTCAGCTGGAGGGTGACTTTAATCTGAATTACATTTTGTTTTTGTCATCCACTCTTGCCGAGTAATTTATGGAATACCATAGCATGCTTCTTGGCCTCCAGCAGCAGAGGGAGGTGAAGACGGACCCGGGGAAGGAACAAAGAAAGACAGTGAACTTGAAGATCAGGGAAGGCAACTCGGTGACCAGCTTGAGGAGCACAGAAGAGCAGTCAGGAGCAGGAGGGACCGAAGGATATGCGGAGCCTGGCTGGGCATGCAGCCTCACCTCCCGGGGCTCGGTACCTGCCCGCTGGAGCGGCGTGTCCCTGGGGTGCGAGGGTGTGTGCTCCCGGGGCGGTGGGGGCCATGCGTGGGAATGGCTTGGCCTGAGGAAAACTGAAAGGAGCTGATCGTTCATAATCAAGGGGTGAGGACTTGGATGTGGAATCTGAATTTTCTAGAACAGATCAGAACTGATGGGTACGTCCCCAGGGGCAAGGTGGTCTGCCACCCGGTTGGGTGGGCAATTTCAGTGCCGGTGCCCTGGAGTAGGAGATGAGGGTACATGGGGCTGGCTCTTCCTCTCTGAGGGAAGTCAGTTGGAGGAGGTGTTTTAAAGCTTTAGGAGCCTGGGGCCCTGGTGTTCCGAGTGGTAGCAGTGATTCTTTAGGACCGGAAGATGGAAGGCCAGCTGGGGATGTAAGGAACCTTTGGGAAGATGTGCTTCCCCTTTGGATGGGAGGTGCAGGAAGAACAAAGATCTGTTCATGAGGGCTGACAGGCTTTGTGCTTAGAGGCAGAGTAACAATGACATTATTGTATTTACTGCAACAGCAACCACACCCTCCCCAGAAGCGTGTTGCTTCTTTACCTTCCGACTCGTCTTCAGCTCCGTCTCTGGTAAGAAGGAAAAGGGCTGGAGTTCTGGGTTTTAAGCTAATGTGGGTAAAGGGAGGCACAACGTTGGAATGCAAAAAGGAACAAAGGTTGATGGAGGTGCTCAGGCAACAGGGGTGCAGCAGGGGGAAAGGCACTGTCTTTCCAGCCTTCACACCTTTAGGATCCTCAGGGGCCACAGAGAATTCTGCATCGGTGGCCAATTTTCTTGGAGTTTCTTGGATGTCTTGGAGAGGTTTTATTCTCTAATTTCCCATCATCTGGTATGAACTCTTACTGTTCTGAGATAGTCTCCCCTTCCTTTTCTTTTCCTCTTTTTTTTTTTTTTTTAAGATTTTATTTTATTCATTTGACAGAGATCACAAGTAGGCAGAGAGGCAGGCAGAGAGAGAGAGGTGGGGAAGAAGGCTCCTAGCCAAGCAGGGAGCCCGATGCGGGGCTCGATCCCAGAACACTGGGATCATGACCTGAGCTGAAGGCAGAGGCTTTATTAACCCACTGAGCCACCCGGGTGCCCCTCCCACTCCTTTTCTTCTGAATTCTTTGCTTTTTTCAGCCTAAGCACATCTGTCCTTGCCTGGGACCTACTGGGTCTCCATGTGTTACAGGATTTGTAACCCCTTACTGCCCAGGTTCTTTGTCATGCTGCTTCAAAGAATGAAGAGGGAGACCAGACGAAAAGTGGTGGGCAGCAAAGCAAAGTTTATTAAACAAGAGTATTAAGATCCCAGAGAGGGAGGGTGACCTGAGTGGCTTTGTCCTTAGAGTTTCTAAGTTTAGGTGGTTTCATGAACTCCTTTGTGGAACTTTCTTAAGCAATCAGAATGTGTGGAGTCATGCCAATCAGGGCTTTGGTCAGGTATCTGCCTACCTATTAGGTTAATGTCCACGTGCTCATGGTCTTTATTTTTCTTTCTGAAGTCTGGGGGCTTAGGTCTTCACTGCGCCTTGCCTGTGATATTGACAAGTGCTCTTGTGCTTCATTGTTTTATTTCAGGACGTTTTGCAGAAGTCATTTCTGCAAAGGCTGCAAAGCAAAATGTCAGTGCAGTCCTGTCTCAGCTGCAAAACAGAATGCCAGGACTGTTTTATTGTAGCTGTCCTGACTCTGTATTTTCTTGCCGGGGACCCTGGCCCTGACCACCTAAATGTCCAACTAACTCCTAACACATGGACCAGGTGCCGAGAGCCAGGGAGCTCCCAGGGACCAGGCAGGAGGTGGCTGCTGGCACGAGGAAGGTCGGTGGGGAGGCAGGATGACCTGAATACCAGGTGAGTCCCCACTCTCTCCAGACTCCAAGCAGAGCACGGATTGGGATCTCTATTGGTGGAGTAAATTCAGATGGGTTATTAGGTGTGGTGTGGGGTTTAGAGGATTACAGGTGCAGGTTTTGCTGCTCAGCAGAAGCCTCAGCCCTGACCTTCATGAGACTTCCCATCGGTGTCATGTGCACACTCTTCCTGACTGCTGAGAGTCCCCCACCAGCTGGCATAGGCCAGATTTCGGCTTTGATTTCTGCCTGTCCCTGCATCACTAAAGTCTGGCCCCCGTGGTTTCCCTGAACACATGGAACTCAGATTCGCCGTGTCCCTTTTGCTTTTGTGTCCCTTCTCTTCCTGCCCATCTATCCAGTTCTACCCACGCTCTGAGGCTGAGATCAAGTTTTCTCCTGGAACATGTCCCAGGCCACGTGGCTTCCTCTCTCTGGCTTCCGATCCCCACCGCTCTCTTTAGCATGAACCAAAATACTGTTCTGAATTGCCCATATTGATCCAGTGTTTCTCTGGAGTGTCCTGTCTCCTTGCTGGTAAATGAGGGATTCAGCTGCAAAGCATACTTTGCAGGTATGGCATCCTAGATGCTATGCCTGTTTGTCTCATACCCTCATCTGGACTGTAAGCTCCTTAAATGGAGGGACACAGTCTTTTCCTCGCATTGACTAGCCCACTGCTGGGCCCCGAGTGGGTGTTCCATAGGAACTTTTGTTTACTTAACCTCTTTGTATACTTTTTCCTACTGGAACTGGAAGTCTGGTCTTGTAGTCCGCCCTGAAGGGAAATTGTTCTGCAGTCTACGGATGTGGCAAACATTGCCATGACATCTCAACTCTGAATGTATTCTGTTGCAGGGAGTGGACACTGGGGAGCTCTGCCCAGCATAGGAAGCTGTCTTAAGAAAGGGGGCCAAGGACACCCCCTCCCCAGCACATACATTTGGTGGTAAAGTAGAAAATAGTGCTCAGCTTGGTTCATGTTTTTGTTTGGCTCCTTAAAACCCACGGGACTGGGACAAGACACATGGCCTGTGTGAGCTGCGTTGGCTTACCTCTGAGATGGCATTTGTGATACCTGCCTGTGTCTCTCGAAGGGTTGTTGTGGGAATAAAAAGATAAGCCACGGGGAAATGCTCTGTAAATGATGAAGCTAAGAGGGGTAGGTGTGAAGTGTGGTTACTTAACGTCTCAACATAAAAAGTCAAAAAAGTAAAACATGAAAATGAAACATAAAAAGAGAGTCAAAGGGCTCTCTCTTTTCCTTCCTTCACTGATGGACAAAGAACCACTTCTCTTCTCTGGATAATAGTCTGTAGAGACTCTGTACCCCCTGCCCTGCCAAAAATAAAAAATAAAAAAGAAGAAAGAAATCAAAAGGAAAAAAAAAAGTCCAGGAGTGAGAAGGAACATCCTGGTATATTCTGAAAGTTGACTCTGAGAAGAGAGGAAAACATGAGCAAACAAAAGCTGTCACTCACTGGCAAGCTGCTTCCTCTGGGGAATAATCTCTGTGAGGAAAAACTCAAGATCTGAATGTTGTTGCCTGGGAGCAGGCGCAGAGACTGTGGCCATGGCTGGTAAAACAGGAGCCTCTGGGATGGAGCCTTTTCTGCCCATTTTTGGGGTATCAGAAGCTCTGAGGGGGTCATGCTATTGGTTAAGAGTCTGCCTGAATGGGTGCCATGTCCCTATTTCTCAGTATCCCAGCAGCTCTCGTGAATGGTGCCAGGCCTTGTCCCACTGACGTCGACTGGAACATACCCACCCACCCTTGGACTCTCACACACTCGTGCCTCTCTTTCCCTTATCCTGTCCCCACCTCCCTCTTCTCACACCCATTTGCCTTGCCTGTCAATTGTCACCCCATGAATCAAAGTCAGAGAACTTCCCAAAGTTGGCCACTGGGCCTCTAACCTTCTAGAAAGCTGTTTGTGTGTTAACAGACAACCCCCCCCCCCCCCCCACCAAACCAAGCACCATCATGACTTTCCAAGATGATGATTGAGTTTTTCCCCTGTTCTGCTTGATAGTTCTGCCAAAGCAAGAAAAATCCTCATTGAAGTCTAGCAGGAAATCCAATAAAAATTCTTCAAAAGATGGGCTTGACATTGAAAAACAGCAAAATTATAAAATAGGCCTTAGAAAAGAGAGAGGAGAGTTATTATATCTGGCACCAAGCAAAAGCCCCGAGACCCCGTCCAAATGAGCCATCACAGATTGAAAGTGTTTAGCTTCCCGTTGATTAAATATGGAGAAGGACCCAGGGCCTGCCAAGCCTCGGGGATCCAAAGTTTGTTTTCAGTCAGAATGTGTTTTCAGTCAATGGAAAAAATGGTCGGCCTGCGCTGGGCTATGTAACCGAGAAGCCCCAGGTTTGGGGTGAGTAATGGCTGTGAGGCAGAAAACCATGAGGGCTGTTAATCATCCCTCCCAGGCCCCTGTAATTTAACTCAGCGACTCATTCCACTTGGAAGGCTCCCCCCATCCCCTTTCTTCCTTCTCCCTCAGTTGATTTTTGCTCAGGGGGGAATAGATGAGTCCTTCTGATGCTTATCTCTGTGTTTCAGTTGTGAAGACTCCTCACCCGCAAGACATCCCTCTCCCGGGACAGGTCCCCATTGCCCCGCTTCTCTGAACACCCCCGGGACAGGAGAAGCGAAAGAGGGGCCGCGGTCACATCCGTGGGGTTCTTCCAGGGATCTCTCTTTGTCCCATGAACTTCCTGGAATGGAGGCCTGGAAAAATCTCTTCCTTCATGGGTTTCCGAGGTGTTTACTGACATTCTTTAAACTGGGTTATCTTATTCCAGGCTTGCAGTTTTCTTTTTTCCTGAGCTCTCCTCTGGCCTGCTGCATTCCCATACAATTAAGAGGATAGGGAGCCTGGTTTTGAAGGTCATGAAAGGCGCTAGGAGTGAGACTCTGAGGCAGAGAATGAGGAGGAGAGAGCTGGCGCGCAGCTGGAACTCTGAGGTAAGCGGAACCTCCTTTCCTGTCAAATGCAAACACCTCTTCTATTTTTCTGCTTCAAGTTTTACACCCTGTGAGCAGCCTCAGGGGAGCGGGGATGCGGGTGCATTTCTGATTCTCTTCCCTGTGCGCCTTCCTCGGGGCGGGAACCAGGGTCTTCCCTGGAAGGATGGGTTTCCCTGGCTTCCCCTCTCCCGATGACCGTGATTCATGGGGCCCACTGCACCGAAATCTGTTTACAATTGCAGGGGGTAGGCCCTGCTGAGCATTCTTTTGGTCTGTCGTTCCTTGCAAAATGGTGGTTGGCCTGAGCCGCAGCTTGATCACACAGTGTGGGCGGCTTGATACCTTTCGGTTGGGCACCCAAATTTGGTTATAGGAAGTCACTCCGACCAAATATTTTTTGAGGACTAGGCAAATAAACTAGAGAAAATGAGTAAATAAATAGCTTGAAAATGATGACATGTGAAATGCTCAGTGGTTTAGTGGAAGCAGACTCTTTCTTAAGGAGAGCAAGTCTCAGGCAGCTCGGCTGCAGAGGCCACCGGCCCAGTCAGTGGATGCCCTGAATAATGAGCGACGAAGGGGTCAGGAAGAGACCGCTCCATGGGGCTACGTTGCCCCAAATAGCAGCTAGATGGGCTTTGGGCAGGAACGTAAATAAACGCCGTGGAGAGGTTGTAGCGCGTCTGTACGCAGGCGTGTGCGCATGTGCGTGTTTGTACGTGCGCGTGCGCAGAAGAGGGAGCTGCTTCGGCTGCCGCCATTCTGGGGGCGGTGGTCAAGGAGGACCTTATAAGTGAGTCAAAGCTGGTTTTCAGGTACAACCCTCTTTCTTCACATTATTTTAGTCCTCCTCCTCTTCATCATGGCTATTATTTATTGAGTCATGGTGACGTGCCCGCATGGTGCTGGCAGCTTTCTGTGTTATCTGATGTAGTCCTTCTAACAGCTCCTTAGAACATGCCTTATTTGCCGCCTTCGCAATAGGTATCTGAAATTCAGCTTCCAGAAGAACCCAAAGCTTGACAGTGACAGAGTCAGGATCTGAACTCAGGTCTTGTCTAGTTTCCTGCCTTGAACCCACAAAGGCAGTCTGGTGGGCAGGTTCTGGCAGGCAGTCATCCCAGGGCCCAGACATTTGGAGAGAACCCAGTAGGGTCCAAATCAAAAACCCCACTTCATAAGGGGAAGAAAACCAGAAGTCTCATCAGGTGGGGAGCCTGCATTTCAAAAGTTGTGGAGGCTGCTGAGTGCCTCACGGACAACAAGCAAGCCCAGATTGGAAGGGTCAGTGGCGGGTCACTGTCACCATCAATCACCACAATCCCTTTGTCGGGGTGAGTGGGAAGGGCCTGGGTTGGGCACCAAGCAGAGAGGGTGAACCAACAGAATTGAAGGGACTCTGCTGGTGGCAGGAGATGGGAAGGGGCATTCACAATTCTTATGCAAATCTCCATGGTTTGGGGAATACCCTGGTGGGAGAGAATATGCTATCTCTAGGTCCCAGAACTGTGATGATGACCGGCATTCCCATAACAAGCTAGCGCATCCCGAGGTTGAGTCACCTCTAAAGAAGACTTGATTTTTTAATGTGTCTGTTCATCCAGTTTGCTCATCCAGTTTGCTTCCTTGACCCACATCACCACAGAGCTGGAAGTTATCAAGAAATACATTATGATGTATTCAGAGTCAATTACCATTGGGGAAAATACATAATATATATAATATATATAATAAATATATAATACATTATTGTATATTATATATGTATCATATGATATACATAATATATATATATATATATATATATATATATAAAACATAGGTGCCAGGCACTGTTTTAAGTATATGCATGCATTAGAGGGAAGTCTAACGAGACTGGCGTAGGTGGGAGCTCCTGTTATCCCGACTTTTCATATGAAGAAACTGAGGCACAAGAAGGCAAAGTAACTTGCCCATGCGGCTGAGGAGCATTTAACACCAGGCTGTGTGGAGAAGGCAGAGAGGTGGTGGTACCTTCAAGAATGGGGTGAGGCATGGCTCAGACACCTAGCCTGTGAGAGGTCAGGGAGGGAGAGCAGAGCTGTGTGAGTGGGCAGCGCTGCAGGTGGGGGTGCGGTAGGGGGGGGAGCTTGGGTCCATTGTAGGATGGGGATCTTTGTGAGCCAAGGCTAGGGTGAGACTGGTTCTGGGCTCTGCTGGGGAGAGATAGGGAGTCTGACTACAGAGCAGGGTGTTTCTGGGGTGGGGAGTGCGCAGACTGGCGGGCAGGCTGTGGGCAGGTAGGTTTTGAATGCCAGGCAAAGAACTTGGTCCGTTTCCTCTGAGGACGTGGGGATCCCTGGGAGGTTTGGAGCCTTGAGCTGGCACAGCATAAAGGACAAAGTACTAGGAGACCTGAAATCTAGGCCTGACTCTGCCTTTAGGTGTCTTGCTCAGCTCAAGGTCACACAGCTAAGTCATCTTTGGATTCCAGCTTTCTCATATTTTAAATACAAGGATTAGGCAAGATGAATCCTTCTGGCTACAAAGTTGGCAGCAAACCCCAAAGACTCTAGGAGGGTTTTTGAGGAGGATCTCGGGGGGTGGTGGAAGAAACTGGAGGCAGTGAAAACTTGGAACCAGAGAGTGTGGAACTAGAAGGGATCTAAGCGCCCCTCCACTCACATTTTACAAGTGGGGAAACAGAGGCACAGGAAGGGTAGATGGTTTCCTTAAGCCACATAGAAGGTTATTGCAGAGCTGAGGTGACAGTCCAGCTTCTGATCCTTAGTCTTCGAACATGCCTGTGCCTGTTCTCCTTCAGGTAAGAGTTGTGGGGAAACTTGGCTTGGATCAACGAAGGAAGGAGGTAGGAGGGAGACTCAGCCTGTGTACTATCCACCTTCATTCTTAGCTGGTTTTATCAGACTGGCTGGGTGACAGTCCCCAAGGGAGCGGAGCTCAATGGAGCTCCTGATCTTTGGCTCCAGTCCTGGCCCTGCCATGGACTTTGGGTATACCCTGTATACACTTATCTGGAAAATGGCTGGGACTGACCCTGCTCTGGGCTGTGAGCTGAGGCCATAATGTCACAGGAGCCACCAGTGGGGATGGAAGCCTGAAACTGAATGGAAACTGAAGCCTGTGGTGTGGCCAAAGGCACAGGCAGTGTGGCAGCAGAAGGCTGAGGCCCTGCGGTACTTTCTTGCGTCTCTCCTTCCAGGGCTCTGTGCCTTGAACGTCCTGTGGTGGGGTGAAGGGGCAGGTGTTCTGGCTTGGAGCTGCAGGGCTGGGTGCAGGTGAGGCTGTGGAGGGCTGTCTGAGCCTCTGACACTTGCATGAACCTCCCTCCTAGGTTCTTATTAGAGCTGCTCCATGTCAAAGGAGTCTGGTAAAAGTTAACAGGCCTCCCTGCCTCCAGGAGATCAGAGGGACAACTGGAGCTTGCCGGGGTCAGGGAGAGGTCACTGAAACTTGCTTGATTGGGTTGTCAGGGAGCTGCCCCTGGTCTGTGGGCCTGTCCTGTCCCCTCCCCTGATCCAGTACCCAGGGCTCCTTCCAGAGTGACTGACTTGACCCTTCCTTTGTCTAAAGGCCCTTTAGAAGGTGTCTGGGCTTCCCTTAAGGCCCCTTATCTGTTGGCCTGGGACCCAGTGCCTGTGGGGAGGGAAAGTGATGCAGTGGGGAGAGATCAGGACAGCTCTGAGAATGAGGTACTGGGCTGAACTGGGGATGGGCTAAGCCTGGCCAGGTGTGACCCAGCTCCCTGACCCCTGGTGGCCTAGAGTGGGAGGAGGTGAGGATGGGGCCTGGAAGGAGGCCGTTGGTTAACATTTACCAGGACCTTTGAAGATGTAAATGCTTCCCCAGGCCCTGTTGGGATTGATAGGGTCAGAGTTCACAGGCATGGCCGCCTGCTTCTCCAAGTGGGCTGGAAATCTTGCAGACAGATGGGTTAGGGTCCCATGCGATAGAACTTTCCCCAGGGGTGGAGGGCTCATGGGAAATGCTATTTCTGGGGCTCTCCTGCATGAGGCCTACTGATCTGGAGGTCTTGGAAGGGGCTGACAGAAGCTGTCTTTTCTGAATGCTCTCATTTCAGTATGCTTAGGGCATATTTAGTCCCATTAAGGTCAGTCACTGGAAGAAGAGCTTCCATCTCCTGCCTTTCCCTGATTTGTACCTTTCATTCTACAAATACTAGATTGCTTGCGGTTTCCTGTTCAAATCAGGTTCTTTTAGGCCTGGTGCCCCTCCTGTGCTAGTTTCTTGAGGCCATGTCCTTCCCCACCTTCTGAGCCTGGTTAACTTCTATTCCCCCTTCTGGATCATCTTCTCCAGGAAGCCTTCTGAGAATGGAATCTGCGCCACTGCTCTGTTCTCCTGTAGTATTCAATGACTTGATCAACTACTATTTATGTGGTATGTGCCAGGCTCTGTTCTATTGATAATGCACCAGTGCATTAAAACAGACCGAAATCTTCCCTCAGGGAACTTATATTTTAGATGGTAAAGACAGTGAACCATTGTATAACCCTTTTAAAAAAAAGAATATTTTATTTATTTATTTGAGAGAAAAAGATCACAGGTAGACAGGCAGGCAGAGAGAGAGAGGAAGGAAGCAGGCTCAGAGAGCCCAATGCAGGGCTCCATCCCAGGACCCTGGGATCATGACCTGAGACAAAGGCAGAGGCTTTAACCCACTGAGCCACCCAGGTGCCCATGTATAACCCTAGTTTAAGTGCTTTACATGGGTTAACAAATTCAATCCTCAGACCGTCCCTATGATTAGGTCAATTATTAGTTACGTTTTACATATGAGAATACATAGGTGGTGAGGAGCAAATTTAATTTAATTTAATCCTTACAGCAACCCTATGACATAGATATTATTTTTCTCATTTTACAGATGAGGAAACTGAGACAGAAGGTTAAGCAATTGGTCCAAGGTCATCTAACCGGTAAACAGGGGCCAGGAAGGAGAGCTCGAAGCCTGGAAAGGATTATATTGCCTCCCCATGATAAGAGTACTCGGTTTCTGTAGTGAAGCAGCTTCTTTCCCTGTTTAAGTGATCTGCTCATCCTCTCCATTATCCTGGGAGCTACCCCAAGGCAGTGACCTTGGCTTATTTATCGCTCTTTTGAACTCCTATTGTGTTGGGTACTTAATTGGCTTCCAGCAAATACTTGTCTATTGATTGACAGCTGTGTGTGGGTGGAGATGAGAATAAAGCAGCTAATATTTATTGCACATACCCTGTGCTGGGCTGTGCATTGGTCCTTGCTAAGCATGATCTCTTCTAGTCCTTATAAGAGTCATGTGAACTAGGGGCACCTGGGTGGCTCAGTCGGTTAAGCATCTGCCTTCAGCTCCGGTCATGATCTCAAGGTCATGGGACTGTGCTCTGCACTCAGCTCCCTGCTCAGCGGGAAGTCTCCTTCTTCCTCTCCCTCTGTCCTGCCCCTCCTGCTTGTGCTCCTGCCCTCCCTCTCTCTCTCTCTCTGTGTGTCTCAAATAAATGAGTTCTTAAAAAAAAAAAAAAAAAAAGAGTCACTACCTTAGCTGTCACTATCCTGAGGCTGGCAGCCAGGACATGCAGGAGATGGGACCCTTTCCTCCGTGCCATGGGAGGCCGATCGAAGGAAGGGTGGCCAGTCTGAAGACATGGAGCCTGAGTCTCCTGGCCTTTGCTGTTTTGGTGCCCACCCGGCTAGGAGGCCTTGGGGACGTGAAGATGGGTGGGTCTGCAGTGCTAGGGGCTGCCTCCACGTCTGGTTGAAAGGCATCTGGTGAAGTTGAGCCTTTGGTTCCAACACGATTCCTACCTGGAACAGACATGGGAGTATTCCTGCTCTATGTTTGGTTCCTTTCTTCTGACATCTGTTTCTTGTTTTTGTTCTTTTTTCTCTTTTTGCTTTTCCAATTAGGAGACCAGAGTCAAATCTTCTGACTTACCTGCCCACATGATAGGGTTTTGCAGAGTGGCCGACTGGGTATGTCTGGAGATAGGGGGTGCAAGGGATCGACTCCCGGTCGCCCAGCTGAACAGGGGCCCAGAGTGTGCACTCAAGGCCTCCTACCCTCTCACTCATGCCACCAACCTCGTTCCTTTCCAGAGTCCTGTCCCCCACAGCAGATAGCAGTCTCAGGTCCCCTCAGCCTCTCTTCGATGATTGCCCTATTTTGCTTGACTGAGAGTCAAAATGCAGGACTGCACCCAAAAGAACTAAGCTCACTTAAATCACTGGCAGGTAATTTGATAGATGAATTGGCCAGCACCCACTGTGGGAATTAAGCAAAGCCTGAGCTGTGGAGACAGTGGGAAACAAGCTTGAGCGACTGGTAAGCGGGTGGCCTCATTTCACCCAGGGACAGCCCCAGCCTCAGTCCCACAGCTCAAGTTGGAAGGCTTGTGTGTGCCATGTGGATAGTTGCCATATCTCTCTAGGCCTCTTCCTCCAAAATGCAGGACCAACAGGCCCTGGGTCCTTGCTGACTCACCTGGCGTTAGGGTCTCTAACTTAGTGTCCAGGAGGGAGTGAGTGCCACTGTGTCCCTAAAGTTCACGTCTCATCTCCTGGTAAGAACTTAAGCAAATGGTCTTGTTTGGTGAACTCACTTATTTGTTGAACGAACTCGGAACAAGGGTGTTTCAGCAGATGGGAGCTGCATTCTACAAATGGGTGTTTCCTGGGCCACGTGCAGGAACTGACCGCTTGCCCAAAGCTGCAAGGCAACCCCCCCAACCTCTCTGCAAAGGGGCCCAATGCAAAGGGGAAACTTGTAGATCCTTTCATCATGATGGGGATTGCTAGCTCTGACTTCAGATAAGCAGAACAAACAAGCCTCAGCCCAAGTGGGAACTGGTTCTGCCCCCTCTCTTTGCTTTTCTAAATCATCAAAGCCAAGTTCCTAAAGCCTGACTGTCTCACGGTACTTTCTGATGGTTTCATTGTTTTGTTTATTGTGCTTATGACAAGTGCTAACAGACCGCTTTCAAAGTGTGTTGATATTTCGGTTGTTTTTGAATGGCCCTTCTGTTTTTCGGCATCTGGACAGCATTAGAGTCTGGCCCCAGGGAACCACAGGGTCCTATAAAAGTGTACCAGGTCCCCTTCTTTAGAGAACACTGGCCATGGCAAGATCAGACACCCCATCTGGGCAGGAACAAACACCAAAATCAAGAGCAGAATCATGAGACAGGATTCAGCAGCCAGGCCTCTGCTGGGTGGGGGCCAGTGAGCATTGCCAGCTGGCCCGTGGGTGTTCTTTCTGTCCACGGACGTACTGTGATGTTCCCGCTGGAGGACTTGACCCAGCGGAGGGACTGGCATAGGGTGATGTCACTAAACGCTGGTGGTCATTGATGGGTTCCCACTCTGTCTTCTCCCAGGTTGCCTGGAGAGTCACCAGCATAGTTTCTGCAGGGGACTCTTGGGGACTAGACAGGGAAGAAGCAAGAGGGAGAACTGCATGAAGTCCCAGGGAAAACCAGAAGAAGCACCACTTAACCTCACAGCTCTCCTGGAGCATCTTTGCAACACTGCCCGCGAGGGCTGAAGTGAGGAAAATGTGAAATGGTCCTCCTAAGAATTGTCTTCAGTTTTTATGGCCTTTCTTTTCCTACTTGTTATGCTCTGTCCTGTCCCCAGGCCCTGCCCCATCCTGCATTAGAACCAGCTTCCTCCAGCAGGAGGGCACCTCGGGATACAGACAGGCTCAGAGGGAGGGAGTCCCACCTATGATCTCAGTGTGAGTTTAGCACAGACTCCACTTCATTTCTTCAAGGTCATCTCTGATTTCTTCCTTCAAGCTCGCTGAGATTTTCTTGAGCTCACGTACTTTACTGGCCTCTACCTGAGGTTCTCTTGTTTGGTGTCAGGAGTGAAAGGGCTCCTTTCTGCCTGACCTCCAGTAACTCTGGGGCTCTGTAAATCCCTCATTCCCAGGTTTAGCAAGTCCCTGGACTTGCTCTCAAGGTCGAATGGGATGGAGACTGAGAGGGGCAACAATGAGCCCTGGTGCCACAGATCTAGGGGTCCCAGCACTCCCAGTGAGGGGAAGAGTTAGCTCTGTCAGTTGGATCTCAGACGAAACCATGGGAGGCTTGTGTGTTCACGCACATAGACTCTTTGGGGGTGGTCAGGAGCTGCACAATTTGATCGACTGGTGATGGTTGGTCTCTACCTGTGGTTTTAGGGCTGGAGACCCACTAGGCCTCAAAGTTCCTGACTTTATGGCAATACTCCCTGGCATTTCCTTCTTGGTATATACCATCATGTGATAAATTCTCATTGATACTGCCTGTACTGACCTGGATCTTTCTATTGAAGTTTTAACACTCTTAGGATTACATGTGTTTCCGCATTTACCTTAGCTCAGCGGGCACCCCTGATAAAACCCTCAGTGGCACCACTTAGTTTCTCAGGAATCACGCTGCCCCTTGATTCCAGCGAGGAGACAGGGAGAGACTCTGGGTCCAGGACTGGACACATCCCAATGGGCTGGACTGATTGGCCTCTGAGAAGCTGAACGTGCCCACTACTAAGGCATGAATATTCTCTAAGGACACTTGCTGATTTCCAGTGTGATTCTCTGGGTAGGCAAGAAAGAGAACTGAGGTCTTCTGCCAGACAGTATATGTATGTATGAGTGTGTGTGTGAGAGTGTGTTTGTGTGTATGTGTGTGTGAAGGTGTGTGCCCATGTGAGAGTGTATGTGTGTGGATGATTGTGAGTGTATATGAGTGTGTATGTGTGTGCATGCGTGAATGCTTGTCATTTTGAAAAATTTCAAACTTTATGTAGCAGTTTCTTTCTCACCAGGATCTCTGCTTGTGTGAAACTTTAATTTTATAGCTTTGGCTGTTAATTCATCATGGGCACCACCATTAATAAATATTTATTGAGCTTTCACTGAGCACAGCATGTTGAAATAAGAACTATATATTTGACTCAAGAGGAGTCAATAGCAGATGGGGTAGATTCGGGGAGGGGTGGGAGAAATAATCATTGAGGTTTCTTTCAACCTTGAGAGTTTATGACTTTATAACTAAAGCAGTGGGATCCACTTGACACCCATTGGGTAGGGCAGCCAGCTCAGACGAGAGAGTGGGGCTACCAGAAGGCAGTCCCCTCCAGAAATCCCACCCATGTGTGGTATGGGTGCACACATCTGGAAGCCTTATGTCCTTTTGGGGATTCAGCTGCAAAGGGATAGAGTGAATCTTTTTGGCCTTTCCCATGATGCCCTATGAAAGTAA
Source organism: Mustela nigripes (assembly GCF_022355385.1). Taxonomy (NCBI): domain Eukaryota; kingdom Metazoa; phylum Chordata; class Mammalia; order Carnivora; family Mustelidae; genus Mustela; species Mustela nigripes. The sequence goes on along the minus strand of NC_081574.1, from coordinate 33,275,893 downwards.
ATATTTGCTGATGGAGTGATGCCTTGCCATTTGATTTTGGAATTTACAAGAAGCACAGACTTGGGGACGTTGGACACTACTGATGCCTTGGCAGGAAAGGACCAGTTTTCTCCTGTTTTGTGGGGTGTTAGTGGCAGCCCGGGGAAAGCCTCCATTGGAGAGAATTCCAGAGTGGTGTCGGCTCAGAGCAGGTCTGGAGGGAGGGTGCGTGCCTCTTGTGGAGCTCAGTTAATCAGATCAGAAGCAGTCTGCCCGCCGCAGCCATGACTCAGGTCTCCTGGGGGGTTTTCTTCAACATTATGAAGATGAACATGGCTCTGAGAATTCCCTTCAGACCTGGGCTTTGTGCTAATTGCCTCCATATTTATAGGAAGATGGGCAGCCCACGGTGGGAACCTCTGGAGTGGAGGCTGGGGTTGTGCTTAGGAGAGTGGCCTTGCTCTGGCGGGGTTGGGAAGAGGTAGATTTGAGCCCGATGAGGTTAGGACATTCCTGCTGTCAGGTGGGTAAGTTCCTTTGATGATGGTCACTATTCCCTTGGCACCAAAGTGAAACTGAAACAGAAACCAGGAGTAGTTAAGAGCCCAAGGTAACACTGTCAGAACAGGGGTCTCAGAGTCAAGGTAAACAGCAGAGGTAGAGTCCATCCAGATCTGTCACCTACCAGTTCACAGATGTTCTCCTGCCATGGGTGGGGGGAGGGAGGCAATCCAGCACTGCTGAGTCTCATAAGACATGGCATTAAGTGTCTTGCAAGCTGCTTTTCTCCTGAGTTAAACTGGCAGTATTCGGGGTGGGGATGGCTGATAGAGAAGTGAGAAACTAGGGAGTATACTAGCAGCTTCTGTGTGGCGTCAGTTTCCCTGTTTGTAAAAGAGAAGATAATAGTGGTAACTATCTCACAAGATTATTGGGGCAGATAGTAAATGAAATAATACATACAATGAGATTTGCATCATGCCGGGAATACAAGTGGGAACTTACTATCTGATGCCATGATAGGGAGGTGGTTTAGTGGTTGAAGATGCAACTCAGGGTCCAACGACCTGAGCACAGAGAGGTTAAGGGCCCTGCCAGGTCACACAGCTGGTGAGGAGCACAGTCATAGTGAGCTCCCTAGTTCTGTTCTGGGTGTGTTTCCAGACCATGACAATAAAGCAAGTATTACAACAAAGCAAGTCAGATGAATTTTTTTGTCTCCCAATGCATATAAAAGTTATGTTTACACTCTACTGTGGTCTATTAAGTGTGCAATAGCACTGTGTCTAAAACAAGTAGAGTTTATTGCTATAAAATGCTAATCATCACCTGAGCTTTCAGTGAGCTGTGATCAGTGATCCCAGATCACCGTAACAAATATAATAGTGATGCAAACATTTGAGATATGGCGAGAGTCACCAAAATGTGACAAAAAACACAAGTGAGCAAATGTCGTTGGACAAATGGTGCTGAAAAACTTTTTTGATGCAGGGTAGTCACAAACATGCAGTTTGTGAAAAATGCTGTGTCTGAGAAGTGCAATAAACTGAGGTACTCTTTCCAGACTTCTCCAAGCTAGATCCTTTGGTCTGGGCACTGGGGTGCGGCTCTCTGAGCACCAGGGCTGTCACAGGAGCTGCCTATCTTAGAGTTTGGGGTGATAGGACTTCCGGGTTCCCCTAGACAGCTGCTACTTGGTAAGGGACAAAGCCTGGCAGGGCCTCTAGGGGACTGCTCCTTTCCTCCCTCCTGAGACAGCTCTGGGGTAAGCCTGAACAGCTGCCCTTGTCTACCCACAATCCAGTGAGGGTAGATGCCTCCAGGCAGAGCGGAAGCCACATGGTCCAGGCAGGGTAGGGGTGCCCCAGGCGCCCTGGGGATCTTGTCGTGGCTTTCTGTCAAGCCTCTGTTGGTGCCTGGTTCCCCCATAAAGCCATTATGTACTGGGAGAATTAATCATGCCGTTAGGTAAGCATTATGGCACTTTTATGGCAGCTTTGAAGCTAATCTGTCATTAATGCCTGCTGGATTATCATGATTTCTTGCAGTTGTGATTCATTAACTCAAAGCCTAATAGTAATTCTATTAAACATCTCCCATCACCGTTTGCCCCAACACGTCCCCACTCTGTTCTATTGTGCTGCTGCAGTGGTGTGACTGGCAACCTGTGTGGTCTTCAAAGAGATGGACAGGTCCCCCTGCCCGCAAGAAACTGCCCAACCAGGCATCCGTTCCCTGCCCAACCTCAGAGCCCATCTCCTCTCATGCCAGCTGGACTCTTCAGGCCATTCTTGCTTTTCTCCCAGAGGTGGCCGTGTGCTGTTCCTGAACCACCCGTGACTGCTTTCAAGATGCCAGACTGGGCACACTAAGACGAGTACCCCACGGCTCCACAGGTGACTGTCAGACCTGTGGGGCTGACTGGCGGTGGTGGGAGTGAGTTTGGGGTCAGGAGAGAAATCGGGGTGCTGCCAAAGAAATGTGTTCACACAGTCCCCTTTCCCTCCTTGCTCAGAGCTCATGGAATTCACAAAGGGAGGAGGCAGCGCAGGGACGGTAAGCAGGGGTGGCACACTGTTGACTGTGGGCCTGCCAGCATTAATAAAATCCCTTGGTGAGGTTTTTCAGAAAGAAATGGTTCTCTTAGGCTGGCTGTTCTCTGCAAAAGGTCAGCTTCAGGGCACGGCTTGACGGATGGGCTGTGAGTAGGCAAGAAAAAGGAAGCGGGGAGAAAGGGCTGATGGGGGTGGGCCGGGAGGAAGCCAGTGGAGGACTGGAGTGCAGGCTCGTCCCGGTGCCAGCATCTTGCCCCTCATTCCGCGTCATCAATCAAGCCCGGCACCAGTATCTCTGCAATTTGTAATGCCCCTGCCCCCTCCGACCTGCCCAAGTGCGCACCAGCGCTGACCCTCCCTGCCCTCATTCAGGCCTATGATGCTGCCTTGGTGATGGATGGCTTCTCCTCCCCCGGGGATCGCCTCGCCACAGCTGGGGGAGCATGGGCAGGTAACTGAGGTCAAACCCAGGGCAGCCACAGTGACCCAGTCACCCAGGCCAAGGGACTCTCTGTTCCCAGAGGCAGCAGGTGATGCCAGGGATAGAGAAATAGAGCTGAGAGAGGAAGCAAGAGAAAATTCCAACTATATAAGGAAGGGGGGCGGGGGGAACCAAACCAAAAAACCTCTCTGTATCCTGAGGTCTTCCAAGACTTCTAAAAATCTCCAGCGTGGTGTGATGTCTTCTGCGTACAGCTACAACATTGCCTGTTCCACTCCATCTGTGTTTTCTCACGCCTGTGCGCTTTAAGAACCACTGAAATGGAAAACAAGTTAAAAAATACATAGATGTATATATAGTGAGACGGAGAAAGAGAGGGCAGTACTCTACAGCCTGTACTAGCTTTTTTTTCCCTTTCTTTCTTTCCTTTTTTTTTTTTTTTTTTTTTGCCAGTGTTTGTTGTAGGAAAAAGTGTATAAAAACAAACCCTAGACAACTGGAGTAAATATTCTCAACACATCAGCCGAGGAGAAGTCAGGATCCAATGTTTCCATCCTTCCTCATTCTGGGCAGAGCTGGAAGGGAAAGAAAGGATCTCTGCCCGTTTTCTAGCTTCTAGGTGGTGTTCTCCGTCTCGTGTTCATGGGTGGAATGGTTCTTGGGGAGGAGGCTTGCAAACTGCTCAGTAGGAGACTGACCAGCCGGCGGGGGGGGGAAGGTGGCCTTGGGATGCTCCCGCCGAGAGCTTAGAGGTGTTGGCGCATGCGTGCGTGCCTGTGTCTGTGTGTGCACGTGTGCGTGCGGGAGATGCCTGCTTCCGCTGCGAAGTGAATTGCAGGTGGATTAAGTTCTGTGTTGGTGGACCCATCCTTGGCCTTGAGGACCGGGGAAACTGTTCTCTGACAGCCTCGTGGCCTGGCCCAGACTTCTTTTGGAACTTCAGGGGCTGAGTAGAGAGTCCAGGAGAGGGTGTCCTGGCGAAGGAGTTTGGAGACTGTGGACTTCTGAGTGAGTGGAACAGAGAGCGTGGGGCAGGATGGCCTGGCAGGCGATGGAGGGGTCGGACTTGGGGCTGGTGAAGCCAGGAAATGGAGGAAAACACAAACGGATAGGCGGTGGAAGGAGAGAGGAAGGGACAGGAAAAGCGCTGAGAGAGAGATCCAGGAGATAGATGATCACGGGACAGGAGTCAGCAGGGAGAGAGGGAGAGCAAATTTAATGAGGGCAACTTGAAGGCCAGCTTTAACCAACAGCTGGCGGGGGGCCGGGTTTGATCTCCTTGTGAGTCAGGCCGCTTGATTAATTGTGGCCTGTGGAGGAGGATGGACACCTGGCCCTGCTGCTGAGCTCTTTGATCTCCGGGTTTCTCAGGGCCTGTGGGAGGGGAGGTGCTCGCCTGGCTGGGGGCTCCCTGAGAAGGAAGCCAGGCGGCCCTGGAGAGGCTGGGAGAGTTAGGGCAGTGGGGGTGGGGATGGGGGTGAGAACATGGGGTGGGGGAGATGGGAAGGCAGGAAGGCAGACAGTACAAAGGGCGGGCAGGTCTGGAGCTGTGAACAAAGCCCCCTGAGAGGAAGGTCAGCTGAGAGAATGTGGAATGGAGGCAGCCTTTGAAGGGGAAGTTTCACCCATAATCTCAGGGTGATTCTGTGGTGAGGGTTCCTTCACCCTCTGTCTTACACTGTTGTGTAGAGATAGCTGAACTGTGAGGGGAGGACCAGGCAGAAGAGAGCTATTTGCACAAAATTGTGTTATGTTGCTTCTGGCTATGGGGCTAACTAGTTTAATCAAGGAGTGAGTTCTACGAGGGGCACAAGGAGAAGGGAAGTATAGGGCTCCCTGGAACTGGCTCATTTTATGCATGTTGGATGGAAACAGATTTGAGAAAAGAAAGCGACATATTGCCAAAAAAAAAAAAAAAAAAAAAGAACCCTCAAGAAGAAGGAAAAAAGGAACTAAAACCCTAATGCCCTTAAAAAAGAAAACCGAAAAAAAAAGTCATATATTATGTCTTTGGACTAAATCCATTGGTGTTCTGCCAACTTCAAATAATAGTGTAACTTGATTAAGAAACTTTACAGGATTTAAAGTTGTTGGCTTTTCTGACTCCTCGCTCAGACTTCTCTGTAAGTCACTGTCTATACCAGGCTAATTTGTTCCCAGATTCCTTAATCTTTTGCAAGTTGGTGATGACGTTTATGACTTGGTAGCCATATTGGAAGGGTTCATGATTTCTTTTGCTTACAACTTCCACGCACAATTTTTGGGTGACTTAAGAATGTTACCCTGAAATGTCCTGCTATTGAAACACTGTGTGTGTGTGTGTGTGTCTGAATGTGTGCCTCTGTGTAAGCTATTTAAGCTTTATATGGTCCTGCTCTCCTCTTGGGTGCACAAACTCCTGCCCATAGCTGCCTTAAGTCTTGGAGAGACACAAGAATGGGACAACAAGAATGGCCCCCTAGGGTTCAGCCTGCACACGGAGCATAGACAGGACTCCAAAGTCTCTGATGGCCAGGTGCAAAGGGAATTCCGGGAGCAAAGGAGGACCGTTTTTCTGGCGGTGTTAGAGTTTGGACTGCATGACATCAGTGTGTTTGGGAAGGCACTGACCTCGCCTATGAATGAATGCCCAGCTCTGTACTCAGTCACCAGCTCTGGGCCTCGGCCTTGCCACTGCATCTCCCTGGGGCTTCAGCTTCCTCATCTATAACACGGGGTAAGAAAAAATACTTGCCTCACAGGCTTGTTGTGAGGATTAAGCACATTAGTATATGTGAAAGCGGCCTGTAAATGATGAAGCCTTCAATTAACAGCAGGCCTTAGAATTACTGCTTACGTTACAGAAGCCCGGGTCTCTTTAAACACTTGTGTTGACAGCAAGGATGTTTTAATTTCAAACAGGGTTTGTTCATGGAGGGCATTAGAAAATGAGATCCCATGTTACCTGCTCTCCCTGGGGCACCTGCTCTTCTATAATTATTATTTACTAATAAGTACGTTTTGTTCATAAATGTCCCATAAAATTCAGCTGAAATCCTTTCCCCGGCTGGCCTGGCTTTTCTGGGTAGGGCTAGGCAGGAACACGCTAGCAGCACCTTCCGGGTGGTGGGGCTCTTGGTCTGTGAGTTGTCGTACTCGGCTTTTCTGCGGAAGGCCTTGCCGATTTGACCCAGAGGTCTTCTGTCAAATCTTGCTGTTCCCACTTCAGCCTGTTTTGCCTGTTTGTGAGAGGAACGTGGTAGTCCTTGAGCCTGGGCTTCCTGGAGCTTCATGGCTGTTTCTCCGTGGGGCTATTGCTTCCATTGACAGCTCGGTGCATGGTGCCTGGAGCTCAGGCTCTGGTTGGAATGTGGCTTCTGATGTGAGACCTATGGGACATGGGACAAGATGGGGAGGACCGTGCTTAGCCTTCGATGGTTGCAGTGAGGATAGAGACTGCCTATGTAAATCAACATCTGGCATCTAGCTGATGCTCAGTAAAGGATTATTTTTGTAGACCCCTGGTCTCAGCCCTGGCTGTACACTGAAATGGTGAGGGATAGTTCCAAAGCCTGGGCCCCACCTCTAGAAATTCTAACTAGTGTCAGGTTAAGCCTTAGCATTAAAACCCAGGTGATTCTAATGTGTAGCCAGGGTTCAGAAATAGCGCTTCTCAAATGTAATGTTCCTACAAATCACCTGGGTAATCTTATTAAAATGATTCCTTTACAAAGGATTTTATTTATTTGAGAGAGAGAGCACACGTTGGGAGTGGCAGTCAGAGGGAGAAGCAGAATCCCTGTGGAGCAGGGAGCCCGACGTCCTGATGCCAGGACCATGACCTGAGCTGAAGGCAGACTCTTAACTGACTGAGCCACCAGGCACCTTAAAATGAAGCTTCTGGGTCAATATGTGTGGGGCAGCAGAACCTGTGCATTGTTGACAGGCATGCAAATGCCTATGCGGGGACCACATTTTGGGTGGCAAGGCTCTGTCCTTCCCTGATCCTCATAGCTCAGTGTACGACATGGCCATGGCCATGGATGGGAGACCTGGGAAGCAGGTGCAAGTGAACACAGGAAGAAGTCTGAGAGGCAGCTCCAGAGGCTTGCTGAAGGGTGTTCCCACCAGGTACTGACCTGGAATCCACAGTCCTCCTCAGTACACACACACACACACGTGCACACCTCCTTCTGAATCTAGTCTCAAACACCCATATAAGTAGCAACCAGATGCTGTTTTACAATATTTCAATATCTTTTCAGGTTTCCTAGTTTATTTTGTGAAGACAACCAAATGAGTGGAAACACTGGCTGTGGAATATGAAGGGCCCAGGTCACGAGTTTAAATGCCCATTTGTGATACTCAATTAGAAGAGCAGTCCCTAACTGGGACTTGTAAATAGTTAGCCCAAGATGCTTACGTGGCCGAACAAAATCCCCGCAGGGGAGTGTAATCACAGAGCAGATCCCAGGGAGGCTTCGTGTAAACCACTACTAATACTGGCCCGTGAAACAGGATGCCCTTTTGAGAGAAACAGAACCAACTAGAACAAAGGGCTTCTGAGTTGTAGGAAAGAGTCTTCCTGATAGCACTCGGCCTGGAAGATTTCTTCCCACCCCACAACGACAGGCATGTGTATAAATGACCACCTTCTCCCAACACAGAGGCAGACAATTGGGGCATGTGGGGATTGGCACTTTTGCAAAGGACACTGACAAAATGGGTTTTCCAGAGGGGTATTAATGCTTATGCCATATTTCATGAGTTTATGGAATAATAGAGATAGGAATAACTGGAGTTATATGGTTGATGCAGAGCCCTCACGAAAGAATGCTCTTTGAGAAACTGGGAGTCCTCTCCAGTTAGATGTGCAGCTCAGTCCCAGGAAGTGAGGCGTCTGACATTCCTGCAGTGGTATGGGTCTGGGCCTGTTAGCCTGGCACCAGCCGGTGTGGCAGGCATGATCTGATCGGCAGAGGTTGAGCGATTAGGACCGCTTGGAAGCAGGAAGCCCTAACCTGACCTGGGTTGGGGGATCTCACTGGTCACCAAGGAAAGGAACTTTGCCCCATGGCTGAGGGATGGTAGTTGAGGCCAGAACCACATGGTGGCCACCCCTATATTTTTGGTTGGAGCCTTCAAATGGTTTAAGTTCACTGTCAAGCAAATAGCATAGGGTGTTGCTGTGATATATGTCAGGATCTTCTTAAAGTCCCTTTCACTGTCTTTCTAAGGCCAGGTGTTGTTGGAGACCTGTGTCAGGACAAGATGAATCCAGCTGCCAATCCCTGGTGAGATCCTGGTGCATCGGGTAGTCAGGTAAGGAGCCCCTTTTAGGGGAAGTCTCCTGCACATGGTTTACTCTTGTCTTGAGGTGACACTCATTCCCAGAAATCCAGAGGCTGAGCCCCAGGCAAGCTTTAGCGGGCTTCCTGCCTCCAAGACGTCTGGGGCCCACTTGCATGCAGAAATCGACATGTACCGTTCCGGAAATCTTATTTTACTGCTCCTTTCCCTGCCAACAGTCCCCCTCCTTTGTCACCTCCTCGTTCACTCCTCTGGAATCCTAGTCCCAGATGTGACTTCTCTGTTTCCTTTGGCTGGGAATTTGCCGTTTTCCCATAACCCAGACGGGTTGCCTGTTAGAGAAACCAAAAAACTCCAACTTTCTGGGAAGACATCTAATTAAATTCCCAAAGAGGGAAGAGGAAAGCCCCCTGTGAAACACACAGATAGAACCCCACAGGACATAATCACCCCAGCAGAGAAAGTGCCCGGGATAAGCCTAGTGAACCGGTAACGTGGTGTTCTCTTTCTTAATGTCCTCTGCAAAGAAGCTGGCCCCGGGTTTAAAATAGCCCTCTGGTACAAGCAACTATTTAAAGAGTATTGGGGTCTGAGAAATGCAAAACAAAGTGTTGTTGATTAAAAACACATGGTTTGTTCTCGAGGCTCGAGTAGCCGGCAAAATCAAATGTGACAGTGTTTTGGCTTTTTCTATCCCACAAGACATGATGGTGATTTATTAGAGTGATGTCAGCTGTGGTTAAAAAGAGTTTGCTGTGTTGTCTTAATAAAAAGAGGCTTACCTTGGCGCTGTCAAACGCCCTCTTTCCCTGGGGCTTGAGGCGGTGGCTGCTTGGGTCCTTGGCCCCTCCTGCGGGGGCTTCACCAAGGGGCAAACATCTGCCTTGGGGAAGTTCATGAGGCCACAGGGCACCGAGCGCACCTTGATGGAGGTGCGGGATGGCCTTGAGGGGCTGCGGCTGGCTCCGGGTTTGTTCAGCTTGTGGGGAGCATAGATGCCACAGCCAGCTTGGAGCTGGAGCATGGCCTGGCTTGGCTGGGTGGTGGGGCCTTTGGCTAGAGGAACCCCCGTGGAAGAGAAGAGACCCTTAGCCCCATGGCCTTCTGCAAGTAACCTAGACAGAAGCTGATGATCAGCAGGGTAGATGATCTACAGAAAATGGTGAGAAACTGGGATCTTAACTCAAAATGAAGACATTTCTTAGTGGGAAGTTGTTGGTTATAAGGAAGAGAAACCCCTTGAACAAATTCAGATGACCAGGATTACTGAAAGGACTCACCAGTCCTTCTTTCAGACATGTAAGAAGAGACAAGGCTATCTGGGGAACAAGGTGGGGCCAGGACTGGAGCCTCTTCCTCTACCTTCCATGGAGCCATGCGGCCTGGGAGCCTCCTCTCTCCTCCTTCTGTTCCCAGGGAAACCCCTGAGAAGGGGGAAGGGAGATTCTTCATTTTTACTTCTTCATGGCCTTGGCTTGTGTCAGCCGTGCCCAATGCTACATGACCACATTTTTGTTCAAATACCATCATCTTTCTCCACTTAGTCTCCTTGTATCAATTCCAAATTCCTGAGAGAATGAATCCAGTTGGTGTGACTTGAGTCAGATATCTCTGTCTGGTCCATTTGGCAGCCACTTGGGAGCCAGGGCCAGGGGTGTGTGGTTCCAGGGAGCCCGTATAGAGGTGGGCAGGGAGGACGCATTAGGGGGTCGGCCCCAGAAAGGAGCCATGTTTGTTACCGGGGCAGTTGAAGACAGCAATTACAGGTGTGTGCTTTTGTCCTAAGGATCCGGGACTTTGTGGGAGAATTTGATACTGTGATTTCTGCAGTCAAATGCTCTGCCCTTGAGCTATATCCCCTGATACTGTGATTTCTTTCTTCTGTAGGAAGGAGAACCATCCCAGTGGGAGGATGGAAACCCAGAAGACACCTTTAATTCTTTCCCGGAGACACACCCAGGAAGTGAGAAGATGACATTATTATTTCTTAATGTCTGGATTTCTTTTCTAATTACAAAGAAACACGTAAATGACTGTAGGAAACTTGGAAAACAGAAACACACGAAGATGGAATAAAAAGCACCCATGATCCAAGTTAAGGGCTGTTAACATATTGGTGTATTTCCTTCTATCCTTTTTTCTTTAAGTAGTAGCCTGAGGCCATGTGAATGATTGGAGCTTAAGATCTATCTTTTGACTTTAATTATGTGTCGTCAGACTCTCTAAGACTTTAGGATTGTTTTATGTTTATTCCCATAGCTTTCCTGGAGCGTGTCCTGTAGTTTTTCCCCTGCTCTTTCCCCCTTCCCTGCAGGGGGCAGCTCAAATAGAACCAATGCTTGCTAGTACCCCTGTGTTGCACCCACTTTTGCGCATGGTAGCGCCCCTCCCAACCCCCCACCAGCGTTTCAATGGTCCCTTTCAAGCCCTTTTTTGGGGGGGCGGGGGGGGGATTTTTTTTTTTTTTTTTTTTTTTTTTTTTTTTTACAACCACAAATCTGATCTCCTCTTTCTTCACTGAACAATCTTTACTGGTCATCCTTTGCAAAAGGTAAGGCAGACAGTGCCTTTACCATGTCCCTCCAGCCCGCTTTCTCCCCGTTTCTAGCTGTGATACCCCTCCTTTCTGCTCGTGGACCCTCTCAGTGGCCCTCCCACCTTAAGCCTTCACGCTGTCCTCTCGCCTCTTCTGGTGGCTTTTCCGGACTCAACATCCAGACTGAGTTCCATGTCTCTTTTTTCAGAGAAGCCTTTTCTCACTGCGGCGCACTTACAGTCCCTCAACATCCCCCTGTACTTTGCCTTGACCAAGTGGACCATGCTTGGCAGTTGTCTGCGTATTCGCTCGTTTATTATGTGATGTCTGTCTCCTGGATGGCTGCGAAAACTCCTCGAGGCAGAGCAGATCTCTTGTGGTGCACGCCGTACCTGCGGGGTGCAGGCTGCTGTCATCCCCAACTCGGCTGCCACCCCCACCTCCCCGCCCTGTGACCGCACCTGTCCTGGAGCTCAGTCTCTGCTTGTTGAACGAGTGAGTGAGCCCAGCGCTCAGCTGGGGCAAATGCATCAGGGAAACATCACTGTGTTATAATATACTGGGAGGTCTGGGGAGACAGGGTGGTTTCCGACAAAGCCTCGGCGTGCTCTGCTGTCACGACCCTGGTCCAGCCCCAGAGGTGCCACAATGTGCCTCACATTGTGTGAGGTCACAATGTGACCTGTGTGCACGAACATGCTGGCGCGGAAGGGTTTGCAGAGGTCTGGTGAGCGAGGTGGATTTCCGGCGAAGTATCTATATCTTGGCGAGGCTCTGCTGCCCTCTGTGACCCACATTTTATGGGGAAGAGATCATTCTAGAGCTCCTCTGATGGTCGTTAAACATCCTGGAACTGAACGCTTCCATGGGGCAGAGCTGTCTGCCTTTGAATCAGCCCGGTAGACCCCTCCGGCTGTTCCATAGATTTTGCCTCAGTTAAAGATGGATTTAGCTTCCTTAGAACCTTTATCGATTGCCTTCTGAGATGCTTCTCTGGAGGAGAATTCAGTGGACGTTTATTGAACACTGGCGCGCCGTGCCAGGGAGGGACCCAGGTGCCGCCTGTGGAGGGCTGCGTCCGACAGGTGGGAAGTTAAGCTGGAGCAGCACTGGGGTCTGCCATGTGCTGCCACATCATTATCTTAGTTGGTCACAACAGTCCTGTGAGGTGCATACTGAAGAAATGGAGGCTTTGAGCACGACTTGCCTGAAAACCCAACAGTCTGCGCAGGAGGGAGCCACAGCTCCAGCTTGTCCTTTGACTCCAGCCCCACAGTCCCTTTTACTACCCTAGGTTGGAAATATGAGTGTACTTTTGCTTCGTGCTGCCCCTCAGACATTTGAGGGTAGCTGAATTTTCTCTTTCCCTGGATCAGCTTGATCCCCCCCACCCCCAAACTGGTCTTCCTTGGCCTTAATCCCATGGCGATGCCCTTGCAAATTTGCAAGTCATGGCTACTACTGTACAGCACTCTTCCATCTGTAAATAAGAGGGTCTCAACCTTGAAAGCTAGATTCTGAAGGGGAACTCCGGGTGGTGATCCCCTGCTCCCAGGCAACGAAGCCAGTTGTGAAGCCTAGGGCAACTCATAAGGTGCTTTGCCATCAAGAATCGTGTAGTGAGAGATGGTGGATGTACAGACTTCCAGAGCAGTGTCTGACCCCTGGAACATCTTTTTCCTGACTTCCCTGCTAGGGTACGACTTAACCAGTCATGTTATGGGATCCTCATGACTAGCTGAGGAATGTCATTACACTCCCTACAGATCTATTCGATTTTTGGCTCAATATGTAAGGCAAAAAAACAAAACAAAACAAAACAAAAAACTGGCTCTTTGTAGCTTCCAATGAAGTTCTTCTTGTGGGCTGGGAAGCAGAAGGGCAGTGCCTCTCCCGCGTGCCTCTCCCTCTCTTACACTCCGCACACGAAGTGTGCAGAGAGTCCCAGCCTGAGCCCATCCTGGTCAGGCACAGCTGAGCAGGCACTGGTGAACAGCTGGGGTGGGCCCCCACTCAAAGCCTATTTGCATGAGAGGCCATGCAGTCTTCTGGGACGGAGGTGGCCGGAAGAAGGAAATAGCACAAACAGCTGACCTGGGAACCCAGCTTTGATTGCAGCAGGGCGGGAATAAATCTGAGCCTGGTCTGCTGAATGGCTCACAACTGGGTTTGGCTCACAACTCAGCCCCTGCTGGGCTTCTTTACAAAACTCCTGAAGAGCAGAGAGTCTACACATACAAATGGGAAGCATGGTGTGCTAGTACCTGGGGAGCCAGCTTTGGGACTTGCTCTCAGAGTAAAACGGGGCGGGGATGGGGGAGGAGGGTGAAGGGGCCCTCTCCTTCATCACCTCGTGGAACCCAGCAGTACTTGGCCTCAGGGGTGCCTCACAGGGCCTCTGGTACTTCAGTGGTGTCAGTGACAACAGGGCCCAGTGAGCGGTGGCGGAACGTGGGGCCCTGGAACAAAGTGGTGTGTGGTCAGAAAACTGTGTGTGTCTTGCACATATATGAGGCAATTCCTAAGGACCTAGACATATGGGGGGGGGGTGGTAATTATGGAAGGGCTAACACCTAAGTGAGCCAGTATACGCGAAGCCATTGTAGCCAAGTAGGCCCAGGAGGCTGGGGCCGGGGACCAGCGTCTCATCCTGACTGAGCATCCCAATGTCCTCTGCCACTTTTCTGACCCATAGTTCTAAGGCCCCCACGGCTCTCGTTACACTTTTCTGGAACCACTTCAGGCTGTGAGAGCCAAAACTGTTTGCCATAAGAGTTTTCAGAAATCCTAGAATTAATATGGCCTAGGCTTTTTTTTTTTTGACTCAAATGAAAGCTCATGCAGACGTGGCATGACTAGCGAAACTCTGTGTTCCCAGCCTGTAAAAGAGAAATGATGGCCCTGAGTCACATAACTATACTTTCCTCTCTCTTTCAACAAGGACTTCCCCCACCGGTTTGGGGGTGGTCTGAGCTGGGGACTGAGAATGTGGGCACAAATGTACCTTCTCTTGCCGGGGAGTTGTCCTTCAGCTATGATCCACTTCTGGTCCTAACCATCTAGGAGGAAGGGAAACACGTACAGTTTTTCTCTGTGTAGACTGGGTTGACGGGGGCGACCTCAGCAAGCAGTCCCAGTACACTTCTCAAAGCCAGTGGTGAGGACTCCCTTGTGGAAAGAGTGTGGGCCACACTGTATAGAGTAAGGGCCCTGTAGGCAGCTCCAGACAGATGTGGAAATTGGACCTGTGACCTTAAAACATGGGACAAATGGACAACCCAATAGTCCTCAGAAAACCCCCAAGAAAACCTGCCCTGGAAAATGTCCTGCCATCTGCTGAGGCCCCTGATGGTGGCCAGGGAGGGGCCCACGAAAGCGCGTGGACTTGCTGGGAGGTCAGAAGTAGCCTCTGCAAATGTCTGTCTTTGGTGGGGACTGCACCCAAGCCCCGAGATGGCCTGCAAATGTCAATACTTCATCTATCATCTTGCTCTTCCTCTAGAGTTTACATCTGTAGTCAGGGTTAGCAAGTGGATTTTGCTTCTAGGCCAAGTGCAGTTGATTCACAGAAGCATTGTTGAGAAGGATTTTGAGGCAGGTGTTGGGATTAGCTGGCCACCATGTCTTCTGTCACCCTGGTGGGGAGGAGGTTCCAGTGTTGTGGGAGGCAGAGTAACTGTCCCCTCGAGATTAGGTCCACGTGCTCACTCTGCAGCCTGCGGACAGGTTATGTTACATGGCTGAGAGGAGTGAAGGTTGCAGACAGGCTGACCTTGAGATATGAAGATTATCCTGATTGAGGGTCCAGGTGAGTCCAAAGTCATCCGAGGGTCCTTATAAGTGAAAGGAGGAGATGGGAAGTCAGAGTCAGTGATGTGATGTGAAAAAGGCAAGTGGATATCACTGGTTTTGAAGATGCAAGAGACCACAGGCCCACAGATGCAGGCAGCCTCTAGGAACTAGAAAAGGCATGGGAAAGGATTCTGTCCTGCAGGCTCCAGAAAGGAACAAAGTTCTGCTGACACCTTGACTGTGAGAACCATTTTGGACTTGTGGCCTCCAGAAACAATGGCATTTTGTTATAGCTACAAAAGGAAACCCATAAAATCTCCTCCTCCCCTTCCTCCTTCCCCTCACCCCTTCTGTCTGTCTCCCCTCCCTTCCCTTCCTTCCTTCTTTCCCTTCCTCCCTCCCCTTCCTCCTCCCTCCCTTCCTTCCTAGAAGGACTCTGACCCTGCATTATGTTGAGGATACTAGCCAGGTGGGCACAACAACAGGCTGAGTCCAGAAATGATGCTCTTGGGATAAAGCTCTTTGGTATAGTAGGAGCCCACTGGTGAAACAAGAATAATTCTTTTAGAACACAAATACCTGTGATTTTGTTTCTTTTCCTGGATCTCCTGGGGAATAGTTGTGTGATTGTGGGTGAGTCTCTTTACTTCTCTCTTGGTCTGTGAAATGGGGAGGATGGACTAAAATCAGTGTTTTCTAACCATTTGTTTTTTTAATTCATGCCACCTCAGCTAGGGAGATTATGTTAAGCATTCCTTGTTGCCACTTATATGACGAAAGCAGTCTATTATCATGTTTTTAAATTTTGAGGTAAATCATAAATCACGTTTTTCAAATCACACATTCCTCTTTCCCTCTACCCTGTTTCTGGGTTTCTGGGCAAAGCACTCCTCCCTCTGTCCTGCCTTGTTGCACACAGTTGAGAGTCCTCCGTTTGATGGTTTGTAATTTGTTCCAGATATAAGATCATTGGGGTCCAAGGGTATACGTATTCTGGAAGAGAGGAGACGAGGCAGCCTTTCTTGTTGTACATCTCTCTTCCTGGGGACCCTCTCCCCCCATTCCTCTCTGCCCGGACCAGTTCTCCTTCTGCGCCTCTCCCAGGCTGTGAAGTAGCAGGCAGGCAGGCCTTCTGAGCAAGCAGACCATCTCTCAGCAAGATTGCCAGCGTGGTTATCTTTTATTTCTGCCGTGTGCTATAGCACAAGAGTGATCTCAACTTCAGAGATTATCACCTCTCATCTTTTCTTCTCTCTTTTCTCCCTTCCTTTTTCTTCCTGCAAGATGATAAAATTACCAGACAAGCCCTCCCTTCCTCCTGGCCTAGTCAGACCTCAGAGATATTTACTTCTCAGGTAAACAGCTGTAATCGCCCTAACCAGACTTTATCACAGTTAAGCAAGTTAAATTCTCCTGGTTTAACCCCCCATGTGCTGTGGTTTTTTATTTTTTATTATTATTATTATTATTATTATTATTTTGAGTATAAAGCTTTCGACATCTTTTGATATAATAACTCTGGGCCACTGGATTTGATTAGGCACCAGGCAAAGAGATTTCAATGTGACTGAACTGGAAAAGAAGGGACCCTCTACGAAACAGCTCTGGGCAGAAAAAAGTCTGTGGAAAAGCACATTTGCTGACAAGAGGCAAGGAGGGGGATATGCAGGTATTTTGGAGGGCTTGGGGACTCTCACTAGTCATGCCAGCCTTTGGTGGCCAGTCAGTAACATGAGGTCCAAACAGTCAACCCCCACGTTCATGTCTTTCAGCGTTGTCCCTAAACCACATGCTGGGCACAGTGACCGGAAGACGGGAGAAACGAATGGCACCGTGCCTTAACTTGGAGACGTGTCATTTCTCATTGGAGAGATCTGATGTACTTGCAGTCTAGAAAGCATCACAAGGGCAGATTAAGGCCAAAGGCTACAATCAGACTTGGTTCCAGTGATCAAGAATTCCAGGGCGTGGGGAATGGTGAGAGGACAGGAGATCACTATTTGACCAAAAGGTGCCGAACTCACATGGAGACTGGAGCGAGCCTGGGAGGCTGGATGGGCCCTGCGTGGGCAGGTGGTGGCGGCAGGGGCAGGGGCAGGGGTGGGAGAGTAACATTCCAAGAATTGGCACCAGGTCAGCAGAACATGGGGCTCGGGAGTTGGGAGCTGCGTGTCATGTCCAGTGAGGAGACCGCAGGCTCGTTCTTTCAGCCCAGAGGCCACCGCGGCTGCCTCGAAAGTGCCAGAGCTGTGCTCAGAAGCGCTTCTCGCTTCTATGTATATATACTGCATGTTGGCTTTTCTTTCTTGTCGACCTTCCAGTCACTCCTAAATTCGGTTCCCGTTTGTTCTCTGCCTCTCCCTGCCTGCCAGTGCCACCCATGCTCTCAGCCAAGCGGTGACATTTTCCCCAAGCACAGCCTGTGCATGTTTAAAGCCTGAGATGAGTGTTGGGGTTTGACTCCTCCTGCCACCCTCCCTTTGAGTGTGTGCATGCGTGTGTGTATGTGAGAGTGTGTATTTTTGGCCTCAAATCCCCATTAAAGAGAAAAAGAGAGAAAACTGCCAGGGCTGAGGATCGAGAGGTAATTCGTGGAGCCTAAGAAACCACCCTCCTGTCCCCACTGCAGCCAACACTTTGTCGGAGGGAGACCCACCAGCAAGTTGGTCGTCCCTCTGAGAAGTTAGGGAGCTGGGGGGCTGGGGCAGGCTTCTCCCACCCATCCTTCCACTTAGGGAAAGACAGGGCACCCGGCCACCTCTCCCTGTCCTCTGGGTGGCATCTCCCCAGAGGGTCTTGGGAATTGTGTCCTAAATGCCATCCCATTAGCCCGTCTTCCTCTTCTTGTACCTTCCCCTCTCCCAGCATCCAGGTGCCCTTGGGTCTCTGGGGGGCCAGGACAGTGAACAGCTACTCAGTCCAGTCTGAGCATGGTATTTGCTCCCGAGGGTGAGAAGCATGGCACCAGCGGCAGGAATGTTCCAGACCCTCAGCATGTGTCCTGCATGTGTTCCTTGTTACTTCTCAGTGCCTGCCTGGGCTCTTCAGTTCTTAAATGTCCATCTCTGAGCAGGAGTCCCTTGTTACAATTTGTCAGTGTGTGTGTGTGTGTGTGTGTGTGTGTGTGTGTGAATAAAAAGCAAGGGTAGGCTGTTTCCTTTAGGTACCTACCACTGAAGTACCAGAGATCCCTCAAATTCATCTCTTCACCTCTTTTCACATTGGTCATTTTAGGGGGAATTAGGGCTGTACCCTCTTTTGCTCTGAGTGCTTATATGCTGTCAGGCATTAGCTCTCACTGTGGATTGTCATTTTGAGGGGCAGCTGGGGAAAGCACAGCTTGATGGGGCAGTTGTGGGAGGGGAGAGGAGAACCTAGGGAATCTTCCTGGAGAGGTTCTCTGAATGGCCGAAGGGGCAACACTGGCCTTCTAGGTGACAAGAAGGAAGGCAGAACACAGCAGGACTTAGGAGGAACAGACTCTCCTTTCATGCAGTGGCCTTGGGCAAGGGTGATGGGGGTCAGTGGGCGGTGTTTGGGACAGGGCCCCAATTCCATTGGGACTAGCTGAGCTGTCAGCAGGCAGAGTACCATATCCCCACATTGGGAGAAGAGGAGGCTTAGCAGGTTTTACTCTAGCCTGTGGCTGCCTGTCTTGCTTCTGGAATTCCTGACCCTGGTTTGGAGATGCTTCATCAGAAGCATGTCATGACAGGATCATTCATCCTGTGCATTTGTTCTAAATGTGGTGAGACACATGTAGTAATTTTAAGACCATAAGAGTGAATACTGACATGCTGTACATAGCTGTTGAAATGATGGAGGAATCCAGTGGAAGAATATCTGTAGAGCACCTATCACCTCCATAGCTTTGGACATCATGTTTCCCATCACAAGACTGTGCATGAAAACAACAGTCATCATACTGACATATATCATCCACTGAGTGCCAGGCATTCTGCCATATGATCCCGACAATAACCCTTTTACTAAGGAAATATATTTAAAGAGGTTGAGTAACTTGCTTATGGCTACATAACTAGTTAGGAAGCAAGGCTAGGATTCAGGCTCAGCTCCAGTGCCACACCCGCAAACCAGAACATAGGTGAACATACGAACAGACTAAATCAAAAGAAAAGGTGTGAGATTAGATGCTCAGGGCTGTGGTTCTGACCAATAAATCTTAGGGGAGGTGGTGAAGAGAGATGGTCTCTGGAAGCTCAGGTGGTGACAGAAGTTTCTGGAAGGATTTGAGGCTTGAGCGGGATTTAGGTAAGTAAAAAGGTGTACAGAAGGCATTTCAGAATGGATTTATGTACAAGAGTGAGCCTGAGGTGTGTGAGGGTCAGTGAGAAGGTAAGATAAAATGGAGGCTTGGTTTAGGGAAGAAGACAGCAGATTAGCGTGGTTAAATGTTAGAATCCCCAGTCACTCTGTGTGAATTTGGGCAAACTAATAAACCCTCCCAAGGCCCAGCTCCTCATCAGTACAACATGGATAATGATAGTACCTGCCCTACCATTCTGTGGTGAGTACCGTGAGGTGGTTCATGGGAGGGGCTTTGCACGGTGTCTGGCACATGCCACATGCATGACATCTGAGTGGAGATAGTTATCTTCTCACTTGATAAACTCCTGGGTCTTCGTGTTCTCTTAACTCTTCCCCCTTCTTCAGGGTCCTCCAGCCACTGAGTCATCAAGTCCAATTGATTTTGTCTTCGTATTCTTTGTTCTTTCTTGTCCTTGTTCATTGCCACCACACTGTTCTAGAGTCCTGTCATGACGTGCCCGAATTATTGCAACAGACTCCTACTATCTGCCGCCCACACTCTTTCTCCACATCATTCTACCTCGTACGTTAACACTGGATTATCCCCCCACCAAACACTGCTCTCTCCATCTTACTTCCTTGCTCAGAACCTTCCAGTGACTCACTCTTGCCTTTGAGATGAAAGCCAGGCTCTTTAGCTGAATCACCTACATCCTACTTTCTCATCTGCCTCTGTTTCTCAACATGGTTGCTCTTACTGCTCTACGAACATTACCAACATGCTATGTTCTTTGCCATCAATGAGCCTTCAGCTTGATTTCCTCCTCCAGGAACCCACTCTTCCTCTCCATCTGGCCAGACACTAATCTCCCAGGCTGGCTCATCCGAAACCCACCTCCTCTGTGCAGATGTTCTGACTGGTCCAGCTCATGAGAGCTTTCTCCTCAGTGGACAGCTGTTGCACTCTCCCTGAGCCATACTCATTTCTGGCCAAGTGTGGTCTTGCTAAGGATGTACTGTCAAGAACAACAAAAAAATCCCCCCGGGTGGGCTGCAAATTCTCCACAGAAGGCCACTTTACCCACCTCTGCTGTCCCCTGTGATTCCCAGCATAGACCAGGACTGAACATACAGAAGGCACTCAATGCATTTTTTAAAAAAGATTTTATTTATTTATTTGACAGACAGAGATCACAAGTAGCAGAGAGGCAGGCAGAGAGAGAGGGGAAAGCAGGCTCCCTACTGAGCAGAGAGCCCGATGCGGGGCTCGATCCCAGGACCCTGGGATCGTGACCTGAGCTGAGGGCAGAGGCTTTAACCCACTGAGCCACCCAGGCGCCCCACTCAATGCATTTTTTTAAAAAGATTAAGTTTGCTGAATAAAGGTGGCGAGTGAGAACCATGATAATGAAGAATGGAAGGTGGGAGAGAAGAGCCTTCTTCCCAGTGCTGAGAGGGTGATTCGGGTCCTGCCGCAGAAGCTTGTGGCTCAGCTTGGCCAGTCATTCACGTTGCCGGAAACCAGCAGCTTCTCTCCCGTGCTTCCCTCTGGGCCATCCCTACCTTCTCCAGCCTCGCTTTCTGCCCTCAGAAGCCGTTCTTGGGCTTCCTGGTGGAGCTTGCAGCCCTCATAGAAGGTAGACTGAGCTGGGATTGGTGCTTAGGTGGATGTCTTGTTGCTGATACCCCAGCCTTGGCCCTGCTGGTAGTTCACCACTGGGTGGGAGGGTTTATTTAATGTCTCAACAGATGAGTCAAGAGTGTTTGAATGAAGAACAGCACACAGCAGAATACAATGCCAAGCCTTTAACAATAATATGTGGCCGTTTGTTGTATCCTTAATGACAATAACAGCAATCATGGTGATAATCTGATGGGGAGAACAGGGCAGAGTGAATGATGGTTGGGACAAAAGAGAACCTGATTCTCATCCTGGGGACTTGGGGTTTCAAGCCAGGCTTTCCATTCTTTTGGGGTTTGTGTTCCATGCCCTGTTGGCAGGATGCCTCCCTCTGATTCAAAGGGGAAGAAGAATCCCTCACCCGGGGATCTTGGGGACGTCAAACCGCTCCTTACGCAACAGCCTCCTAATGAGTTAAGTGTAAATGAATCAGAAGCAGATGGATTGGATTGTTCTGGAAATACACCCGAGGTTTGAAAATTAAGGGAAAAAGCATTTGGCAAAAGGCATTTTGGGGTTTGCCAAGACCCAGAACATTTGAAAAACAGTTCAGGATTTTTTTTCTTTTTCTTTTTCTTCTTTTCCTTTTCTCTTTGGTTGTAAAACCCTAAATGCTGCCTGGAGGCAGCAGAAGAGATGGGCCTTATTCTCCTGTCAAAGGGAAGTTCCTCCTGCCGCGCGGGTAATGGACCCCAGACAGGAGGCAATGGGCTATAGAACTGTTGTGTCCAGGCGCAGAACACTCTGCCTCCCTTTGCAGGGGTAGGCAGCCCCTGGGGCCCGCAGCTCCCAGACTGGGCCTCAGTCCCCTGGGCCTGCCTAGGGCTGCTACCTCTTCCTTGCGGTGAGCCTCTGGCCTTTCATAAGACTTGCCTCACCTCATCTAAACATGAGGAAGCTCATTATATAAGGGAAATGGTCTCCAATTTGCTAGGTGAGAAACTTTGGAGGTTAGCAAACACTAATCCAATAAAATAGAAAGTGAAGTGTTTATTCTAGAAAAAACCCTTTAGACATTTTTTTTTTTTATTAGTCACATTTGGCATCATCGAACCTTTCCCTGGAGACATCATCTTGCTGAGGGAAAGGGAGAAAGCAAATGTTTCAGCAGAAAACTCAACCTAGCAGTTCCTAAATTTGCTGCTGACTGGCTGTGTGTGGTACACAAGAACCAGACCTCTCTGTGCTTTGGCTTCCTAATAAACACCTCTGAAGGTTTTCTCTTCTCAAAGGCAAATATATGAATCAAAGAAGTCAGACTCATTCTTGTTAGAAAATAAATTCTATGAATGAAAGAAGTCAGGCTTATTCGTGTTAGAAAATGAATTCTAAGGTATGGGATTCATAGGCTGTAGGCGCCACAGGCAGAGTGGGACAGAGCATGGCTGAAGCCCGTCCCTCCACGAGATCTGGCCTGTTTCTTCATGTGCTTGTTCCTTTACTCTTGCATGGGCTGTGTTCGTGCTGGATCCTAACCTGATCCTTCGGTTGCCCCGGCCCCGAACTGTTCACTGTTTATAAAGAGCTTTCACATATAGGATCCCGCAATGCCTCTTCTCAAAAACCCATGGAGAACCAGGGCCGTCATGTCATCCTGTCACCCTTATTTTAGAGAGAAGTTCTTACTACAGTCACACGGTCAGTGGGTGGCCGGCCTGGGTCCAGGGCCTTTGCTCACCACTGTGCTTCCTCTTTGTACCCCAAATCCCTTTGTTCCTGATCAGGATCTATTTTGTTCTGTCGCCTGTTACATCACCCCATATGGACAGCAAATGCCTTTGGGACAAGGATCATGTTTGCACTTCTCTGAAACTCCCGTGGTGCACAACAGAGTATCTTGGATGTGGAATCTGCTTAACCAGTATCTAATGGACAAGAAAAAAGATGGAATTGGGTAGAACTGGGGGCAACCCAACCCCAGTTCAGGGAAGACAGATGGGTATTGCTGCTCTGGGTCTTGGGGATCATCCCCAGTGGCCACCTGACCCCCCCCCCCCCCACCAGCCTGCAGTTTGGACTCGTCTCAGTTTGAGTTTCTCTGCAGGTGCCATTATCCTGTCACCATGGTCCCAAGCCGAGTTCCTAGCATGGGTCAAGAAATGTGAAGGAAGGTGTTTGCTTCTAGATATTGTCCCAGCCAAATATATACCAAGCAGAACTTGGGTATTGGAGGGAGGAGGCAGCCTGTGTGGGAAGGAAGTGGAAGGACCACGTGGTCTGCCAGCTGGGGCCTGGCCCCGCCCAGAGTGCTGGGTTCCATCCTGCCTGGCTGGGTGACCTCTGAGCGCTGCCCCTGGCTGAACTGGAGAACAAAGATCCTCTCTGTCCCGCCTACTTGCTTCTTAACCATATGAGTGAGAGGGCAAATGAGATCCCATTTGGAACTCCCAGGAGAAAAGACAGCAGTAATAGTAACAATTATCTGGAGGTTACACAGAAAACAGCTCACCCCTCAGGGCAACTGGAGGCCACTTCTAGGAGCCAGAGAAGTCTCCTCCCAGGCTCCCGGCTCCAGGCTCCAGGCTCCCCGGGTGCGGGAGGGCGAGGGAAGGACAGAGACCACCAGCCGTACTGCTTCAGAGGCATTCATGTTCTTGGCTTCTCTAGGTGCATGGGAATCCTGAAAAGGCCTCCCCACGCCCCCTGGGTTTCTTCCTCTGATGTGTGAATCCTGGCTTCTCCATTTGTGACGTGATGATTCAGGGCAAAAGTGGACTTGTCAGAAACAGGAAGGGAAGATCAGATAAAAATAAAATAAAATAAAAAGTTAGCTAGACATAACTTCTCCCCCACCGCTCCTCTCCCACCCCAAACATTCACATCCTTAAAACAAAAGTCCAACAGCAAAGCCCAGAATGGGGGGCCAGACTTCAGGCTCCAGGTCAAGGCTGGAGAGCAGTGGGGGAAGTGAATCAGTGCCCTGTGCCCGCCCAGATGGAGGGTGCCAGGAGGCCTGGCCAGGACACAGGGCTGTGGGTGGCGGGGCCTGCCTCAGCCTCAGCCCTGCACACCGTGCTCAACCCTCATTCACCCCAAGAACCAGCGAGCTGGGGAGCTGCAGCATGATTGATGGGCCCCAGCTTGAATGGAAAGTCCAGATCCCAGGGAGACAGCTTAAGAGGTAGGAGGAGAGACACTTCTCACATCTGCAACAAAATTAAAAATTAAATAAATAAAATTTGTTAGTTTACAAATAGAACTGTTACTTGTTACTCATGGTATTAATCTCCTATTTCAATTAAAAAGATTTTTATTAAAAAAAAATTTTTTTTCGGTAACGCCCGTGAAAGACGTTTGTTTCATGCCAACATTTCTGCAGAACTAATGTGGGTGGATTGTGACAGATATAATTTCTCCATCCTACAGTTTCATCAACTTGAGTTCTGTTAAACTATACCCGCTGGGCTTAGCTCCTTTTAAAGTTTCCGCTTTGACAGGTAGATTTATTAGTCTTGAAATTTGTACAAATCAGATGTCACTCGTGGCAACTTGTCAAAATGTCAGTCTGGCAAGGCAGCATGAAAGGCTTTCTGGAGAGAGAGACAGACGTGAGGCAGGCTTTAAAGAACTCCAGCGCGAGCCGTAGGAAGGAATGGGAGGGCTTGCAGCCTCTTGATCCTGAGGGCTTTACTTTATTAAATATCTCAGGCTGTACGGGGGAAGGGCCCTCGGATCCCAGGTCTCCGAGACAGCCTGTCTGACAGCTCCCAAACGATGGCTCCTGCCCGTTACAGCGTCAAGTTTCTGGCTTGTTATGTGCACTTAGTGGGAGAAGGCATGGGACGCTTGCATGGGGGGCTGAGTGGGGGGAGAGCAAATCCAGGTCTTTTGGTTTCAAAACTCACTTGGGTGGAGCTGTGCAGTTGGATGGGCGTTCTAGGGTGGGCTCCCTTGGCCAGAAGTCTGGGGCGTCTTCTGGCTCCCCAATGCAAATTCTAGTTCCCCTGGGGAGAGAAGGAAGCCCAAGGGAGAGGGAAGCTCTCAGGTGCGGGGCCCTTGAAAACAGGTCTGGTCTATCCTGGCAGAGTAGAGTGGCAGGAGGCAGTGGTCCCACACAAGTTCCCAGGAGCCCAGGGCTCACTTTTCCAGTCTGCTGGGTTCCCAACCTTTCCAGTCTTCTCTGTCCAGGGTCAGTTAATCAGGGATCCTGCGATTTGGTAAGCTCCATTATTATCTTAGTTTGACATAGCGGGAAGTGTTATTCATAGTCCAAAAATTATCTGAAAATTTTTTTCCCCTGGGGAAAAGGGGGGCAGTGCTATAGAAAGAGCCCTGGTTGGAGCTTTCTCCAAAGGCCTACTGGGGGGTGGGGTGGGGTGGGGGTTGGTGGGTGGGAGTGTCCTGGTGGGGGTTGTGGTGGGTGGGACATTCAGGGCTCTGTAAGGTGCCCTCTTGGGGACTGGTGGGGCTGGTGCTGCTGCACTGGTGTGTGTGTGTGTGTGTGTGCGCGCGCGCACACATGCTCTCTGTCTCTCTCACTGGATTGTTGCTCATCTGTTTGTCTGTCTGTTCTGGGAAGTTGGAAGATACCAAACAAAGCTGTAGTTCTCTGTATTCCTGCCACTTTCCTCTCCCACTCCCCAAGGAGCTCCGGCAGGCTGAATGGCGGTGTCTCTGAGAGGAGGCAAGGGCTCTAGGAGGTGGGACCAGGCTTCGCTGGGTGAGTGCTAAGACTCACTGCCCTGTAACAGGGTCTTCCCTCCTGCTGCCTCAGGTCGGGGTTGGGAGGCTGGCCTCCTCAGTGTCGCCTTCCCAGCTACCCCCACCCACTCCCGTCCATCTGTCTGCCTGTGAGATGTCTCCTGGGCATCAGCCGCAGGCACGATTTGCTTTGGGAGGTGTGAAGCATGCTCTCTCTGCCCCATCCGTTCCTTCCCCTCCTTTCCAGGGCTTTCTGTGTGGAATAGTTGAAGGCCTTTTCCTTCATAAGTTTCCAGAAACTCCTGCTAAGATGCAAACCCCTCCTTGAGGGGCGACACTCTCCCCTCACTGGAGATTAGGTGGCACTGCTGAAAGGAAGGAAGGGGCCAGGGTCAGGGGAGGAGAAGCACGGGGATCTGAAAGGACCTGCCTTATTACCTTGTGACATTTTTGAGAGTCCAACCTGCTTGATGCATTTTGCTCTCAGCCCCAGAGTGGGGAGCAAGGCCTTTTAGAGAGATCCAGGAGGGCTGGTAGAGGGAGGGGCAGCAGGCACTGTCCCCAGTCCTCTCATTTGCCTTACTCTCTGAGGAAGGGAAGGGACTGCCACTTGGCCCCTGTGTCCCCTTACAGCACAAGTGCTGGTGTTTGTTCATGGCTGATTCCTCTTCTGCTGGCAGCAGGGAGTCTGAGGGGAGGCGGGGCATCTTCCTTTCCCAGAACACCTGGGAAGGTGTTCTGTCGGCATTCTTCCTGAGAAGGAAGAGAACCAAGTCCGTTGTTTGGAGCCTTTCTGTTTAGAGCCTGACACCATGAGGAACTCTACTGACCTTTTGAGTAAGTGAGATTTATCCCAGGTGAAAAATCTCAGACATTAAGAGGCATGTTAATGATACTGGTCATGATGATGTAATAATAGCGGTAATTATCCTAATAATCCCTTAGGACGTGTGCATGTCTTTCCAAGTACTCAGAGCACTCTCCCATTTGTGATCTCCTATAACCTTAACCTACTTCTGGTAGAGAGACTAGGAGGAGCAGGCCATCATAGGTGCATGGGGAAACTGAGGCACCCAGCCCATGCCTTCCGGTTTGGTCTCTTACTCAGCTGCACAGATCCTGCAAAAAGGAATTTTCATTTTTGCTGTCACCCATCCTGTCCCTGAGAGCGGAACACACAGACGCAGACCTGTGTGCGCACGTGCATGCGTGCGGCACGCGTGTGCGTGCACACACACACACACACACACACACACACGTAGACACACATCTGTGGCTTCCAGCCCCCAAATATGCCATTACTGAAAAGCACTGTGGCTTAGGGAGTTGAGAGACATAATCGCCAGCCTCCACCCCTGCTCATTCCTCCTGTGCTATGCAGGGGGTTGCTCATCAAAAGGAAGCAGGGAGGAGGCAGATCTGAGGAGCACTTCACAGGGGAAGACTCTTTAGAAGAAATCACTCTGTGTCATAGTGCAGGGTGACTTACTTTCATGTGGCAAATGCATTCTGGCAGCTCCCTGCTCCGCACGCCATAGATCATTAAAGAAGGGGTGGGCCCGGGGAATTTTCCCAGCCCCTCCTCAGAGGACAGCTCTGCCAGTCACTGGGAGGCGTCCTGGGGTCATTTTCAAAGGGAGAGCATGGGGTCCTGAGAGGCTAAGCAGTAGAAAGCAGAGAACAAGCCGTGGGTGCTCACTGCTAGCTGGAGTCCTGTGATTCCATTTACTCCGTGTGTCTCTGCTTAGTAATTTCAGGGCAGCCAGCGGGGAGAGAGAGAGAGAGAGAGAGAGAGTGCGGGGTTGTGGGAAGGGGGTAGTCGAGAGGAGGAAAGCTAGGAAGAAGAAGGAGAAGAAGAAGAAAAAAACCCCAGCAGCCCGTCTGGCATCCGTTCAGAAAGCTCTCCAACTCACACATCTGGTTCTTATATTTCAAAGTTAATTAGTCATATTGAGGCTGTCTGAAGATAAATTTATCATCCAGAAAAAACACAAACAGTTTGAAAAATGAAAGGAAGTGAGGTGACATGGCTTGACGTTTAAATAAATCATTTTAACATGATTAAAAAACTTGTCCTGTCTGACACCTAGCACTTGGGTACTTTGTAAAGACTTTTTGACAAAGACAAGTCCCTGTTTGGTATACAAAAAACCCTTGCCATTAAATTACTCAGAATAATCTTCGGCCAATTACTTTTCCGAGTGACTACTGAGGAGGAAGGCCTGTAGCCGGGCCCTGCTCTCTGGGGCGGCAGCAGGGAGCTTGGTGTGGTCAGTGATTATCCCAGTGGAAACAACCATAACCACAACCACAACAACAACAACAACAACTCAGACGCTAAGAGGTTTGGGTAACTGGAGGGTTTTTCTGAGAGAGGAGCACGCATAATGTGAGTTCATAATCTGGCTGTCTCTGGATGACTCCAGTTTGAGCAGGAAATCCTTCCCCAGCCTAAAGAGGAAAGAGCCTCTTCAGATGCCTGGGCATCATCCTTCCAAGAACCAGATGTGTCCTGTTCTTTGCACCTCCCAGGGCTTAGGTGACAGCTTGCACCCTGTGACAAATGGAATTAAGGAGTGGGGCTCTCTCTGGCATAGCTAGAGTGGCCAGTGGCCAGACGGGGGTGGTAGAAATGTAAAGAATCGTGAGCGCGGGTGTGTTGGTTTGTTCTTAGAGCAGATGGAGAGAGCGGGAATCCAGCACTGTAAGAACGCAGACTTGCCACCTCCACTTGTCCACCCCCCCCCCAGCCCCCCCGGCCCCACCAGTGTACCCTGTGTACTTTGTAAAGGTCACTGGTTCTCGTTCTTTATCGTGACAGATAACCCTTCCCAGCCCGGCTCGGCAATGGGAACAGACACCAGAGTGACGGTGGGACAGAGAGGTGCTGGTGGCGTCTGGGGGTGTTTCTAGATGTAATGGAAGAAGGCGGCAGGGGCGGGGGGTGTGTTCCAGGGCTTCCTCTACCCCTGTCCAAGGTAAAATGGGCCTTGGGAAATATCAGCATGCCTTCTGGTTTGCCCTTTGGTTGCATTCCCCAGGCAGGACAGGAGCGACATAATCCAACATGAACGTTTTCTCCGATTAGCAATTTGGTCTCATCAGTTTTGTTAATGGGATAACAAGAGGTGCTGGTTATGGTGCAAAAGTCTCATCATGTTGGTAATTTTCACTGTAACATGTTAGCAATCTGTCACTGTTTGTTTCCAGCAATACTGGCAAGAGTCTGCTTACATGAGGGGCTCTAATTCTCTCTCCACACCGCCAGACTGTGCCTCCTTTCTCTGGCTGGGAAGCTTCCCCAGCTGCGGTCTGTCTTTGCCCATCTTGCTGGGCCTTTGTTTCTCCTGTCCTATCTTTCCATCTCTGCCACCTACCCTGCTCTGGTAACTTGGGACAGTGTTGGTGTGGGAGGGAAACCCTGCCCTGCGCCACCCACCATGAGAGAGTTCCAGAGCCGGAAGCCCCACACCGCCATTGCTCCCACCCTCTCACGGGTCATGGAGAACCGAGGCATGGACGGCAGCAAGGCCTTGCCCAAGGTTGCAGCCCGTTTATTAGTGTCCTCGCAAGGTTAGGCCTCGGGCTCTGATCGCGTGATTTCAAATCCACGGAACCTTTTACTACAGGATGAATGGTGTCATGTGAAGAAATCAGTCAGTCCCAGAAACCAGCTTTCCTGCATGTGGGAAAAGTCATCCCAGGGAAGTTAATAAGGTCACAGGGAGGAGAGAGTCGCCTTTACCAGCTTCATGGGGCCTATCCCAGCATCATGAGGCTGAGGCCCCAAACCAGGCGGTTGGCCGAGGTGAGTCATCCTGCCAGCTGTGATGTCTCAGGCTCGGGGTCCCTGCTCTGGAATTAGGAAAGGGGCTGCTTTCTTTGGTGAGTCCTGGACGCAGCTTCCAGCCCCAGGCTTGGTCACCAGCTGTCCAGGACAGAAGCTCTGGCCATAAATAGTCTTTCCTCCGCCAGGTGAGAGGCTCCTGTCCACCTCTGGGCCCTAGTCCTCGGCTGCAGCTCTGAGAGACCTTCACCTTGCCCTTGTGCCTTTGCTGGGGTGGCCAGAATTCACTCCTGCGGGAAGCCGTTCAGTTCCATACAGTTCCACACAGTTCCACAGCTGCTGCCTTGAAGGGTAGAGGCCAAGAAAAGCCAGAAGCACCACCCCGCTGTGCAGACATCAGATTTCCAGTCGGACAGACTGGAGTGGCCATCTTAGCTCTGCTACTTGGTGGCCTGGTGACCTTCCTAGACACAGCCACTGTCAGTCTCCGTTAGTTTCTCTACTTCTCAACTGGGGATTCCTAACAGTTTGCTCATAGGTTTGTTGTGGGGAGTAGAGAAAATGTCCGCAAAGACCCAGAAGGCCCCAAGGCCCATGGAAAGTCTGCATCTTCCTCACAGTATGGTCCACATGGTGCAGATACCTGCCTTGACCATCTTTTGAATTCATTCCCAGCTGCTGTCAAGTTCACAGTTCAGGGCGAGGACCAAGCATGGAGTTCTGGACGTGTCCATGAAAGGGCACCAGCCCACTGGAGGAGGTGTTCCATTTCCAGGGTCGAGGAGAGGTTCCAAGGCAGAGGGATTTGGAGCCTGAGTAAAGCATCTGTGGGGTGCAGGAGGAGAATGGACTGACCCCTGAGTCACCAGGGGTGTTGATGTTTAGGGGAAAGAATGCATATTCAGGTTCCTGCCCTGGGGTGGGGGTGTGGAGCGAGGGATGAAGAAGTTTCAGCTCTGACTTGGGAGTTGGGGAAAGCCACCAGGCTTCTCCACATTCTGTCAAAACCTTCCTGGGAATTGTCCAAAGCTTCCTTGATGGCTTCTAATGGACCTCCCAGCTGACTTTGAAATCTCTGAACGGGCTCATCATGTCTGATGAATAATAAACACTATTCCCAGGCCGTCCACTTGGCCATAGGAGTGGGGTTCGGCGCGCTCCTCGGAGAGGAGCCCACCAGAGAGCAGGGCCGGGGCTGGGATTGGCGGGCTCTCTGGCTGTGTGTTCTGACCGCCTTTCTGCCTGTCTGTCTGCTGCTTCCTCTGGAGGTAGCAGATTGTGTGGGTGTGTGTGTTATTTGTCCTTCCTGTGATTCAGTTTTCCTCTTGGGAAAGGGGAGGCGAGGGGATTCACAGCGGGAAGTCTGAAAAGAGGGGGGAGGTCTGGTGCAGGTCGGGCCTGGAGACCTGCCATCCCCTGGCTGTAGGAGACAGGGCCACTTTTTTAACCTCTGCGCGTCTTGATGTCTGTCTGTAGCTCTTTGCATGGCCAGCTTGTGCTCCTTCAGAGTGTTTGTGGGGAGGGTTTGCAGAGCGCAGGGTCTGACATACCTCTGTCCTTTACTCTGTCCTTCATTTTCTCTTAAAGCACAGATCAGGATGGTGCCTATCCTGTTATTCATGTCCTCTCTGGGGAGGGCATGTGAGAAGATGGCAGGGCCTCGGCCATCTTGTTCTTGTGCTAGAACACCACACCGTCAAGGCCACTGGTGCGCCTGCCTAATGACCGAATGAGGGACCTGCAAAGAGCAGCCATTAAGGACTTCCACGACCTGCCTCCTAGGGTTTTTGGAAGGGTCAAATGACAGTAGCTCTGAAAATAATTTGAAGAAACAAAGAGAAATATGCTAAGTGTAAGCTCTTAACATTACTCTCCCAGGCAGTGGGGAGGCAGAGGACATTCTTTTGCCTGAATCTCTCAGTAGCCTTGAGGGGAGCCTGGCAGGAACCGGACATCTTCCATATGCCTTGCTCCCACCTTGACAGAGTTTCTTCAGGCAAGACCTCGGATCATAGAACAACTGGACTCAGATTTACTCCCACTCACTGTGGGCCTGTGGCTTTGCTGCTCTGGGTGCTAGGGGGCAGAGCTATGGGAGAATATCATTCGGCCTCTGCCTGCCGGAAACTCCCCATTGAGGGCCCAGAGCTGCCTTGTAAACCAGTAAATTTCTGTACTTCCACGGGCAAGTTTAGATACTCATGGTGCTGGAAGGAGCGATGAGCCCTTAGGAGATGGGGATGACAGCAGAGCCACTTGGAGGGTGAGGTCCCATTTTCTAGGAACTTCCACTCCGGTGGAGAAGTGCCTTCTGTGGCTAGGTTTTTCATGCTTGCTTGAGCACGCACTGCCTCTCCCCTCCCCCTGACATCTCAGCCAGTCTTTCCCCATAACCCTCAACGTGAAGTGTTAATACCACAGACATACAGTGTGTCTGTTTATGTCCTGTGGCTCTTTGGAGGGCAAGAGACCCCTGCATGCTCCTAGATTCTGCCTTCCTGAGGAATCTTTGTTTGCCTCCTTGGGGTGCTATTACCCCTGTCTGTGAACCTGCCTCCTACTGGTCCTGATGGCTCCGTGTCCATCCCTTCTATTGACCGTCACCATGTAGGCTGCCCCAGGACAGGCACAGGCCAAAATTCAGTCTCAGGGGCTCTTCCAGGCACCTTGGTGGCTATCTCTAGGTTTTAAGGGTCCTCCTGGCTCCCTCCCATCCTTTCTTGCTAGGGAATTTTGGGAGATTTACTCACCTCCCCCCCCCCCCACAGCCTGTCCGTCATATACAGTGGGGACTCCCCTCATCTCTTCCTTGGCTCTTGTTTCCATTTCTGCAGACACTTGCAGCCCGTGCTGCCCACGGGGGAGCTGGCCAGACCTGGACTGCCACACGAGGCCATGTGCTTCCTCCTTGTGGCTCTGGCCTCTCTCGATGGTCAGCCTCCTAAGGGCAGAGTAGCCTTGGCTGCTTCATTTTTGTTCCTCCCTCTGCCCAAAGCAGTGTTCAGTAGACTCTTCTTGGTGGAGAGGCCTAATGGCTCCCTTCTTGGCAGGATTACAGAAGTGATTATAGGAATCGTTCTTAGAGATCTTCCTGCTGATGATGGGACTTAAGAAAATATTCATTGAGGGGCGCCTGGGTGGCTCAGTTGGTTAAGCGACGGTCTTCAGCTCAGGTCATGATCCTGGAGTCCTAGGATCAAGTCCCACATCAGGCTCCCAGCTCCATGGGGAGTCTGCTTCTCCCTCTGACCTTCTCCCCTCTCATGCTCTCTCTCTCTCTCTCAAAAAAAGAAAAAAAAAAAAAGAAAAAAAAAGTAAATATTCATTGAATGAAGTGGCTTGGAGAGTGTTTGCACCATGTAGACAGTGGGATGTTCTCATGTCCTGGCCTCCTGGATGACTTGGAAAGCAGGTGACTTCCCAGGGCTTGATCCCCCAGTTTCTCAGGAGCTGAGCAAGACACCTGCCAGGGGTCACATCCTGCCACAAGGTGAGTTTACTCTGGGCAGGAGAGCTGTCACGTGGCTGTGGAACCAAGTAGGGTCACGATCTAGATTCTGTCCTGGGTGCTCTCAACCACGCTTCTTTTGGGACCCCCCCCCCTTTTTTTAGAGCAGTCTCTGGTTGAGTTGGATTCACAGGGACACTTAGGCGTTCTGCTTTGCGCATTACTGGAGAAATTATATCCCTGTCATATTTGAACACTCTGAAATAGGAAAGATTTACTTCATTGGGTGTTCCCCCCCACCTCCTCCTCAATGTTTGAAGCTAACAAAATGTTTTCAAGCAATTTCTTGCCACTAGATTTGGTGAAACTTACTTCAAGTGTCTTTCCAGAACCTTTCATAGAAAAGTAATTGTGTAATTAGCTATAAATTAGTAAAAATTATGCTAATTACTTCCAGGTGTGACATATTTTGCGCTTAAAAACAAGTAAGAGAAATAAAGGGGCTGTCACTGGGGCTCCCAAGTGAAGGTTGGCCCAGGCAGGCTTGACAGGCTGATGTGCGCATTTACCTAATATTACTTTTTTTAATTATGTAATTTCGGAATAAGTACAAACAGACCCGGGAACAAAAGTACAACAGACAAAACCCAGGGGTGGTTCTGTGTGTGTGTGTGTGTGTGTGTGTGTGTGTGTGTATGTGTGCACGTGTAATTAAAAGGAACCTAAGCAGGGGCTTTTCTAGTACTTTTAATTTTGCACTTGTATTGGGGGAATTGGAGGTGGTGGGACGGGGGATGTGGTATTGGGGAAGGTCTCTGGGTTTTATGGGGTCACCTTAAGCCAGGAGAAGGTCCAGTGGCTTTCTGGGAGGTTTGCCTTCTCTTCACACTCCCTTCATCCTTTCAGTTCTCAATACTAAAGTAACGTGGGCCATGGAGGCTGTCACGTGCTAACAGACTGTCTTCATTTGCATGCATCTTTATGTGGCCCAAGGTTTTATGGTACTGGTCTTTCTTGCATCTTTCTCCCCATAATCCTATGTAGGACAGGTATTGTGGCCTTCAGAGCGTACATGATGGTCGGAAGGACCACTTCTCCTGGGATGGGTAAAGGGAGAATGAAGGAGAAGGTAGAGTGCCCTTTTTGTTCCTTTCTCCTTTGCTTCTCAGTACTGCTCTGCCTCCACTGGCAATGGCGGTAAGGTAGAGAACCAACCCATGGATCCATCTGTCAGTCAAACACATGGGGCTTTATGGTAGGTGCCGGGCATCCTGAGCTCAATATCCCAGGAAAGCTCACTAGTGGAGAAGGTAGACATGGGGGAGTCATTCGATGGGATATGAGCAGTACTCTCACTACAGTGATGTTAGGTCTTGGGTTTTCAGGGATCACACCACTTTAAAACATTCTCTTTCCATAAAAACATCTGTGTGCATGGAACATTGTATTCCCAGCTTTGGTTTGGCGGACGTGATCCCCCGAGGGGTAACAGAAGAACATGACAAGTGCCCTAGCTGGAGGAGGGTCATACTCACAGACGACAGGCATGTCAGCCGCATATTTGAGGCCAGTGGAAATTTTTCTAGCAGAGGAGAATCTTTCCAGTCAGTAGAGGTGATGGCTGGGAAGGACTGAGGGATGACTGAGAGTCATGGAGAGGAAGTTGCGGGTAGGGGTGAAGCACAGGAGGATTCTACAGTGTGGTGTACTTGGGAAACTACCAATAGTTCAGCCTCACTAGAGCATTAGGAGAGGAGAGGAGTGGGGACAGGGAGTGAGTTCAAAGGAGAGCCTTGTGGGCTGCCCCAAGGAGGATGAATTTGAAATAAAGGGAAACCACTCTAAAATTTAGGTATTGTGTGTGTGTGTGTGTGTGTGTGTGTGTGTGTGTGTAGGAGGGATGGGTGGGGATCAGCAGATCCACGGTCTTTCTGATTATAATGCTTCTGTTTTTTTGAACTTCCCCACTGAGAGCTGTTCATAGTCTCAAGAAGAGAAGTGTTAGGTCTGATGGGCCAGCTTGGCTTGGAGACAGAACACCCACCACACCCCCTCACAGGAAAGCAGGGAACCCCACTGCTCTGGGGGAGACCTCTTTGGTGGGGTGTCTGACAGAGTAGCTCCCTGAGCTCTGATGGTCACCCTGCCCTCTCCCCTCACCGCCACAGGCAGTGGACCACATCTCGAGCCTTTGCTGCTATGGATTTAAGCCAATAGATTGTGAAGGAGCAGCTGATCTGGGAGCAGCCCCACCGAACAACGGTACCAGCTCAAAGAGGAAAGGAAATAAAAAGCACCTGTGCGTTCCTTGCTCCTCTTAACATTCTCTACAACCTTCTTCTAAGTTTGTCTTTCCAATCTCCAGATTAAAAAAGGAAATTCATTGGTGCACCTGGGTGGCTCAATGGGTTAAGCCTCTGCTTTCAGCGTGGGTCCTGGTCTCAGGGTCCTGGGATGGAGCCTTGCATCTGGCTCTCTGCTCAGCGGGGAGCCTGCTTCCCCCACTACCCACCCTTCCACCTGCCTCTGTGCCTACTTGTGATCTATGTCTGTCAAATAAATAAATAAAATCTTAAAAAATTCATTGAAATATCTTCTTAAAATTGGAAAACAGAGAAATATTAGCTAAGCAGAAGAAGAACAAAAATAAAACAAACCCAATAACAACTACGAATCCAAACAAAAAGGTGTGGACCAGGAGTGGGGGGGCTGGGTCAGGCCCCAAGTGCTCCTCGTTGCTCCTCTTTCTTGACTTGAGTCACTTTCCTGTCCAGGCTTCAGAGTCTGCATTCTGAGAACATGAGCATCAAGCCAAGTGGTCTCAAAGTCCTTTCCAGCTCTGATCTGTAACATTTATGTTTTAATTTTTATTTTTGGTAGCAGCATGGGAAAACACCGTCATTCTTCCCTGGATTCTCAGCCCAGAGAAGAAGTAGGTAAGGGGACTGAGTATTACTTAAGCCGAAGAAGGGCCACGGGTGGATCCCCTTCTCACAGTTAAACTCTGGGATATTTGGACATTTCCTACCATCAAAAATACTTTCTTTCCTGCATTTTCCATGCCCCAGGGCCAAGGTGCTTCCTTTACAAAGGACCCCGTGTTGTGGGATTGGAAGCCAAAGCTGGTTTGCTTCCTATAAAACACAGCTTGTTTGCTTCCATGGGTCCTCCCATAATGTAACCATAGTAACAACGCTAATACTGTTAGGATACTGAGGAGGATGCTGAGGGTGAGCGGAGCTAGCATCTACTGAGTGTGTATCAGACATTACCCTAAAAGCTGTGTATTTGTTAACCTATTTAATCCTATGTGGTAGGTACCATTATCATGCCCGTTTTACAGATGAGGACATAGGCGCACAGAGAGTTAAATGGCCAGGATCCTTTGTTTGGGGCTTGTGGAAGTGGTCAGCATTTGGAATCATTTGCTTGCAAGTTCAAGCCCTGGATTCCCCCAGCCAGCCAGCCAAGGCTCTTGAGGATTAAATGAGACAATCTGTGACAAGTACTTTGCAAACTGTGATGTACCATACACATTATGGTATGGAGTTGGGGCAGATGGGATTAATCTGGCCAGAGTGGGCTGAGCTGCCCACACAGGACAGCTGGAATCTCAGAGAGGGCAGAAGAGACCGAGACACAGGGAGGTGGTGGGGGAGAGAATTTCTTGAAGGCAGAGCTGGGGTGTCTCTGCCCCAAGGCTCCTTTCTCTTGTGGGATGTGCATATGTCTTGGCTTGGCTCCAGGCCGCAGGTGCAGACCAGGCACAGCACACACACTGGGGCAGGTGGCCTGGCACGTGCGAGCCCAGCCTTGCAGCTAGTGTCATCCTGCTTCTCTCCCCAGGTAGAACCAGGTGTGGGTTGATCTGCTGTTTTGTCATCTGTCAGACCAAGTCCAGCCACTGTTGCTGGCATGTAAGCCCTCCCCAGTAGGTCCCACACTATGGTTTAGTTATATTTCCTGCTCCCTCAACTGAGCACCTCTTTCTGCTTCAGTGGCCACTCTCCTTGGCTTTCCCTGCAGACAAGGTGCTGTGGTCACGTTGGAGAGCCTTTGCTGATGCTGTTCCCTTTCCTGAAATACTGGCTTATCCTCACTCCCCCATCCCTGTTCTTCCTTCTGTGAATTCTCAGGACCTTCATCTCCATGAAATAGTGTTGCTTGGCCATCTGCTTCTGGCTTTTCTGGAGGACAAGGGATGCACTAGGACTTAGGCCCCCCTCCTTTTTAATGCCCTCAAGTTTTGCACTTCAGACTTGGCTCATAGGAGTTCATAGGCCCTATTTGCAGGAGAGAGGAATGATTTAGATTCCCTTAGCCTTTCTTTCTAGATTCCTTTTGTGAGGAGTTTGGTTAGTGTTGATCGCCAAGATTGGCTTGACTCTGGGTCTAGGAAAGCACCATGAGTGAATAGAAGGGGTTCAGTGCTTACTGCCCACAAAGAACATTCGCTAGCACCCCAAAACCTTGCAAACTCCCATTAGTGAGAAGCTCCCAGGTCGGGGAGGTGGGCCGCTTCACATGGGATCTTGCCCTTGACCAGATGAGATATCTTTATATACATGCTTTCCTGGCCTATATCATCTATGGTAACCCCTGGAAGAGGGAATTTTAAAAGTCAACACATTCTGAAAAGGCAAGTGTTAGTGGGTCTTTGGAGATGTGGTCACAGCCTGCTGTGTAATTTGACAGGACAAGTGCGTGTTGAACATGGGGACCCCTTGTTCGAAAATTATGAAGACCTTCAAGATAGTGACAAGCAGAGCATGAGTCCAAACCAAGGTTGTCGAGTGCGGGAGTGGGTTCAGGGGCAGAGGTTGGGGCTCTGCAGGGACTTCGTGCTTATGAAGCTGGCTCTGCTCTGCTGGGTGCGTCTTGGCTGTTGCTACTGTCATGTGGGCAAAGATCGTGATGGTGTCGCCGTGTTCTTTTCCCTGGGCACAGCTTTCAAGTTAGGTAATAATATTAAGTGTCTAGCCTGTGTCCAGCACTATTTAAAACACCCTGGGGGTGTGTGTGTGTGGATTTTTACAAAATCAGTAGGGGATAGGGTTCTCCCTGGAAAGATATTTACAAAATTATAAATGAGACAAAGAGATACATTCAGTGCCCATATATCACTGTCAGGTGAAGACGTAG
This sequence comes from Mustela nigripes, assembly GCF_022355385.1. NCBI lineage: Eukaryota > Metazoa > Chordata > Mammalia > Carnivora > Mustelidae > Mustela > Mustela nigripes. Next base: position 33,238,332 of record NC_081574.1, on the reverse strand, counting down.
AGGCTCAGATGGTTTGCTCAAAGTCACACAGCTACTCCAGGACTTGGGTACTCTGTACATAGACTTGACCACAAAATGCTTAAAGAATGGTGTCCTTGTGTGGGGTGCTAGGAGCCATAGGAGATCAGAGAAGCAGGGGTCACAGGTCAGGGTCATGGACTGGTCCTTGCTGACATGGGGGAGGAAGGGCTTGGGGGCAGGGGTGGGAAGAGTGGGGAGGGAGCCTGGAAGGGGGCACTCTGCAGTCAGTGGGGTGGGTCTGGCTTGCTCAGGAGGGGGTGTGAGAAGGGGGGCTCTCTCCCAGATGATTTGTCCTCCTTAGTGTTTACCTTTGCTCACTCTTTTCCTTCTAAATAAGATACCTGTTCCCCATAGCCATCTCTTTCCTGATTCTAGTCCAGTTTGAAAGTGTTTTTCAAACTCTCTGGATCATAGTCTATAACAAAAAATGTATTTTCTGGAGTGGCCCAGTACACACACACACGTGTGTGTGTGTGTGTGTGCGTGCACGCGCATGCTTGTGTTTATGTGTTTACTTACCCATAAAGTTAAGTAAGCAGACATCTGATGCAGTCTGATGTTTTTTGTTATACTGTATTATATAATTAAAAAGTCAGATAGTGACACTCCAAATTGAGGCCTACCCTGAATGTAGAAAACTGCTGCAAGTCCTCTCTGCCATAGCCACCAGACCAGAAGAATTCTTGCACTCAGAGCCTCTGTGGAAGGAGGGTATGTCTTCAGCTCTGTGAGCCTAATGGAACCCTCTCATTCTTTGGATGCCTAAAGTTCATCCTGCTGGGACCTGCCCTGGGATCTCAACCCCTCCTAACAAGGGTTTAATTATATTTTTGGCATTTGCATCTTCTCTCCCTAATATAGTACATATTCCTTGCAGAGAAAACACATGCCTAGGGTACAAAATAACACATAAAAAAGGTAGTAGAGCTCACTGAGCCCATTTCTGAGCCACTCTGAGGCCCAGCCCTGTGTCTTTTCCAGAGAAGGCATTCAGTAAGAGTTTCTAAATTGAAGAATTGGTGGAGGATCTCAGAAGCACTTGGGAATTTTCTGGAAAGCTGAACATAAACTCAGCACTGTTGGTTTTAAAAGGCCTCTTGGTGGGGCTGGCATTTGACTGTTCCCCAAGCAAGCTCTTGGAACCCTCTTTCTTTCTTGGCTTTCCTTGTCTCGTCACATTTCTCTGCTGACAGCCTTGCTTTCCAGCCTCAGGTACTTCTGGGACTTATATCCTGTTGCTTTTTCCTGAGAGATGCTGACTGGGAGGGTGGAAGGTCTGACAAGACCCACAGACATGGCCTTTCCTGTCCCCTGAGCCCAACACTGGAGAGCCCCATAGTGTGGGGAGAACCCTGGGGTCACTGGCTGAAAACCTGGTTTCAGAAGTCCTCTTCCCCAGATGAGTGACTTTGGGGAATGGTTTAGCCTTGTAGAACTTCATTTCTCCTCATTTGACACCTCCTGGTGCTTATTGAGATGATCATGGTGACAAACACGTGGAAACTTTCACTATGTGGTGGTTTAGTAATAACTACATTGGTAACGTGCATTTACCCATCTTTTAACAACTGCATGAATGGTTTTATGACCAACCTCAATTTAGTGAGGAACTGAGGTTTGGTTGTCCCAGATTACTTAGCTAATAAGTGGTGGAATTAGGATCTAACTCGGTTTTCTTTTTCCAAAGTTTATATTACTGTTATTATCATCATTATTTAATGTAATTCTATCAGCCTATTAAGTTAATTATTATTTTCTCCAGCCAAGGGAGGTTCTTAAGGGAGTGTATTTCTGTTAATGTGGGGAGGGTTGGCTCATGGCAGGCCTGGGAGGCAGATGTAGGAAAATGAGTGAGAAGAAAGGAAGGGAGAGGGTATGAGTGCAGAGCTAAGTTTAGGAATCATGTGAGGCTGGTCGTGGAGGGATTCCTGAGTCGCTTCTCTGCTGTTTCAGCTCCTCAGGTCCCTTGGCAGCCATCAGACACACCATCAGTGATTTTAATCAACAAACCAATGAACCGATATTTACTTGGGGATTTAGAGGCCGACACAGAAGACTCCTCGTTGGAGGGCACTTTGCACTGGGGTCATTTTCCATGGCCACACAATCCCAGATCACCAACTCCAGAGTTCAGAACTGAAAAGGGTGATGTTCTTTGTAGAGTTTGTGGGCACTTGATGGTTTTCATTGCGTGTCATGGCCCTGCAGAGGGGAGAGGGTGGTGTCAGTGTGGGGATGAGACCATCCTCTCTCGTGACTCAGCCTCCCCAGTGGGAGGTACCAGTCAAGGGGGATTTTACTTCCTTTTGTTAGTTTCCAACCCGGTCTTTAAAAACTATGATGACAGTGAACCCTCCCAGTGATCCCAGGTGGTGCGTTCCAGCACTACCCTTGTTTTATAGTGATGAAAGTTGAGTTTTAAGAGCAACCCCCCCCCACAACGTCATCAAGCCAGGTTTGAATCTAGATCTTTGTTGTCAGAGCCCACCATGATCTTTCTACGTTTCTTCTGGTGCCTCAGCTCTTAAGTAAGGACTGGGTAAGAGTGAATACGAGTTACCCAAGCAGTCATGGATTGCCATGGGCTCCTACAGAGGACCTCCAATTCAAATTCTGAGACTCTTGCCTCCTGGGGGACAGGTCTCTGTTGAAGCTTTTGGTTTCCCATTCCCAGTTTCTTCCTCTGGAGGATTGCTTTCCAACAGGTATTAACACAGTGATCTGCCTACTAATAAAACCTTTAATCTATTAATAAAACCTTTAATCTATTAATAAAACCTTTGGTCTATCAAAGCAGACCAAATAATTTAGAAGGTCCCCATTTCCTGTCCCATCTTGGTGGTAGCTATTGTTAGTAGTTCCATATGTGGCCTCCAGATATTTTAAGCATGGATATGCTGTATATGCATGTCTGTGTTCTGTATAAAATGCTTTTAAGCGTAGGCAGGCTCCTACTTGGCATATAATATGGCAACTGGCTTTTTCACTGAAGAATGTTCTATGGACTTGTATTCATGTTCGTACCACATTCTCACCTCACACTTTTTAATGCATGCATCGTATTAATATTTCATTTTATGGATGAACCAGTTTATTTAACCTATTATCTATTGATGGACACTCAGGTTGATTCCAGCTTTCTTCCATTACAAACAGTGCTTCACTGAGCATCCTCACACAGTTGGATAAATTCATATAAATGAAATTTCTGGCATGCAGGATTTGTGCATTTAAGATTTTGATCGATATTGCCACATTGCTCTCCAAAGAGGTTGTCCCCATTTACAACATCAATCTAAACATTGTTTTTGCATGTGTTCAGTAAATGCTGTGAAAATTGGTCCTGGCAGTTTATTCAATTACTGTTGTGATTCAGCTATCCACTCTACTCAGGGGCGATCCCATCACATTCTGGGTGTGCGATTTAAATCCTATCTCTGCCCTGACTGGCTGGAGGATTGTGGGAAGCTTGCTGGACTTTTCTGAGCCGCAATTTCTTCATGGAGATAACAATACCTCTCTTGAAGAACAGAGTGAGGGACCTTGTGAATATCTGTCAAGCCTCTTGCCCCAGGGCCTGACACAGAGTAGGGGCTCAATCAGTACATCGAATCTTTATTCCCTACAGTGCGGCCAGCTCCTGCCATCTGGCCCTAAGGAGAGAGGATCGCATGGTTTGCCAAAGGAGGGGTGACTGGGGCACTGGTTGTTAATGGTCTCTCTAAATTTGTAGCGGCTGAGTGAAAACTCCTAACTTAGAAGATGGTGAGCCCTTGTAGGGCAGCGACTTCATTTTCTACTTTGTAGTGTCAGAGCCCTGAGCTGGTATCTGGGACATGGCAGGCGCAGTTGGCTATCTTGAGTGAAAGGTGAGCCAAGGTTTTAGCCAGGGACCATGAATATCAGGGTCCCAGTGGAGGCAGAGTGTCCCTTTTAGAATCCACATCCACTAGGAGACATAACATATGCTTCTCACTTTTTCCTGTTTAGAGAATTTCAGAAAGAATCCTCAGTGGAAGTTGGGGAATGGGACAAAACCTCAAACCAGCCAAGGCCCACAAATCCCCTTTGAGAAACTGCCTCTGGAGCTTGGTTGTGAATTGGGACGCAGGGTTTGATGGTGTCTGGGAAACCATGCAGGTAATTTACAGGTGGGGCGCAGTGGGGGGCTTGTTGATCCCAGTGGCATCCTGGCCACTCTGGATGGGTTATCTGGAGGCTCTTGTTTCCCACCAGGCTGGTGCTCTGCTGCCTGCTGCCTTACTCTCCCGGGGACTTTCCACCTACTCTTCTGGTCTCTTCTCACTCTATTTTTGGAAAGGGCCTTGTCCTTCTTTCCCCCATCAGTCACCCTCCCACACCGTCTGCCTGCTCCAGAGGCATCTGGTGTCAAGAACTCTATCTGAAAGGCTCGATCCCCAGGTCTATGTCTGTCAGTCACAGCTCAGCACTGGCCAGGGGCACACTTGGGGGGCAGGGAGGAAGTAGGGCCATGCCCTGGGGCATGGCAGTAAGTTCAGGACACGCGCCAGGTGACTGGGGGGTTAGAATCTGGGTTTGACCGCCGACTTCTCACTGTATCACATCTCTCTGTGCCCCAGACTTCCCTTCTGCTAAATGCAGTTATACCTGCCCTTGGCTCATCATGAGCCAGCTCCAAGGACAGCTCAGATGCCTGATACCAAAGCAGGAGAAATCACAGAGGAAATTTCTCTGTCAGTAATTCAAGAAGGTGGTGCTGCGTTCATGTCTCATGAGTCCCTCGGGATGGAAATGTGCCAGACTAATAATATTCCATGCAGAGATTGGAGTCTCCCACCTGCCTGTGCCTAGTTTAGGCACGGAGGGCTAAGTCTAAGTTCCTTCTCTGCCCTGACTCCCTGTATGATCTGGAAGAAGTTACTTAGCCTCTCTGGGTCGGAGTTGCTTCATATATAAAATGGACATTAGCACGTCATTTGGTTGTGACAAGATTCAATATTATTGTTATCTTTGGCCACATACACAAGTCCCATTTCAAGGCAGATAGGTAATACTTGGCCTTCAGTCAAGTAGGCTATAGACTATGCCGTCGGCTATAGTATGCTGTTGACTTATTGCTTCCAGTGGGGAAGCTTCAGGAAAGGAAAGTCTCTTTAGATGGCAGTAGGGTTCTTCCCAACTGTATTCTAGTCCACTGCATTCCATTCTGTGGCATCGATGCCACTCAATACAGTCTTGCTGAGACACAGTGAACTAAGTTGGGAATTCTGATGACTTTCATTCACTCAGCCTGAATCCCAGAGCCAGAAATGGGGACAAAAAAGGCAAATCAGAATCAAGGCTCTGCTGTAGAGCTTCTGAAGAAAAGGCTAATGACCTCTGAGCTCTGGCTTCTAACTTAGCCCTTGCCTGGGCATGGGCCAAAGGCATGGGTCCAGAGTTGAAAGAGAAGCCTGGTCTCCAAGCAACCTGTTCATGTTGGTTTGGCTTTGACATGAAAGTGAGGAATGGCAGCTGGGCCCTGGACATTTGAGAGAGATGAGGTTAATTGTTCCCTTCTTCAACTTGGCCTGGGTCCTCTTATTCCCACAACAGCTCCATTACAAAAAAAGATCTAAACTTATTTCACTTGTTACACACACACTCATGCACACACAGAGGAATTCAGAGAAAAACAAATGAGCAAGTTTACTACCCGGGTTCTATGTGAAGGAGTAAAGACCCCTGTGGCTTGAATGTTGGTGTCAGCGCTATCAAGTGTTGATTGAGTTTTGGTCCCAGTAGTAAGAAGCATGTGTGAAATTCAAATACAGAATTTCAAACCCTTGAGCACTTTCTGAGAGTCTCAATGGCTTTAATAAGGGAAGGGCATCTCTTTGATAACAAATGATTATCCTTCACAGTGCAAGCACAAATTGGATCAGAATTAATGATTTTGATATATATTCTTCCTTGCCATGGATGGGAGCCAGAGTTTAGTTTCTATTTGTCTGTATCTCCATAACTTTATATTCCCCCTCTACAAAGGGGGGATGTTGCCACATGCAAATGAAAGGTTATATATTTGTAAGTACTTCTGTAGCTTAGCGACCAGTGTGGAGCAGTTCAGCTCTCTCTCTCTCTCTCTCTTTCTCTTCCTTCCTTCCTCCCTCCTCACTTCTAGTACCATTTTAGAAATTCTGAACCATACACTGACTTCCTAGAGCTGCTTAAATTGCTCTAAATGACAGAGGTCCTTGTACAGGGTGGAGGGGAGGAATACACAGCTTGGCTTGGTCCAAGTGTGCTTTTACCATGATCTCTCCTTTCAGTGCCTTTATTGTCTCCTTTCCTTGTGGGGCCGTCCATTGCAGTGGTGGTCATTGAACTGATGCTAAAAGCCATCACTGTGAATGTACACGAAATCTTCCCAGTGCTGAAGGGGCCAGGAGCACCATTGGCCCCTTAGCTTGACTCTATCCCTTCTTCATTCAGCAAACATATGCTGACTCAGTGTTCACTGAGGCCAGGCATACTCTTGGCACGGGGAATATGAAGACCAATAAGATACAGTCCCTGTCCTTTGGGAGTTTCTGCCCCTCACGTATTCTTTATCCGTACCCCATCCTTTGCCGGTGTGAACCACCTTTTCTTCTTTCCACCTTGTGCTGACTTTGAGGCATCCCAAATGATTTGCTCATTTCCAGCATGGTCACACAGGCTCCCACCCTGCCTTCTTTGACTATAGCCCAAGCCGTGAATCTGTGCCAGGGAGAGTAGATTTCTTTCTAGACAGATTGCTATGGAATGAATGTTTATATCCCCTCAAAATTCATATGTTGAAATCCTAACAACCAAGATGATTAGGAGGTGATCGGGACATGAGATCAGAGCCCTCATGATGGAGATTGGAGCTCTTATAAAAGGGACCCTTTCTACCCTGTAAGGACATAGAGAGAAGTAGGCGTCTGTCCATGAACCAGGAAGCAAGCCCTTACCACATACTGAATCTGCCAGATCCTCGGTTTTGGACTTTCCAGCCTCCAAAATCATGAGATATGTTTCTGTTGTTCAAAACTACCCAGTGGACAGTGCTCTGTTGTAGCAGCCTGAAAAGGACAAAGCCACAAATGTAAGGAGAAAATAAAGGGCAGATATGGATCCTGAGGGGGGCCAGTCAATAGTGCCTGCGTCTGAGGGTTGATTTCAAGGGGCGCAGGAGAGCCCAGACTACCACAGTACTCCATTCTAGGGGCACAATTCCTGTCACTGTTGCTGTCTGTGCAGAGGGCAGCCTCGCTTTAGGAAGAGCAGGAATGGGCGGGTTTTCTGCAAAGCCAGTCCCCTCAGCGCTTCAGGCAGGCCTGGAGTCTGCCTCAGAGGGGTGGGGCGTTCCCTGGGAAGACTGGCCAGAGTAAGGACTTCTAATTCAGAGCACTGACTAGGTAGCCGTTAGGAAGGTCCCCTCAGGACCTGGGGCTGTAGCAGGTAGTCTGGCCAAGCCAGCTTGGTGCCTGTGTCCGGAGGGAGGCCAAACCTGCAGGAAGAGGTCAAGGGCTTTATCTGTGGGACCTGGAGCCAGACAACTCATTACAGGGGATCACCATGCCAGGGCACGGAGGCGCTCCTAGGTCTCAGCCTAGTGCCCTTGCAAAAGTGGCAAGGCCGAGGAGGTGGCGAGCAAGGGCGTGGTTAGTTGGGCCAGGGGATTTAACGGTGTTTTGGCTCAGGCTGCTCAAATTTCTCCATCAGAGCAGTCCTCTGTCATCCATTTCCTAGGACTCCTGGGGGACCTGCTCTCCCTTGGCATCTCCCTGGCCTCTGGGGAAGGGAGGTCCTTCTGCTACCCAGCACTCCTCAGAGACCAGGAGGAGGGCGGCAGTGGCTGATCCCACTTAGTCCTTGCATTCTCCTTGGGCACGCTCCGTTCTCCCTGTGTGGGGTGTGTGACAGGCTAGGGAGGAAGCTGCCAGTGGGGGCAGGACGGCAGGGCGCAGGACCTGTCTGGCGGCTATGACAGGCCGGCTACCTGCCCACCGGCCCTGCTGCTGCTAATTGGGGAGGCGTGGAGGGCAGTAGCAGGGCTGGGGCTCAAGCTCCGGGGTGTGTGGTGCACACGCAGCCAGGGGGAGGGCCTGTCACCAGCCTCCGACAGTGGGGCCACGCTGGGGGCTTCGTGGTGGCATTTCTTCCTTTAATCCCCCCTCCCCCAAAAGGAAAGGCAGAAGAAAGTAGGCTGTAATTGGGCTTTGGAAGGTTCTCGCTTGTCAGAGGAGGTGTAAACCTTGAGAAGCATCCATTAGCATAAGTGTGTTGCACAGGGGGAGGAAGGGGGCTTCGGTCCTTCCCCAGGGTCCTCCCTGGCCAGGAGGACAGCTCCTGGAATGGGGTATGTGGGTGCAGTTCCCGCTGGGGGTAGGGGGGTGGGGACTGCCTCCTCCAGCAAGGTGGGGCCATTCAGGCTCCTGTGGATGCTCCCCTGTCCAGATGGAAGATTCTAGAAGAAAGCAGGTGGGATGAGAGGAGACACTGTGCGCTGAGACTGGGTTGGATGTGTCTTCCTCACTCACCCCTATGCGTGTGCGTGCGCGCGCGCGCGCACACACACACACACACACACACTTAGGACTTTAGGTCCTAAGGGGACTCTGGCTCATCTATCATAGCTCTCTCCCGAGCAACTGGGCTGGAGGGTGAGGGGACCTGTCGAGGGTCATACCTGTAGTTAGAGGTAGGGTTAACTGGACCTCAGATCTTAATCTTGGGCTTAGAATGACGGTGGGGATGCTAAGAGTGCCTTTTTACTTTCTTTCCCAGACAGTGTCATTTCAGCCCACGGATGTCACTAAAATCACATACTTAAGGACTTCTTCATTTGGATTCAAGCTAAGCTCACAATTATACAGCAAATTCTCTTGGTAGGACTAATACATTAAGCTCTGTCAGTAATTTCTCCCTTAGAAGAAAATGATACGGGAGATGAGGTACTGGCCACCTGGAGCTAGTGTGTGTGCGCGTCTGGGGGCTGTTTGGAGGGGGAGAGACTGGCAAGAGGGAAAATGGGTCTGGGGACACATCACCTGGGGGCCAGGGGAGCTGAAGGGGGTGTCTGAGCACCCCCCCAATTTCACCTCCTTCAGAATTTGGCTCCATCCTGGCTTCCACTTCTGCATTGGCCCCCTCCCACCCCGTGGGCGGTAAGGAGTCCACTGCCGCCACGTCCCTCCACGCAGCTGCCATTCTCCTGGAGTCTGTGTGACAGAATGGGACCTGTGGGGAAAGCAGCCACGTCAGCACCCAGCCCCGTTTTGCACTCCGGCAGCTAATTAAAGCCAGGAAGGTAATTTATTGCTGAGGGAGAATGTGCAGGAGGTTTGGCTTAGTTGAAATGGCCCCCAAAGAGTTATGGAAAGCTAAAGTGGGTTTTCAGAAGCAAAAGTTAATTGCTCTTCACTTAGCATTTCAGTGTCATGTGGCTCTCCATTACACACATGCTGAGTGGAAGCCCTTACCTAGACATGGGGACTGAGAGGAGAGTGCTAGAGGCAGGATGCCAGGTGGCTGGACATCCCCTGGCCGTGGGTCAGAAATGCCACCCCTCTCCCCAGGAGGGATGCGGCTTTGCCTGCCCCCGGAAGCAGCCCCAGGTAAGGGCGGCGCTAGGAGGCATTTATCTCCTGTGTGGCAGAAAGAACATTGCTCTGGAAACAGGAGATGCAGGGTGGGGACTCCCAGCTCTGCCCTGACAGCTCTGTGGCATCGGTGAGTTCTTCCCCATCTCTGGATCTCACTGTTCCGCTCTATTTAATGATCACTAAGGTACATCTTTGCTCTTGGTGTCTCATCATTTCCCTGGTGCTATGATTCTTGTCCCTGGGTCTCCTTATAGATGCTGTTCGTGCTGTGTGACCCATTTGGTAGCGGGGAAGACCGAGGTATAGGATATCCTAACAGAAGGTACTGGAGGATATGGGAATCACGTGACTTTCAGCTGAAAAGTGATACATCTGCCATCTAGAAATAGGAGCTTCTTGGGCACTAAAGTATTTCTTAGATTTATGGATAATGGCGTTTGGGAAGGGGGTTAAAAGGCATGGATTTGGGCCACTTCAGGAAGAAAGGGTGAAAGATTCTTTCTACCAGAAAGGGGCCAAACAGAAATGGTAGAAAGCTGCTTTGCATAGAGACTTACCTGTATCTAAAGGCAGTAAGTATCCTGACTACAGATTGGCCTAGTATTAGGTACTAAATTTTTAAGATGATTTCTTCTCTTTATGTGTAGGGAGCTGACTTGAGAGGCTCCCACGTGATCTTCCTAGCTACATCTGGGAGGGGAAGAGCACTGAGCAAGGGTCTGGAGTGGGAGTGCTGGACTTAGGTGTTCGGTCTGAGGTGGTCTATGGTGAGTAATGAATTCTAGAGATAGAGGGGGCGTAGCTTGGGCGGGCGTGGCATTCTGCAAGTGGCGGGGGGATGGTGAGTCCAGTAAAGACAAATGATTTCTGAAAGTCCTTACATTATGGGGATTTCTCCTGAGAACTCAAAAGTGAACACTTCTTCTCCTTTTCCTTTCTTCCTCCTCTTCCTCTCCTCCTCCTTCTCGTTCCTCCTCCTCCCCTCCCCCTCCTTCCTCCCCTTCCTTTCTCTTCCCCCTCCTCCTCCTCATCTTCTTTTTCTTCTTCCCCTCCTTTCTCTCCTCCTCCTTCTCCTTCCTCTTCCACTTCCCCTCCTCCTCCCCCTCCTCCTCCCCCTCCTCCTCCTCCTCCTCTTCTTCTTCCTCTTCCTCTTCCCTTTGATATCTTTCTTCCTCCTCCTTCCTACTGGTCATCTTTCTCCTGGAACTGGGTAGAAGGTCTAGTTTGAATAGAGTAAATAGGGTATATATCTTGCTGACATTACCAAACGTGTATTTTACTACTCACTCTGTTTTCCCAGTCAAGCTAGGCTGGAGCGTCTTAGACCAAAGTGTATACAGGTAATACAAGCTCATTGAGATTTTTTTTTTTTTTTTTGTATAAATGAATGGTTAGAAGTACTTTAAAAATTCTTGTAGTCATACTGTCACTCCATATCATGGATGATGGAATTATATAGTTAAATAGTTTGTGGATGTGACTGAATGGTGGTACCTGTGGTTCAAGAACTATATTGAAAATAATTAAAGCTCTCTGGAGACAAGATGTGACACCCAACAGGAATGCTTTAGCATCTGGCACTTCTTAGGAAGAAATTACAGCCATGTTTATCTGAGGATTGGAAATGAGATCAGATTGTCTTTGCACAAGCCATCTACATGGCAATTTGTGGTAAATCTAAACATTATTGACCACTATTTTAAACGCTTCCTTCTCTTATTAAAAAATGTTTCTGACTGCAAGACTATTTGACTCAGCAGTCCCCGTTTATCTCAAGGATGGGCTGGACAGCTCAGAATGAGGTCTGAATCCCAGTGAAGCTCAGAAAGGCCTGAATATCAGCCAAGGATGGTTCTTGGGTCATGTTCTAATCTGCAGACTCACGCTGCCTGGGAGTCTGTTGTTTAGCCAAGGAATGAAGTGTCACTCTGGTAGAGGCCCGACTAAATGGAGATGAAGTGGCCTTGGATTTTGTTGACATGTTTTTAGACCAGAGACGGCATTGAGGACAGTGCCAAGTGCTAAGGAAACACAGGGCATCACCCACTATCATGCCAAATTATTGTGAGTGTGAGCAGCATTTGCAAAATGTAGCATCTTTCACTCTGCCTAATTGAAGGGTAGAAGAGATCTCTGGGGTGATTACGTCCAAAAGCTATTATTTTGGTGGAAATGAGAAGCTGGTATGGCCAGTGATTCCCTGTCTCTCTTGCACCATGACATGCCCAGACACACTGGATTTACCAGTAGGCAGAGGTGGGGTTTAGAATAAGGTGGCAGGATCCCCACTGGCAAGAAGAAGGGTGGTGGAGTCTGCATAATGGATGCCTATGAAAAGAGTTTGGTTTCTGTGAGGAGACGCTGGAGAGGGAATGGCCTCATTTTCTTTGTATGGAAGTTCCAATATCTTGTTGGGATGAGGCAAGAATGAAAGTGAAGCATTACTTAGGTGAAGGGAACAGTAAAAAGGGATGAGAAAGGAGCTACTAATCATTGTGTACTGTTAGGTAGAGGAAGTATGGCATAAGACCAGGGAAATCCTAGGAATTGCATCAGCCTTCAGAAGTCATGGGTTTTATTCTTCTGCAACATGGAGATTTGGGTTCCATCACCCTAAATGTTGAAAGACTCTTCTGTCTTTAAGACTTCTGGGGAAAAATTTCTTGAACCACATGTCTATAGACTGTGTCCAGATCAAAAGCTTTTTAAACTTCACACTGCAGATGGCTAAATGGAATCCCCTGGCTAGAGAGTGGACCATCCAGGAAGGGACCCAGCTCAGAATGGAGTTTCTTCAAACTTTTAGCCCAAGTAAAGGTGGAGGGAACTGGACAAGGCCCCCAGGGATGTCATGGCCTGAAACATCTCCCAACAAATGTTACATGTTTGAATGGTAGTGTTTAATGTTAAAGAAATCATTAACATGTGTGTTCAGTCACAATACACTTGTGGTTTAATATAAAAACAATACTTTAAATTACCTTTAGGAAAAACACAAAGGAACATGCATGTTTCTTAGTTATTTCAGTTAAAGGTAGAAACACTTTTGAATCCAGTATTTGGAGCTCTGAATTAGAAGGACAGGGAGTAGCCTATGGTTGCCAGTGGACAGATCATTTTTGCTTTCTGAGAGCTGATAAAAATGGTGCAGTTTCTCATGAATTTTCAAGGTTAATCAGAGTGGTAGCTAAGTTGAGATGTCCTGAAAACTCTCTTCTCACTGAGAATATCTGGAGATGGCACATTCATGGTGTACCACTACCTGGATGGGAATCCTCAGGTTGGCTGTCATGGTTTGGCCTCCTCTGTGACAGGGAACTGCCCTGTGTTCACCGCAGGGCCAACCAGGGTGACCAGACCACAGCTGCTTAAATGTGAGAGCATGGGCACCCATCCGAAGAGTCCAGCATTATTCCCCAGGGGCTCCTTGTCCAGCCTTTTTCAGTGGCACACCCCATCTCTTAAGGAAAATCATGGTGATCAATTTCATTCTGCAACCAGTCTCAGTCCTTGACTGCCCTTGCAGTCTGTTTCATCATGCTGTTTTTAGAGATGTTTCCAAGAATTAAGATGCTTCAGCAAGTTCTAAAATGCTGTTGATGATTGTGTGTCTTCTGATAATGCACTTGGTTAGGGGGCTTCCAACATTCCAGCCTAGAAACAACATTGGAGTAGCCATTTTTCTCCTACCATTTCTCGGACAGAACTGAAGAATGATATGAGAGGGGTCCATTTACTGCTTGAGTATGGGATAGGATTCTGCCCTACCTTTTTGCCCAGTTCCTCATTGTCCCATTCTCTTTGGAGTTTGGTTTTTACTTACTATGTCTCTTCCTGCTCTTTCCCCTAGGTTTTAATCTCACTACCCCCACCTCCTCCCTAAACATGGTAATCTGAACAGCTGTTAGCTGCTGCAGGGGGTACTCCATGTCCATTCCGTGTTGGGTTCTTACACTTGGGTAGATTCATCTTTAGAATGTGACCTTACCCACTCAGAGAAAGACAGCATTAGTCCATTATTATTGACTATTTATATTATTATTGACCATTATTGACTCTAAATTCAAGCTGTACAGCAGCTGCTGATGGGGGTGGGGGATGAGATAAGGAATAACATCCGACAGATGCTTCACCAGTGCCAGACCCTTCAGTAAATGGAAATAACTGGCAATAGGTCTGGAATGGAGGCCATTTGTATCTCCGGAACCCAGGGTTTCAAGGCACAGCAGGGATGGTGGGCTTCTTCTTCCCCTTCTTATTCCTCTTCTTCTTCCCCTCCTCTACCTCCACCCCCTTTCTTCTTCTCTCTTTCTTTTTCTCTCTCAAATTTGTTGTACTGAGTGGCAAAGAGCCCACAAATAACTGAGGTGTACATTGGAAATGGATCTGATGAGCCTTTTAATAGAAGGAAATCATCATTATTTCCCAGGAGTCCACATTCCCATAATTTTATTAGCAGCCTCTCTTCTAAATAAAGTTCAGTGGATTGATTTTGGTTGGGTTTTCTCATTTTAAATATTCCCTTAAATTATGGCCATGGATATAGTCCCGTCATCACCATTGTTATTATTGTTATCAGCATCAGCAGCTCCATTGTTATATTTATGTCGCACTTAGAAAGCTCTCAAACACTTCAGGTATATTGCTTCATTTGTCCTCATAGCATATTTGTAAGGAAGGGAGGGGACCCATTAGAACTAAGCACTGAGTACAGACCTCTCCTCTCTGTGTTTCTGTGAGGAAACCCCCCTTTGGAGTGTGGCAAGGAGAAACCCTTTGCAGGTATAGTTCTTAACCCCAATCTCAAGCAAAGGGAGAATGCTCTAGGATAATTTATAGCCTTCCAGAGGCTGGGTACCTTAGAAGACTTGGCTCAGTGTGGGATGGCGGGTACTTACCTTGATGGGCTGTGGAATGGGGGCAAAACCATTGGGAATCACAGTGACCATCTGGCCTTGACTTGCCCTCTTGCCTAGCCTTGACCCTCATTTGATATGTGGGGTAGTGTCTATCATAGGGTCCCCAAAGCCCCAGAGCACAGTGCCATGGAACAGTGGGAAGTCACTGGTCTAGGAGCCAGATCTGAGTTTGAATCCTGATTCTGCCGTTGAGTAGCTTTATTTCTTGGACCAATCCCTTAACATTTTTTTAAAAAAAGATTTTTCTTATTTATTTGAGGGAGACAGTGAGAATGAGAAAGAACAAGAGTAGAGGGAAAAGCAGGCTCCCTGCTGAGCAGGGAGCCCAGTGCTGGACTCGATCCCTGGATCCTGGGATCATGACCTAAGCCGAAGACAGAGGCCCAACCAACTGAGCCACCCAGGAGGACACCCCTTAACCTTTTGAGCCTTCATTTCCTCATTTATAAAAGAAGAGGTATTAATGCCTTCTTTCTGGATTTGTGTGAGGATTTAATATGGTAAACTATCTAGACGTGCCTAGAATGGTGAATGGGACATAGCATGCAGTAAACGTTGGTTCCATTCTTCCTTTAACCTCCTTTAACCTCAAAAACTTAAACTGTCTGTCCAGTATGATTTTGAGAGCTAAAAGGGAACCTAGAGAACAACATTTGGGTAGGTTTATCATTTTAATCAGTGCCTTATCAAAATTCATGTATTTTCTTTCCTATGTGGAGTAAAAAGCTAGTAATCAATAATTAGTATATTTTAGCTTGTGTTAGAAATAATGCTGGACTAGAGAGTAGACAGCCTGTGCTTCATCCCCCCTCTCCACCACAAACCAGATGGAAGCCCTTGAGCAAATCACTTGGCACATTTGGGTCTCAGTTTCCTGATCTGTAAAGTGAAGAGCTTGGAATATATGATCATATAGTTACACATGAGCTTTACGATTCTATAATTTTATAAGAACTGGTTTTTAGGGAGAAAGCCAAATGATGTGTGTGACCTTCATTCCTTCCATTTCCTCGGTTATCTGTGCCATAGGGAAGAAACCCCACTAGTTGGTCTTGGGATCATTATCAAGGAACCCCCCACTGATTTGGGGGCAGTACCATGTTGTGGGCCCATTGTCCAGGAGTAAATGAAGGCCAGGCAGCAAACCCAGTCTACAGTGGCTGCTGATGTCTCAGACTTGGCATCTATTCATTGTTCAATCCCAGCCTGCCTCCTCCCTCCTGCCTCCCTCACCTGCTCCAAGAGTCCTGGGTCTAGCCCGATGGCAGCATGGGTATCTGTGCACAGGAGCCCAGCTGCTCTGATCTCTTGGGGCTAGGGAAGGCAGGTGAAGGGCTGGATGCTGGGTCCCTTGCATCTGGGTCCTGCGTCCCTGGCATCTCCTAGCAGGCGCTATCTTTGCAAGTGCTGGTTAGGCTTCTCAGCAGAGCCCGCATGCTCCACAGGGTGGTAAGAGTCTTCCCAGAAACCAAATCTCCTTGAGCATGCCTCAGTTTGGGGCCCCCTGACTCTAGTGCTCCTGCTGCATCATTTGAAGAAGCAGGGGGAGAGTCTTGGAGGATGAATGGTGAGGGCATTTTCTCACATAGGCTTCCCGGCATGCAAATGCATCAAGAAGAGCATAAAACACAGAGAAGACTTTCCTTTGCAGGATTCACCCCATACCTTATTTTCTTTCTTTTATAGAACAAAGGCTAGCCACATTTCTAGTTTAATTCAATTGAGTCCTTACGAGGGCAACTCCGTATGCTGGGTTGTGAGACTCTGATGGGGAATATGATTCTTCTCTATTCTCCAAGGGCTCACAACTAGGGGGAGAGGTAGACAAACACACAATTAACTAAGATAACAAGGCAGACAGTCAGGAGTCCTTTTATAAAGTCACTAAATATTGTGGAAGAATAATTCCAACTGGGAATGTCAAGTTCTTTGTCAAGGCTTCTGTTAGGAGGTAGTTCTTGATTTGGATCTTAAATAATTGGATGGGTTGCAGTAAAAACACAGCGGAGGGTGGGGAAGGTCATTTAGGATAGAAGGGATAGTTCCAGGGAAGGCAGGCAGGCTGAGAAAGGGAATGCCAAGAGTGATTCCTTTATTCAATGTGCAGTCTGTCCTTGAGGATGCCTGAACAGGAAGAAACCACACAAACCAGCTTCTTCCATTCCAGGGTGGGAGAAGGGAAGTGCTGCTTGGTGCCCACCCTTCTGTAGGGTCCAGAGCCTCAGCATTTTCTGATCTTATTTCAGATCGTTTTCTATTTTATCTTGACCAGGAGCACACAGATTCTTGAACGCCCCTTCAGTTTAGTGAAGAAAAGAACAAAAATGGAAAACAAGGTCTCACTTGAAGTATGAATGAAAACCTTAAACGTAAATACCACTTGTCAATCCATTCTGAATATTCTTTCTCCCTTGGAGGTAATATACATTGAAGTGGAGCTGGAAAGGGATGACATCTTTCTGACTGTTCTTAGACTGGACTCAGGCCAGGCATCACTTGCTGAACCAGCTCGCCTTCTCCCTGAGCTGGGCTTGCTCTCAGAGTGCCCTGGTGCTCCAGACAGCCCCTGCCAATCAGCTGGGGGTATTATACTAGACGAATCCTATTTGCTATTTTCTTTTCTTTTTTTTTTTTTTTTAAAGATTTTATTTATTTATTTGCCAGAGAGAGAGTGAGAGAGAGTGATCCCACAAACATGGAGAACAGCAGGCAGAAGCAGAAGCAGGCACCCTGCCGAGTAAGGAGCCCAATGTGGGACTTGATTCCAGCACTCTGGGATCATGACCCAAGCTGAAGACAGACGCTTAACCGACTGAGCCACCCAGGCAACCCTACTTGCCATTTCCTGTTTTAAAGTAGGAATACTTCACTGCTGTCTTAAATACTAAGTGCAGTTTTATGAAACCCAAAGACGGTCTGAAAGCAGGGAGACATTTTTAAAACATCTAGTGCAGTGAGAGTCTCAAAATACAAAGGAAATAGCTAATGAGTTCAGGAGATGAGGATAAAAGTATTCAGTCCTTTTTCCCAGTCTCCCTGTGACTATGAAGTTCAAAGAGACAGAACATATGTAAGAAAGTGTAATAAAGTACACACAGTAAAAGAACGATTGTATTAGATCAGTGATTTGCAACCTGGATGTATATCCGAATCTCTTGCTTTTTTTAAAAAAAATGCTGATTCCTGGGCCTCATTTTAGAGAAAATCAGAATTTCTGGTCTTGGAGCTTAGAAGTCAGCATGTCCACAGAACCATCAGTAATTCTGCGGTATCCACAAGCCCAGCTCACAAAACCGTGTTTTGAAGCTGGAGACTCAAATGGTAAAGTTTTTGCCCTTGTCTGTGTCATTGGATGGTTGGCAAAACATACCATATCCATGTGCCATGGCTGAGATGCTTCATGTTCCACATTTACTCCAGGTACTGAGCGACTGCAGTCGTTTGGAAAGTGGAAATACAGTCTCAATTTCCAGAGGGATTGGTCATTTGGATGAGCTTGAGTCATGCTTTATGGAGATATGTCTTCAGGATGTATCTGAATTATCAAGCATCTGTATCATTTGGACTTGGGTTTGAGAAGAATTGAGAGAGAAGAAAGCCAGTTCATGTTGACCAAGAAGACAGACGGTCTTGAAATTTCTGGTTCTATGATTTCCTGACCGTTATAGTCAAATTAACAAATACTAGATATTGTGCATCTGTTTGCCCTGGGTACTTCCCTATGACTGTATATGTACTGTTTGATGCGGTCCTTCAAATAATCCTATAAAGAAGTTTTATTGTTCCCAGAAGAGGAAACTGAGACTCAGAAAAAGTTAAGTAACTTGCCTTGGGTGACCTAGTCTGTGGATGCGAGTCTTGAACCTAAGGCTGTCTAACTCCACATCTTTTATTCTTATTTACTACATTCTACCTGCTGTTTCCAAGAAATATTCTGTTCTCTGAGAATGCTGGAGCCCAAACCATCATGAATGATGCAAAGCTCAAGTCAGAACTAAGAAGGACTTCTGCTAAAGCCACCAGTCATTGTAAGACTCGGGGGTTCCCATTGGCTTGATTTATTCATCATTTATTACTGGGTCTTTTATTTGTCTACTTTTGCATGAATAAAGTTTGTTAAACCTTTTTTTTTTAAGATTTTATTTATTTATTTGAGAGAGAAAGCTCACAAGTAGACAGAGAGGCAGGCAGGGTGGGGGGGGGGTGAGCAGGCTCCCCGCTGAGCAGAGAGCCTAATACGGGGCTTGATCCCAGGACCCTGGGATCATGACCTGAGCTGAAAGCAGAGGCTTTAACCCACTGAGCTACCCAGGCACCCAAGTTTGTTAAACTTTATGACGATGGTTTTTATACCCCAAATTCATATTTTTGAGAAGATAAAAACCGACAGACTTTATCATTGTTATATCTATAAAAAAAGAACCACCAGCATGATCCTTGCATGTATGGCTCATAGAACAACCTGGATGTCCCTCCCATATATCTGGGAAAGTGCATGTGGACAGGACTGGCCCAGTGCCCACGAGACCAGCTGATCACCCAGTGTCTTGAAGAGCTCTATACAGTAGTCCTGAGGCTCGGTTTCCAGTTAGGTCTTTAATCTTGGGCAAGTTATTTTACAACTTGGGTCCTCTGTTTCCATGCAAATCTGTTGAACTAGAGGCCCTAAAGTTCTCTTCTGGTTCTAAAATGTCCTGATTCTGGAAAACAGAGCTGGCCATGGAGCTGGCAAAGAGATCGGTAGGGCTTGTGAATGGCATCACTGACCCTGTCCTCACCTGTTCAGAGTGGGCAGGGGACCACAACTCTGCAGCCCAGTCTCCTGAAGTTTCTCCTGTCCCTCTGACCTCGCTGGCCTGCCTCCTTCTTGGGCCTAATGTTGTCAGACTCATCTCTCTTCAGGAGACAGTCATGGCGGGCTCTAGTGCCATAGTGTCCTGTACTTCCCGTTGGTGTGACTTTAAATCCCAGATCTTCAAGCAAAAATTGAAGTAGCCCCTTCATGCATAGCTTATTTTTCTTGGAAATGCTGGTCATGCATTTACCCTGCATCCTGGCAGTGGCCCAGGACTGGGTTGCATGTATGACAGCAGACCTCATGGGGTCACGACTTACAGGGATTTGAAGCTCAAGGGACCTTCCCAAGCATCTACTCCCAACTCCTTGATTTCCCAGATGAGAACAAAAGGCCCCAAGACTGAAGGTGACCCAACTCAAAGCCACTCCACTGGTCAGTGAAGGAATTGACACCATGTTTTCAAATTTATACCATGAGTCTAATAATAAAACTGACCCCATGGACCTGCCGGGAAGGTACATAAACAAGATAACGCCTGCAAAGCACTTCAGTGTCTTTCTTGGCCTGGGCAACCATTGGACACCAGCTGTTCCCTCCCTTCCTAGAACTCAGATCTCCAGGTCCTTGCAGAACTCACGTTCTCACAGAAGTCCTGTAAGTGAGGATGGGCAGACTTTATTATTCCTTTACTCCCTGGCTCACCAAGGCATGCAGAAATAAACTGAGCTGCCCGTGCTTAATTATTGCCTTAGTGGTGAAATCTGACTTGGCTCCTGTAATGTACTCAAAGAATGTTTGGGGAGACTGCCCACTAGAGCTCATCCCTCCTGACTCTTAATCCAGTGCTCTTTCCATTATACCAAGCTGATGGATGCGTGGGTGGGGACAAGCTACTCTTTCTGAAATGCTGGGAATACCAGCACCGTGACAGATGCGTAAGAACACATGGGGCCACAATCCCAGTATATCTTAAGTCTGCCAGCGTAATTTTATTATCGAGCATTTATCAAGGCTACTATGGGCCAGGAGCTCTGCTTACTGCTGAGATGAATATAAAAATGAATAGGATACAGACCCTGCCCTCAAGGAGCACTTAATTTGATAAGAGAGACAGACTAGACATAAATAATTCAAACATGAGGCAGATGGTAAACCATGACTCCTCTAGATAGACCAAAAGGAAGTACAGGGATTGGGGCCTCACTTGTTGACATGGTGGGAAGGGGCTGGGCGAGGACAGGGACACCCCCAAATGTCTCATCTAGCAGAGTGCACAAGATGCCTGGGTAGAGGGAGAGGGAGTGCACCCAGGTCCCTACTGTGTGCCAGAAGGAAAAGTACTTTTAGGGTCCACCAAGCAAGCCAGCCTCTGAACTCCTTGGCCTTCACTTGGCTTCAGAGGAGTGACCCGAGCTGGGCCATTGTCCTGTTCCAAGCCTGTGTCTTCAGCAGTTTTGCGAAATGGGAGAGCATCCCCTTTCTTGCTCTGTACTCGGTGGGGACTGGAGTGTTCCTTGGTCTAGACAGCTGTTTTTGGAAAGGACTCATTCCAGCAGAGGGCTAAGCATCTGCCGTCCACACCAAGAACAAGAAAACCACCATTCTTTTTCCTTTCTCTCCTCTCTGTTTTGCAGAGAGGAGGAGGTGGGGGGGGGAGGTTGGGCGGGGACGTGGGGGAGAGGGATGGTGGATGGTGAGGGGACTTGTAGGTCGGTATTTGACAAGGGGAGCGGGGTCACTCGGGGGAAAATATGGCCCTGCTTTCCACTGGCAGATTCCCAGAGAAGCTCTCACTGTTCCCCACCTGTCCTGTGCTCCCCCGCCCCGTAGAGCTGCTGTCCCCGCATGCACGGAGCAGGGAGGCGATGATGAATTTCCCCCGAACGGCATTACAGACAGTCATAAATAATGCTTTGCTCTTTGGTGACGGCACTTTCCATTAGAGCTGCCTGTGCTGGGCTGTTGCTACCCCCAGTCTTCTGCCGGGGACTTGCAGTAAAATTTATCAGCGAGCTTTCTGCACCTAATAAATCATCCCCTCCGGGAGCCATCTGGCAGATAAGGCCGCGAGAACCCACATGCTCGGCAGAGGAGAGCCGGAGTGAGAGCCGGCCTGGCTGGGGCCCGGGGCCCTGTGGAGGGGGACTTTCTCCCCATCAGCCCAGGGCCTGTCATACTCCTTCTGGCTTTTCTCATCAGACTCAGGATGGGGGCCCTGGCTTTGGCGGCTGTTCCAGCTCAGAGCTGTTCGCCCCACTCTGGGGACGGGCCTCACATCCTTCTCCTGTCTCCCCACCCCACCTCCGCAGGTGTACACAAAGTCCTGGGGTCTGACAGCAGGCAAGAGCTGGGGTGTCCTGGGACAAGGCACAGGCTGTGATAGGCACGACTATGGCTTAATTGAATCCTTCCTGGCGTCTTCCAGCCACCTGGGTATTGGCCAACATGGAAATTATCGCCTAGTGATAAGAAACTTCCTGCTTGGATGAAAGACATCTAGGAGAATCTTATTGCAGTTCAGGGTAAAGCTTCATACGCACATTCCCATTTTCTCAGAGCAACAACCACCATGATGTCAGTTTTCTTTCAAATGTGGGTTACTTTTCATTAATACACATTAGAGGATGGACTCAGGTACCCTGGACACAGCAACACACAGGTTAGCGATCGTGGCTCTTTCCCTAACACGCTTATAGTCTGGTCAGAGAAGCTGTTCTGGAACTGTCTCGGACACAGCTGTGGCACAGGGGAGACACAGCACCCTTGTGATGTGAGCGTGGCGTGGAGGGTCGCAGGGGGTCAGCTCTCTGGTTTTGCAGTCCCAGGGAGCAGCGTGGGGCTGGGCGCCCTGTAAGCCATGTGTGTTGAATGTACCAAATCACATGTGGCAGTGAGCAAAGTGCTTGACACAGCCAACAAGACAAAGTAGGATATGAGAATAAGCCTGACCATCCTGAGCTTCTGCAGAGTGTGAATCCCATTCCTTAGGGTTTCTGAGACCATCTCGGAACAAAATCCTATCCAGGGCATGACAAGAGCCCGTGTTCGTGTCTCTGCTTGATCAAGGGGTTCACAGAGCATCAGCATTCTCCTCTATAAAATAATAGGAAAGGGTGAGGTAATTTGGGGGCACAATTTTTCATATTGCTGCTTGAAGAATATTTTCTAATTTTTCCCTTTTCTGGTGCCTGCTGTTTTTGAAAGACAGGAAGCTGAATGGGTAAAACCAGCGGGGACGCCTGCCTTTTCCTGCCCTCTTTTCCCACTTCCCAGTTGAGATAAGCTTGTTTAAGGTCTGAATGTGGAGACCCCAGGGGGCTAGAGCTAGAGCTCCTTAAGTTCTTCCCAGGGACTCATTCAGCAGGAGGACACCTATCATGTGTCCTCTGATTGCTGTGGACATATCCCAGGAAAACATTAAATGGAGTGTCCCAAAGATGCTTAGCTTAGCTATGCATTTAATTTGATGGTAATTGAAATTTGCCAACAAAGATTTGCATGTAATCTGTGCTCTCATTTTTCAATTAAAATTGCTTTCTTCCTGTGGATGGGAAGTGCTTGGCTCTTTTCTTCCTCACAGCACTTTGCAAATAGGAATGCCCCACTTGCTGGGGTGGGGGGCAATTAGAGGGGTGGGTTGTGGGACAGGGAGCTGAGAGCTGAGGCCAAGAGGGATGCCCTCACAGGATGGCCGGGCCGCTCAGCAGAGGTGCTGGGGGCTAGGTGCTGGGGGTGTTGCTCCTCAATTCCTGGTGGGTTTGGCAAGGAGGCTCTGGCCAAGACCCTTGGAACCTCGGTTTCTAGGGAGCTGGCAAAGTTTGGGGAGTAGAAGATTTAGAGAGGTGGGAAGAGCCAACCAGTTCTCCATGGCCAAGGCGAGCAGACAGCAAGAAGGAGGACCAGAGCAAGAGGCTCTGGTACTGGGAGCAGGCAGGTGGGCTGATTGGAACGAGATTTCCTCTACGGGGTGAATGTGGCCTTCGATAAAAGCGAGAAGCAACACAGCTTCCTGGAGAAGAGAAGTTAGAGGGCGGTGCATTCTAAGGATGGAGGGAGAAGTGAGACAAACCCGAGAAGCAGAGCCTTTGGAGAACCCCTTCAGAGGGTGTGGAGCCTGATGAATGTGGGTTCTGATGAGCTGGCCCCCAGGTCTGGATTTTTCCTTTGTGGGCTCGGGGCCTTGGGCTAGTACTTGTTTCTTGGAATTCTAGTTTCCTCAACTATTCCCTGGTTATAAAAGTAATGCCTACCTGAGTGGTCTTCTCCCCATGGGCCCAGAGCAGAGGTTCTAGTACAAGTGTTCCTGCCTTGGAGCTTCTCTGGGAGCCTGGAATGGCGGCAGACTCAGGTCCCTTGTGTGACCCAGTCGGGGGCTGCTGTCAAGTATGGGCCCTCGTCAGCGTGCATCAGGCCGGCAATTTCTGCCATGGTAGGATGGGCATGGAGGGTTTGCCCCCAAAAGGGTGGGGGACAAGAGTCTGTGAGAGAGATAGTCTGGTTCCTGCCACCAGGCTGGGGACGGGATTAAGGACCATTTTAAGATTAGTAACAATTTTGGCAACAGCAGAAGGCCCACAGCTTTGGACAGAGCCGGGGTCCTTCCCTCGGCCCTTGCAAGTCATTTCTGGTCTGGTTTCTTTCAAGGAGAGATAATCCCTTCTACCTGGCCAGACAGCTGAACTGTTTTCTTTCCTTCTTCTTCTTTTCTTTCTTTCTTTCTTTCTTTTTTTTTTTTTTAATTCAGTAATAAATCTGCCAGCCCTGCAGGGCTCAAGCCAAGGGCTTTGCTTGCAGCATCTCCACAGAGGTCTCGTAAAAATAGTGTGAAATGAAAGAGAAAAATGCATATTTCACACTTTGTCTGCTCTGGGTTATGGTGATTCTCAACTCGTCCTCATTACAAACAGCCGACCTTCCCTCAGAGTTCAAGTACCTTCCGCCGGCCTGAAGAACCTATCTCTGTCTCCCTCCCCCGCTGTTCCTACCTCTTTCCCCCAAACACACACATTTTGCAGGGCTGTTTGGAAGCCCACTTTCCCGTTTCAGTGCTTTCCAGGAGGAAGGGGGCGTCGGAGTCCCCCCCCCCCCCCCCCCCCCCCCCCCCGGGGGGGGGGGGCCCGCCCCCCCCCCCCCCCCCCCCCGTGCACACTGGTGGTGAGTACACACACGCAGGCAGCAGAGGCGCCCTCCTCTTCCACATCCAGCCTCCTATTTATCCTGGCATCTCCTCACGTTCCCTAGAGGTAAATATATGTAACAGGGATGAATATGGGTCTTCTATTGAAGGCTGCCTTGTGTTCATCACAGGTGATTTTTAAACTTGACCCAATCTCCAACATGAGCTTGGTCGGTGTTCAGGAGGAACCAACTTTTACCTGCCTCTGTTCTCCTACGGAGAAATCGTCTACAGAGACACATCTGTGCATCCATCAGACTGGTCACTTTCAACTTCCCCAACACGCCCCGTTTGTTCCCACCTCCTGGCTCCCCCTCCCTCAATCCCCCCCGCATCCGTGCTACTTCTCTCTCTATTCTGCCCTGCTGAGTCCTGTCTACCTTCAAATCTCACCTCTTCCTTGAAGGCCTCCTGGTTCACCTAGCCTACAGGCCTCTCTCTCCCTTTGGGACACAGTCAGCCCTCATAGCCTGCATCATGGTCTCCCTTGGTCATGGATCACACATGGCTTTTTTGCTTTTTTTTTTTTTTCTGAAAAGCATTGTCAGTTTCTTATATCATCATGATGATTTTCTTATTTAACGTTTTCTTGCTTAACGTTTCTTATCCTCCTGTGAGACGACGGGGTCTCATAGACATTTCTGTCCTCTCCAGCACCAAACATACAGCAGGTGCTTAGTAAATGCTTGTCAGAAAAATGAATGAGTGAAAATACCCACGTGGGGTGAGTGCGGCTCTAATGTGGTGGCTTTATCTTTCTTGACTGGTGGAGTGAATCGAGGCAGTTCACCCCTCCAGGGGAAGAGATTCTTGGCTTGCGTGTGTGCCGCCCACTTAATATTCTTCCTTGTCCGGATGGTGCTGGGTAAAGGGTAGCTGTGGAACACCAGGACAGTCCCTGTGCAGACCCTGAGATCCCCCTGTCTACCAACATAAGGACTGTTGAGATTTTGGGGGGAAGTGAGAACAAATTGGTGCTTCTCACTGTGTCTGCCCCCCACCCCCCACCGTACCTTCCTTGCGCCTTTCTACCTCCCCGTGTGTTCCGCACATGGAGTCCGTATTTTACTGTAGACAGGGAATTGCGAATTCAGTTTCTTTCCTCTGTGTGGAGCGTGGCCACCTCCCGTCACCTTGCTACGTCTTTGCTTTGTGCTTCCCACCTCAAGGGCACTTTACGGATTTGTTTGATTTGTGGTTGTGGTTTGTAGCTGTCACCGATTTCTTTGTTGTTGTTGTGCTCCTGCCTCTGTTCCCTTACAGCTCGATTTTTAGCTGAGTGTTTGAGTAGTAAATATGGTTTACACCAAC
Organism: Mustela nigripes; assembly: GCF_022355385.1. Taxonomy (NCBI): domain Eukaryota; kingdom Metazoa; phylum Chordata; class Mammalia; order Carnivora; family Mustelidae; genus Mustela; species Mustela nigripes. Next base: position 33,212,511 of record NC_081574.1, on the reverse strand, counting down.
TCTGCTGGAAATAATGGCATTTATGTGCTGAAGTTATTTCCAAAACCGAGGATATGTGTATACAAATAGATCCACGGCAGGGCCCCTAGACTGTGGAGAGCAGACTCGACAGAGCCTTCGCGATGGAGTATAAACAGGTGTCTGAGACTAGGGCTAGGCCAGGCGGTTCAGAACAAAACGACCTCCCACCCCTGCTGTTGGCTTGGAATTGAAGCTGTACCAGAAATACCTTGCTTAGCGTAGGGGGATGGAGGAGATATTTTTGTGATCCTATTTGTCTGCTAAATGTTCGCTTGCATCCTTTGGTGCATTTCACGTGAAACTTCTCACTTTTCTATTCGCTTGCCCTCAATGGCTTTAAACCTTAACTACCCTGGATCCTGGCGGGGCAAAAAAAATGTGCCAACTAGTACCATGGGATTGGCCTGTCAAACTGGCTGCCCTCTGTGCTTCCGAAAGGCTGCCAATTTGAGAGGATCTTCGGCGTATGGGTAAATCTAACCTCTTCAGCTCTGACTTGGAGCTCTACTAATCCCTACGTACTCCCGCCGGCAGGAAATAGAGGGGAAAGCGAGGCTCATCATAGCAGCTGTGGCTCTGGCCTCCAAATTTGGGTGGAATGGATTTCCTTGATGCCCAGACTCTTGACCTCCCTCTCTGCCCTCATCTCTGGGAGCAGCATCAGTCCCAGCAAATGATGCATGTCCGTGAAGTCTAGGTGAAGGTCACATTCACCTAGGGGTCAGGGGCGATTTCAGAGGCTTCTTGCTCTGTGCAGGAGGCCTTATGACAAAGGCATAGGAAGGGTGTTTCGATTGTTCTCCAACTTGTAAATGCCAAGCAGAAATCTTGTTGCAGTTCCTAAATGCCACATTTCGGCGTGTTTATTGTTTCCCCCCCTAACGGGGAAAGATGGTGAATGGACTAATAATTCAGGAGCCGAGAACATGTTTATTTGATTTTTAGAGCTTTAGCAAATACAGTGTGTACAAAACCCGGTGCCAACAGCATGCATAATTCCTCCAGGAATGGGGCTGATAGAAACACAAAGCTTGCATGCTTCAAAACTGTAACCAATATTTACACATCTGAGTGACTAATTCTCTACTCTGAGCAGGAGAACAATAGGCATAATAGTCAGGTACATTAATGCAGAGCATGCTCGTCGGGTGGCTTGGAGATTTGACACATAAACAAAGTTGGGGGGGGTTGCCATGGGGGGAGAAGCGGAGGCTTTTTATCTACCTGTGTAACCATACACCGAACAGCAGGTTACAGACGCACTTGGAAAATGCTGACCCAACGCCATTCTTGAACCTCACATGCAGGATTGGCACCTGATTTGCAGCGCTGCGGGAGTTCTGTAGCTGACCTCATTAGCGGCGCATTTCCTGGCTTGTTAGCATCATATTTGTATAATTTACAGCACCTTCGTTTTTATGGAATGTGTTTCTTGTAGAGTGTAATGGCAGCAATATATTTAACCTATCGTATTTAGGAATGCTTTTGCTGGAGGCAGCCTGCAGATATAAAGGGGACGTTTTCTCCTCTCCTGCGTGGGATTCTTTTTTTTGCATTTTGGCTCATGTGGTGGCCACATATGTGCATGCGTGTGTTTGCATGTGTGTGCGTGTTTCTATGTGTATAAATATATGCATGCAAATGCCTGGGAGACACGAAACAGCCCTGGAAGGGCACCTCTTTTCTTCTGAGGATTGTCTTTGCTCCCTGGCCATCTCTGAGGCACTGCTGGGGACTGGGCGGTGGCCCTGGAAGGCCTAGGATGCCTTGCTTTGAGGGGACAAATGTACAGATTTACTAAATGGAATAGGGAACCCAGGCAGATCAGATATTTGGGAATATTTTTACGATGGGATGGTGAAGGTGCTATGAAGCTGCTCAGAATTAAGGCAGAACAGGAAGGTGGGTTTTCAAGTCTCAGAGACCACTTGGAGGCTTTTGTAGAAAACAATAGTCTGGAGAATGGAAAGCATATGTCCTTCAGGGACCCATCTGGCCTCCAGCGATTTCTTATCTTAGAAAACCTAGAGCATATGGACAGGGAGGCATATATTCTTCTCTTTCCTGAACGGGATGAAAAAGATAGGAATGGAGGGCTGTAGATGTTTGTGAAGGGGAGAATGCTTCATTTGGGGATCTCTCAGGGAAACCTTGGGTTAAGAGCCCAGAAATCAGATCTCAGTCCGAGCCCGCCTCTCACCAAGGCTGCACGACCCCGGGCCGATGGGTTCACATCCTCTGCCAGACTTCTCACCCACAAATGAAAGAATGGGCCTAGCTCGCCTCTCTCCCGAGTGCCTGTTTCTCTGCCCCCAGTCCCTCCAGGCAGATGAAGACTGAAGGCGGGAGTTCTCACCCACCCAGTCGTCCACGCTGGGTTCTCGAGGGTTACTTGCGATGACCCAGAAGAGAGAAACACAGCTCTCTAGGAACTGTCAGTGTGTCTTAGTTACATCCTCTGACAGGGGTCAAAGAGGGTGAATAGACTCATAATTCAGAAACCAAGGACATGGTAGGGTGAGTTTTAGAGCTTTTAGTAAAAACCGGCACCAGAGCGTTCGTAGCTGCACATTTCCTTCCCATAATCACTGCTTGGCCTCAAGGAGACACTCACCCCGGGGGCAAGACAAATGGACGGGCCCTGAACTTTGTCAAGCCACGATAGAATGAGAAGAAATTTAGTAATCTATTAAAATGACCCGAGGCACAGAGACAAAGTTGATCCAACTGGCTTGTGAGGTGAGGGTCCTCTGTATTCTCCTCTCCCCACTCACCACCTCCCAGCTTTTGAAATTTCAGAATTTTTCCAGCACTGACGTCTTCTCCAGTCACTAGAACCTCTTCTCACTGATTTAAGAGGTTTGGGGTTCCGGTTTTACTTAATAGATTTGTCCCTAACATACTGGAGTGGCTAGATTCGATGGTAATGATTCAAAATACTAAAGGTATTTATAGCCAGAATTCAAATGTAAATTTTGGTTCAAAGTTTAAGTGCATCAGGGTTACTGGCTAATTTGAATGTACTTGGTGGTAAATTCTTTGGTAAAGAATAATAACTGTTTTGTGAAACCTGGTCTTAACTTGCCTGAATCTTTGAAATAGTTATTGAGCATCGATTATAATGCTGGGGACTCAAACAAAAATTGTATAAAGTTCCTGCCTTCAAGAGGCTCTTATTCTAACTTTCTAACTGGGATTTGCCTACATTTTGTATACACATATTCAGGAACATAAAATGTGGACAGTTTCGACATCTACTATCTACTAGTTAGGTTGGTTTCAAAAACTCTGCAAAAACGAGGCCATTATAAATGCCAATTCCAACACTTCATTTGTCCCAGTTGAATGTTGTGCTAATTCCTTGTCTAATGTGAAGACAGAAAGGGTTGTGAACCTGGCTCAGGTTGGTGGAACAGATGTGTGGTTGCAAAACGCTTCCCTTCTTCTTTCTTTTCTATTCTCTACTTTTTTTAATAAGTTTTTATTTATTTATTTTTTATTATTTGAGAGAGAGATAGAGATAGCAACAGAGATATCGAGAGAGAGCATGAGCAGGGAGGAGAGGGGGAAGCCGACTCCCCTCTGAGCAGGGATCCCGATGTGGGGCTCGATCCCAAGATCCTGGGATCATGACCCGAGCTGAAGGCAGACACTTAACCAACTGAGCCATCCAGGTGCTCCCAAATGCTTCCCTTCTGATAACATAGAAGTCTTATCTTTTCCTTCTCTCTGTAGCCATTCTATGACTTTACTCTAAATTGGCCCATTATTCCTCACCTTCTTGTGGCCTAGTGTGCTTCCCTTTATCTTTAGCCCCGACACATACTGCATTTCTTCCATCTTTAAAAAATGCCATCCTTGCCATAATCTCTAGGTTAGCTACGTCGCCCCTGCTCTTTCTAGCCACGGCTTTCTGAACAGCCATGCTATGCTCATCACTTCTGTTGCCTCTCAGTTTCCTTGGGCATGGCTTCTGCTCCCTTCCATGTCCTTGACGTTTCTTCCCAAGGTCACCAGTGAGCTCCAAGCCACTAACTTGAACAGCTGCTAACGTTGCCTGTTCCCTCACAGCACCACCCTCTCCCTTGCGGAGGACCACATTCTTCTGGAATCTGCTCACTTTCCTGGCCACTGTCAGGAGGCTTCTCAGCTGGGGCTTTAGCCCCTCTGACTGTTCTGTTGGCGTGTCAAGGGCTTTGACCAAGTCTCTGCTTTCTCACCCTCTTTCCTCTCTTGCCAGGGCGACTTGTCTCTTTGCCATGGGTTCCGTAGCCTTTTATGTTCTGAAGACTCTCCAACTCTCCTGAGATTTTCTCCACCTTTTTTACCAGGCAGCTCCACTGGGCTATGTCACTAAAACAGAGAGTAAAATACAGTGGCTCAGATAAGATTGTAATTTATTTCTGTTTTACACCCTAGCCCAGAGTTTCTGGGCAAGTGGTTTTGTTTCATGAAGTTGTCCGGGGATGTAGGTTTTTTTCTATCCTGTCACTTCACCATCTATAGCACATCATCCACAGGGTGAAAAATATCTCAGTAGCACTGGGTTCTAGTAAGCATGAAGGGGAAAAGGTTGCTGAGGGCGACTAACTCCCTTTCCAGAAAGTGGGGCATTCACGCCCAAGCCACAGGGCCGTACCTAGTTGCGAGCTCAGCTAGGGAAGGTGATATCACCTGGGCAGCCTTGTATCAGGGAAGACCCGGACATTCTGTTGTGAAAGTAAAAAATAGAAGATCCTGGATGTCATCACCCCCCCCATAGAATGATAAGAAATTAAATTTATTAAATTGACCTAAGGCACGAGGACAACTTTTATCCAACTGACTGGTCAGATCAACGTTCTTTGTACCTTCCCTTCTCACTCCTAGCTCCCCAGAATGAAGGCTGGGAGGACGATTAGTGGTCTCTGCCACAGGCACCTCAAACTTCATATTCCCCAGGCCCCTTCATTATCCTTCCCTTCCACCTTGCTTCTCCAGTTATTTCTCTGGGTGAGTGTCATTGTCATATCCAATTGCTCAAACCAGAAACCTGGAATCAGTCTTGAGTTCTCTCTTTCTCTCACTGCTGCACATCGGTATTTCTCGAACTCTAGCCATTTATATCTCTTATGGATTTTGGATCCAGACACTTCTCTTCCCCACTGCCACCAGCATCGTAGAAGGCACCATTATCTCTTCCTTGGATCATTGCAGTAAGCCCTTAACTGGCCTTCCTACACTTACTCCTGCCCCTTCAGATCTATTTCCCATTCCGTTGTCAAAGTTACATTATACAAATGAAAATACTGTAATTTAACTCCTGCTTAAAACCCTCCAATGGCTTGTCATGAACCCAAATTTGTAATGTGCTCCAGAAGACCCCGCCTGATATGACCTCTGCCTGAGTCACCAGGCTGATCTCATGCCTCTCTGATCTTGGTTCTCTCCAGGCCTGGCATATGGAGTTTGTTTTGATCGCTTTTTTTTTTTTTAAACAATTTATTTATTTTAGAGAAAGACAGCACATGAATGAGGGGATGGGTAGAGGGAGAGGGAGAGGATCCCAAGCAGAATCCCCATCCAGTACAGGGCCCCATCCTGTGACCTGAGCAGAAACCAAGAGTTGGGCACCTAACCAACTGAACCACCCAGGCACCCCTGTTTTGACACCTTTTAAAACCAGCTATGCAATCCTTTAATTCTGATCTTTCAAACAGACTACTCTCTCTGTGGGAGTGCTCCTTCTACTTCCCTCCCTGCTTGGTTACTCCTTATCTCCCAGAGCTCAGCTTTGGGATTATTTTCTTACCAGGGCCCTCTCCTTACTCTGTGACTCTATGGCACCTTTTAATTCTTTTCTACAAACATTATCAAACCAGTAATTAAATCACCAGTATTGGTACTTGTGACTATATTGTAAGGTCAAAGAAGGCTGCACTGCCTTCTTTATTTGATGAAGAAAACAAATGAAAGCATTTGGCAAAAATATACTATCTTCGAAAAATTCCCTCACCCTCTACTGGTCTATGCAAAGCCTTTCTTTATATGATGATGTAGAACTTACCTATTATGACAATAGCAATATTGTTGATTGTTGCAACATGAAAATTATTAGGCATATATAGTAAAGAAAACATAGAGCAATAAATATGAATAAAAAATAAATGATATGTAATATTTAATTAGAGTGATAGCTTATATTAATATACAATTTTACAATTCTAATGCTTTTATTTATATAGTTTTATTTGAACCCCACGAGACCCTGTTCATTAGAGATGGCAGGCAAATTATTCTCACTTTACAGATGTGCAAATTGAGAGTTCATGAAGTTAAATTACTTAACTGAGGTCTTTCATTTGGTAAATAAAGGAGACAGAGCTTGAGTCCGGATCTATGGCTCACAACCAGGGTGCTGTTCACTGTATGGGGCTGTGATAGAGATCATGAAACACAACTGGGCATATCTCTTGTTTCTGAGTCTGATAAAGGCAGGCATCTGGAAACTTATTTGTTGAACAGATAAATGTGTGAATAGATATACCAGTATGTCTGGCAGTGTGACTAAGATTTAACACCAACCTGAAAGTCAACAATGCAGGATAATGAACAGAAACGATAAAACATGTTATGCTAAATAGGAGAGAAGTGGAATCTGGCCAACCCACTAGATAATTGCTTTTAAGTGAATTCATTGATCACTTTAAATAACTATGTGGGTGTGGAAGGTCTGTATACACTCATCAAGAATCTTGAACCCAGGCACCTGGGTGGCTCAGTGGGTTAAAGCCTCTGCCTTTGGCTCAGGTCATGGTCCCGGGTTCCTGGGATCAAGCCCCACATCGGGCTCTCGGCTCAGCAGTAAGCCTGCTTCCCTTCCTCTCTCTCTGCCTGCCTCTCTGCCTACTTGTGATCTCTGTCTGTCAAATGAATAATAAAAATAAAATCTTAAAAAAAAAAAAGAATCTTGAACTCACTAATATGGCTTGACAAGGGATATTTCTTTTTTTTTTTTTTTAAGATTTTTTATTTATTCATTTGACAGAGAGAGATCACAAGAAGGCAGCAGAGAGAGAGGCAGGCAGAGAGAGAGAGAGGAGGAAGCAGGCTCCCTGCTGAGCAGAGAGCCCGATGCGGGACTTGATCCCAGGACCCCAAGTTCATGGCCTGAGCTGAAGGCAGCGGCTTAACCCACTGAGCCACCCAGACGCCCGACAAAGGATATTTCATTGTAGCTCAGAATTTGATTGAAATGCAAGATATAAAATGAATGGATGATACCCAGCTTGACTCTCCTATGCACAGAAAGGAACAGAGTGCTGTTGACTGTGTCAGTGGCTTGAGGGGGCCTTAAATATTCTTCTGTCTGAACTTCATTCTCTCTCCACCCTCCTGAGCCATTTAAATGTATTCTTGAATAATGGGGTACCACGTGGCCAATTTATAGGGCTTTTGCAGTGTGTCTTTCTCTAGCATTTTGGGGTAGACAGTGATTCCATCAAGAAAAGATGCTTCCTCCAAGGGACGACCTTAACTCTGGGTTAGTAAGATGTATCTTAAAGCTCTATAATTCTGATGATTCCGTAAGTGGAAAAAAATCACCAGTTCTGAGGGTCTTATTATTATTTTTAATTCTTTGGTTAGTGTCAGGTCTCTCTCTGTGTATGTTAGGCACCTAATGTAGTTCTTAGACATACTAGGTCTTCAATAATTGGTGGTTATTCTGGAGATAATGCAGCCATTATCTATCGGTAAAGTGCACAGGCATGAGGTTGAAGCCCAGTTATGACACTTCTTAGGTGGCAAGATAGCCTCCTGTTACAGAGCAAGATAACTTCTTCACAGAGCAAGTTATTTAAACTTCCTAATCTTAAGTATTCTTGTCTGTAATGAGAAAATGAGCAGGTTCCATATTAGATGTTCTATTCCTGCTATTTCTTTATCATTACGACAACTTTGAATGCTCAGTTGATAGGCTAAGTTAAAGGAGGCTTTGCAGATGTTAAACGATTGGCCTTAGGCTGTGGTCATTTAGTTAGTGTTGAAGTGAAGATCTAAATCTAGGGTAATCTAAGTCTGACACCTGACCATTTTCAACATCACAGTGCTGCTCAAATGAAACAGAGATGGCAAAGACATAGGATTCTTGCGATGGTTAGAGCCAGTGCATGGCACACATTTGACATGCAGAATAGTAACTATTATTAATTATGTCACATGTGGTACAGGACAACCTATATATTCATATTAATCTGGGTTGGAAGAACTTTGATGTGTCCTATCCATTAAGAGCCCTGGTTGAAATGTCCCAGTTTGGCACCCAGTGGATGTCCAGTAGATGCTTGTTGACATGTTAAAGCCACGTGCGATGATGCATGTTAAAGATTTAGTCATGTCCAAATTTTCAGGTGGATTCTGTTCCTTTCACACTCCCACCACAAGTACACCTCTTTCAACTTTGAAAGTCTGGGAGAGTCTTCTGACATGCAGTAGGACAAGGAATTATGAGGGGTGGTTTTATCAGAACAGCTGACCTTTACCCCCTCTCAAAACACACTGGGGAGGTTCTACTCTTGGCATGGTCAAGTAGGCATCTATCAAGAGAGCCTCCTCCAAACAGACAGTAACTACAAGCCCTCAACAAAATTCAAGAAGCAGCCACCTGAAGGCACAGTTGACATATGGGAGAAGGGAATAGTGTGGGATAACTTTCCCATTTATTGTGGTGCTTAGCCACAATCCATCTCAGATGGGACAGCTAAAACTCTCCTAGGAAGCCTACAATTTTCCTGGCCTAAAGAACCAGATGACAGAGTTTTGGGCAACTCTGGCTACTAAATATAACCTGAAAAACCCAAATCTCAGGTTCCAGTGGGGTAGAATCCAAGCATTGGGTAGAATCCAAGCAGCTCAGCCAAAAATAGAAGAACCGGACTGAGATTTAAGCTGCACCCTAGGAGACAGAACTGACAGTTTCAGCCAAATCAATCTAACGGCCTTAATTGTTGTTACAACAAGAACAACTGCAACAGTAGCAGCTTCACACTCTTCAGCAGAATGTAACAGAATTTAGAGTACCTACAACACAACATTCACCATGTCCAGAATTTAAGCCACAGCTATCTAGTACAGAAAGAACTAGAAAAAGTGACTTGTTTTTTTGTTTTTAAAGATTTATTTATTTGACAGAGAGACAGTGAGAGAGGGAACACAAGTAGGGGGAGTGGGAAAGGGAGAAGCAGGCTTCCCACTGAGCAGGGATCCTGATGTGGGGCTGATCCCAGGACTGTGGGATCATGACCTGAGCTGAAGGCAGACCTTAATGACTGAGCCACCCAGGTGCCCCAAATATGACTTGTTTTTAAGAGAAAGCACAATCAGTGAAAACTGATCCCTATGTGACCCAAATGTTGGAATTAGTAGAAAAAGGGTTTTAAGTGATTTATTATTATGATATGCATTAAAATATGAGAAAATATGCCTGCAATAAATGAAAAAATATAGAACCTTAAAGAAAAAATAGGAACTGTTTAAAAAGGACCAAACAGAAGTTAAAAATAAAATATTTGCAGTAAAAATTCACTGAATGGACTTAAAAGCAGAGGAGATTATGGAGAAATTGTCTGTGAACTTGAAGGTAGACAATATAAATGATCTATTCGTTTTTCAGGTTATATAGAAAGAATGGAAAGGAAGAAGAAAAACCAAAAAGAATAGAAAAAAGTAATGTGAGGAAATCATGAAAAAATATTTCCCAAATGTAATGAAAGACAAATTTACAGATTGAAGAATATCATCAGGGGTGACTGGGTGGCTCATTTGGTTAAGTGGCCGACTCTTGATTTTGGCTCAGGTTTTGATCTCAGGGTTGTGCACTAACTTAATTAAAAAAAAAAAATCTCAGCAAACCCCAAACAGGACATATGTGGAGAACACTTTACTTATTTATTTAAAGATTTTTAAATTAGAGATAGAGAGTAAGAGAGAGAGAGAGAGAGAGAGGAGGAGATAGCATGCAAGAAGAGTCCGAGGGAGAGGTAGACTCAGCTAAATGTGGAGCCTGGTGTGGGGCTCAGCTTGGGGCTCGATCTCATGACCCTGAGATTGTGACCTGAGCTGAAATCAAGGGTAGGTTGCTTAACCAAATGAGCCACCCAGGTGTCCCAAAAGGACGCTTTATATATAAGAAAACGAGTCAAAGGAGGCAAGAAAATAATGGAAGGCCGTCTTTAAAGTGAGTCAAAAAATCCTCTGTCCATACCACATTTATAATTAGAGAAAATAATTTCCAAGAATAAAGCAAAATAAGGAAATTTTTAGCTAAAAGAAAGCCAAGTGAGTTCACTGCCAGCTGACCTGCATGACAAAAAAATGCTGCAGGAAGTTCTTTAGACTGAAACGAACTGATACCAAATGGAAAAGCAGATCTTCAGGAGGGAATGAAGAACAACAAAAAATCGTAAATATCTGGAGTAAATAAAAAATACTATTTTTTTAATCTCTTAATTTCTCTAAAATACACATGACATTTATAGCGTATGTTCTAACATTGTCTTGTGGGCTTTATAACGTGCGGATATAATAAACAGGGCCAACAACTATGGCAGAAAGATGGGGAGAGATAGTAAATTGACCTATCCAGTGGCAAAGTTTTTACATTTTGCATGAAAAGATACAATGTTAATTCAAAACAGAGTGTGAAAAGTTAAGAATATGCATTATAATTACTAGGAAAAACACACAAAAAAGATAATACAGTAAGTTATGGCTCAAAAACCAAGAGGGACATAAAAGAGACTTCTTTTTTCTTTTTCCTCTTTCTGCCTGAAACTCATCTTGATTACTGGTTCTTGCTGAGAAAATGGGGGCTGCTTTCATTTACTCATTCATATGTGCATTGTCCCATAGATGTTTATTGCACAACCTTAGATTTTCTGGTACTAAATGAAGCCTTGAGGATATATATATATTTATATATATATATATATATAAATAGTATGCAGTCTTTGCCTTGAAGGAGTTTTGTCCTTCTCCCCTGTGAACTGATGGAGACTCTTCTGACCTCCATTTTGGTGGGGTCTTCAGTTTTTTCAAATTTAGGAATAGGGAGAGCAGCGTCAAAAGACTCATATTTCTAGTTTCAGGAATAGGTAAGGGTGCTCTAAGCAGTCTTTCTGAATGCATGGAGGTTATGTTGATCTCTGATTTCATTTCCAGCTCCGGTGAGAAAAACCCGGGTGAGGTGGGAGGGGTAGAGAGCTGAGGATTGTGCTCTTGTCTTGGAGTGAGAAGATTGGTTGTCGTCCCGCTGGTGGCCCACTTAGCTCTGTGGCTTTAAGTAAATCACTTAGCCTCTCTGAGCTTCAGTGTCATCATTTGCAAATTGGGTGATAATCTCTGTCACTGCTCTTAAGGGAGATGAATCTAGCTTCTCCTTCCTGGAGTTCTGGGTCCAATAAGGCTCAGGGTCAACATGTCAGACTTCAAGAGCACTTAGAACTGGGTGTTCTAAAACCAGTTCTCCAACTTGAGTCTTGGGAAAAAGATGACGGACTATTTTTTTGGAAGTTTATGTACTGATTTGATTTTCTTTTCCTGTATGGTTTAATTTGGTGGACTGGAATAAGCGTAGTCTTTGGTATAAGACTCACCTGGATTTAAATTCTATCTCTGAAGTTATACTCTTTCCTCATGTGTAAAATGGGGATGATACTGCTTAGATGGTGTGGCAGAGATGACCAGCTGTCCATCAAAGGTTCTTGGTTCTTCTATAGCATAGAGGATTTCTTGCTGGGAGCTGCCCAGCTAGGGTCAAACCGTGGTATCTAAAAGTTCATCTATAGGACTTGGCTGGCTTAGTTGGTAGAGCATATGATTCTAAATCTCAGGGTTGTGAGTTCAAGCCCCATGTTGAGGGTAGAGCTTACTTAAAAAAAAAAAAAATCATCCATCTATAAATACTATCTATAAACAGTTCTTGTAGATCCTATGTGAGTAAAAGGGACATAGACTAGTTCCAAGTCTGGCCCATAAGAAACCTCCTATGGGTAAAACTCCCTGTTCTTCCCCTTTCTAAGCTGTTGTAGAACACAGCACAAGGAGCCCTGGAGCCACAAGGTAAAGATGAAAGCAACAAGGTGGAAGGCTGCTGGGTCCCCCATCACTGCTCGGAGGAACACTCCTCCACTTGTTAGGGCTGCTATTCTAGCCTTGTGTAAGTGGGGAATAAAATTCTATGGTGTTGGAACTAGCATACGTTTTGGGAGTCTCTTTTTACAAATTAATTTAGACAGTGTGAACTACAGAAAGCGTGATCTGACACACAGTAGGGTTTAAGAAATAAAATGCCCTTCTGCCTGACAACAATATTTTTATCAGGTTGGATGAAGAGTCAACATAATTCTTGCTTATGTTGTGTTTTTGTCATCTATGCACGTGACTCTCATTTTCCAAATAGACCAAACAGTCATAGCACCCTCCCTCCCTCCAAGGGATAAGTACGTCCTAAGCGGTAAATGGGAGAATCTGTGGCTGAGGGCAGTTCAGAAGTAACAGATGGCAGTGGGAGGGGCAGGTACGATGAAATGAAACTCAAAGCAAACACCTCCCTTAAAGCAGCAAATGTTCACGGGTCATTATCAGACAAAGAGGCCCAGGACATGCTGGGGGCAGGGGGCTGTTTTCCCTCAGAAGACTTTCAGTTAAGTGAACTCCTCATTGCAATCTCTGAGAGATGTATGTTCAGGCACTTGCTGAGGAAGGACCGCCCTTGACCATGATGTCAGCGCAGGTATGGAACTGGGAGGTTGGCGACCATGTAGCAGGCTCTAAACACCCAAACCTGCTGGTCACTGATTGCCTCCATCCATGTGGGCGCTTCCCTACAGCCTCTCCAGGCTGAGGCCCCTGAGTGGCAGGTGAACATGGTGTTTTTACTTACTACTGGCTGCCTAGGCTCTGATACCAGCCTGGTCAGCCCCCGCCCCCCACAAGCCTCCAGAAGGGCCATGGGGCTTCATGGCCCTTCTGGGGACCTCCCTGGGCTGGTTAGGTGAGTAGTGGTTACTGCCTTTGGGGCTGGGCCTGCTTCTATTCCAGCACACAAGGTGAACCTCCGAAAACATGGGATTTGATTCCACAGATGCCAAATGGTGGGCAGGCAGCCTTCCATTGCCAGGCGAGGAGCAGGCTCTGTGGTCGAATTCGGAAGGATCATGAAGTGGCCTGGAGAAGTGGGGATCTTCCTGGTACAAGAAGCCAGAGCACTTGATGGGAAAGAGGGAGCAAAAGTGAAGGAGGCGCTGACTGTTGAGGATGATGAAGAGGGTGGATCTGACTGGGGTCAGGGGTGGTGGTGATGGGCATGGGGTTGTGGTGGCTACGGTGAGTGGAGCCGGTTCTGGAGAATTCTGAAAGCCAGGCAGACAAGACAAGAGGGATAAGGATGCTTCCCGGACGGGCACATGAAAGGCACCTTGGAGGCAAGCTTTCCCCAGCTGAGCAAACTCCCACCTTCCCCAGGGTGCCGAGGATGGAGCCCCACGGAGTGCTCATGGGGCCCGGAGCTGGCCCCTCAGTGGGGTGAGCTGGTCAGCTCATCCTGCCAAGCCCGCACAGGGTGGCCAGTGCAGGGGGCTGCCGGTACTGCTCAACACTTCCCTCCGCTCAGCACAGCTCCCTACCCTTCCCCAGACCCAACCAGCGCAAACCATTTCTCCAGGCGGAGAGGAGGATGGGGTTCGGGTCTGCTCCTCTCAGCGCTGCTTCCCAACAGAGCCCTGCCTCTCCTGTCTGCAACCCTCCAGGCAGAGCTTTTCACTCCCTCCCCGTCTCTCCCATGGAGTGGACCCGCCCAGCTCACGCTCAGAAGCCTCCCCTTCCAGGGCTTTAGTTCCGTCCTACTCAAGAGGACGAAGGCTGCCTGCACGCTTCCTAGTTCTAGCTCACTTCTGCTTGACTACCTTGCTTTTTTTTTGTTACCCCAAGTCTCTCTCTTTCTTTCTCTCTCTCTCTCTCTCTCCCCCCTTACAAATGGCTTTGCAGCAGCCCTGGGAGTGCACGGCTGCACCAATAATATCTCCATGGTTCCTTGTTAGCTGCACTCTAAGCAGCAAAGTGACTGGGCCTGACAATATAATTTACATCGCTGTATAAAACTATCTGTGGAAGCCAAGCTAATTTGTGCCAGATTAGGCTATTTGTCTCAGCCACTGTCTAGCAGCACAATCTATCAGAGGGCTGTTTTCAAATATCGCTTTTCAAGCGTGCCCTTGAGAGGCAGAAATTGATTGGGATCTTAGAGAGCAAAATTACAGCAATAACTTAAAAGAAACAATAATTACTGAATCATACCAGTGTCAGCACTCTGCAAAACACGAAATAGCCATCAAACCCCAATCCAATATATTCTGAAGCGAATTTATTGAATGGAAAAAGCAGTTGAGTGAGGGTTTTTCTCCCCCTCCTCCCTTTCCGCTGTACATATGGTTATCTCCAAACCGCAAGTGAATGAGTCGATAATTCTTGTCATTGACTGCTCCATTTTCACGGAGTCAGAGGAGATCCATTAGCTGCCTCCTGCTGCACCGGCTCCCTCGCCCCTCACTCGCCGCCATCGCCTCTATTCATTTGCTAGTCTCTGCTCTTCAAGCAAACAAACATGTATAACTAATCATCTGTTAAAATGCAGAGGGCCCCTAATAAATCTCCACAGCTGAAATACTTTAATGGGTAATTAATTGATCCTGTTCCAGAGGAGTAATAAGATAATAAATTAGACAATATTTCACTCAGTCGTGTCAGGCTCCTGGCTAATGGCGCTGTAGGGCTAAGCTGAAGGATAATAAATTAGCCAGAAATTAACTGCTAAGAGCTTTCTGCAGAGAAATTGGCTGACAAGTGAGTCACGCGTGATTCAGGGTGCTGATCGGGGTGGCGGCCATCTCCACGAAGACGAACCTGTGCTTTGGGTGGGGGACCAGGGGAGTGGGGTGGGTCAGGTTCCCCACCGGAGAGAGCCTGCGGTGCAGAGCTGAGAGTGTGCCCAGCTGACCCAGGACCCTTCCTCGCACGCCCAGCGGGTCCCTAGCAGCGGGAAACTCGCGCACCTGCACATGCGTACTCTTGAAAAATAGTTTTCTCCCACGCCCTTGGACTCGCCTAGTTTTTACGGGTTTCACTCCATGTGACTGGCCTGGGCTCAGAACACCTGTAGCCCCCATGCTCTGTCAGCTGCTCCCTAAGCAAAAATGGAATGAGCCTTTGAGGAAAAGAGACTCAGTCTGCCCAGATTTTCACAAAAATAAAGCAGAAAAGGGCGTAGGGAGAAACGGCACGAATTACATTTTGCAACTGCTAAGAAGTACTTGTTAGGGGGCAGGATGGAGAAGAGGCCCTGGTCTTATTAAGGCAGTCAGGTGGGATGATGCCAATTAGTAGGCAAGACAAGAAAGAACTTGACCTGGAAGGTTGGGGGTGGGGGGGTGCTTTGCTTGAGAAAATGGGAGGTCAGTTTGTCCATTAGGAAGGACCTGGGGCAGAAGTAGGGAAGCTGGAGGGGAAAGTCAGTATGTAATAAAGCATTGGGGACCTGAGGTCTTTTGAGGTCTGCCCTGGTCTTACAACCTGTGTGACTTTGTGGAGGTTACTTAACCACGTTGACCTTTGGTTTGCTCATCAATAAACAGTGTTACCATGAATAAATGAAATACTAGGAGAAGCTTCTGGTTCTGTGTCTCGCCCACAGGACGTGCTGTGTTAATGTTAGTTATTATATCGCAGGCAGTGGGGAAGGTGATAAGAGACAAGCAAGGGAGAGGCAGCGCCCAAGGGAATGAGAGGGCTAGGTAGTGAGAGAGAGCAGGCTGCCCATCTGGGAATAAGCATAAGGTGTCCTTACCCCCACCTGTACTTACCTCCTGCCAGATTGTTCCTGATGGCTGTGGCACACAGGGGCGGATTAATCTGAGTCATGGTGAATATGGTAGTATGGATGGAAGGCATACACAAAGCTTGATTATTTAAGTGAGAAAATGTATGCAGGACACATGGCCAAAGCTTGTCGGCATCACCAATAGCCACATTATCAGTATTTCTTCCTGGCGCCTCTCAGCTCTTCATTTTTCTGGGTGGTGATCCACCTGGGAACAGGTCTGGAAGACAAGCCCTTGCACAGTCTCAGATGGGCTTAGGGGAGCTGGAACCAACTCAGGCAGCCCCAGTGCTTTTCTCCTGAGAGGAGGCCTGGTATCCCTGAGGTCCGAGAGCCCAGAGGGCCACCAGCAGAACAGGGTCAGCTGAAAATTGCACTCTGCCCATGTACAAGCAGCAGGTGCTTCCAAGGAGACCTGGCATGGCGAATTAGCTCCCATGGCAAGGAGCCATGAACCGACATTTGTTTTAAAAATAAACACGTGCTCTTTCATTCTTTGTTCTTTTTTTCCTAGCTCCATCAGCCTTTGCTCCCCCTACTTCCTTTGTCCCTGAGACCTCAGAGCTGGAAAACTGGTTGAGACCGCCTGGCTTGCCCTCCCTCCCAGGCCACTCATTCCACAGGTGCAGGAGCAGCTGAGCCCAGAGGCCCATTTCATGTGTTTCATTCATTAGAAACTTCTTTCTCTCCAAGATCCTTGTTGGGCCTGTGGGGGAGCTCTTTAGATGATCAATAACCATTATATGACCCCTAAAGCCTCTCTTTTTCAGGCCAAACTTGCTTATTTCCTTTAACTCATATGTCCCATTTCCCCTTACTTTTGTTGTGAAATACAACACGCATGAAGGAAAGTACCTCAAACGTATATGTATAGCTTGCTTAATAATTATAAAGTGAGCACCTATGGATGATAAAACTTTGGTCACTTTCCCTAGCGTGCTATTCTAATTAGAGCACCTGCCCCCCTCCAGAGTAACCACTATCTTGACTTCTGTGAAACCCATTTCACTACGTTATTTTCTAGATCTATAACTTCTATCTTCATTCCCAAGCCACAGGGTTTAGCTTTGCCAATTTGAAATCTTTTTATGAAGGAAATCATCCTGGAATCATCCAAATTTTATGAAGGAAACACCATCCTGGAGGTATTCTTTTGCACCTTAGTTTTGCTCAGCGTTATGTCAGTGAGATTCACCTTTGTGAGGCTTGTTGCTGTATCTTCATTTTTGTCGATATATATGACAAAAATAATGTCTAGATGATTTCACTCTATGAATATACTGTAATTTACAAAATGAACTTTGGGGTTGTCTCCAGTTTAGGGCTATTACAAACTGTGCTGTGATGAGCATTTATCTCAGGACGCACGGGAATGCATTTCATGAGGCTGCATAGCAAGGACATGACGCTGGGTCATCGGGCATGCGCGTCTTCAGCTTGATCAGACTCATGTCCAAAATGGTTAAGTCACAACACCATCAGTAGAGTGCGCATGTTCCCATGTAGACCTGAGGGTGGGCCGCAGGGACCCTTCTTCCAGGGTGACTTTCGGACTAGCTCAGCTCCCGCAGGGCCTGTCCCCACCTCAGAGCTGCTTTGGCCCTGGGACCTGCCCTTCCCAGGGATAGCTTGGATTTGAGGGTTGTGGGTGGGAGAATAAAGGCGGGGGTCATTCTGGATCTCTGTGGGACTGGTCTGATGAGCAACACTCACTCCCGAGCGCCCCCCATCAGAGTGTCGGCAGGCCTGTGCCTTAGTGACTTTTCTTTTCCTGTTTCTGCCACCGTCCTTTGATTATGAGCTTCTCCCACACAGGGCTCTACCTCAGAGCCTGCTTCCTGACAATGTAGTCTGTGACTGTTCCGGCAGCTCCTCGTCCTTGCCAAAATTTGATATCAACAGACTTAGAATTTTGCCAGTTTGGTCTGTATTTAAGACGATCTCATTGTGGCTTTTTCCTTTGGTTAACATTTTAAAAGTCAGATTTATTGAGGTATAATTTACATTCTACATTCTCTGTTGCCCCTTTGCACTCAGTCCCCTCCCCCATCACTGACCTGTTTTCTGTCACTATAGGTTGGTCTCTTCTAGATACTGGGGAAATGGAATGATCCAGAAAATACTCTTTCCTGCCGGGTTTCTTTTAGTTACTTAGCACCGCTTTTGCAATTCATCTGTGTTGTTGGATGTATCAGTAGTTTGTTCCTTTTTACTGCTGAGTGGTGTCCTGGGTATAAATGGACACAGTTTATCCATTCTTCCCTGGTTGGGCATTTGGAATGTTTCCAGTTCTTGGTAACTATCTTTTTTTAAGATTTATTTATTTTAGAGACAGAGAGAGCATGGGTGGGGGAAGGGACAGAGGGAGAGAGAGCATCATCAAGCAGCCTCCCCTCTGAGCATGGAGCCCAATGCAGGGGTTCGATCCCAGCACCCCAATACCACAACCTGAGCTGAAATCAAGTTAGCTGCTCAACTGACTGAGCCACCCAAGCGCCCCTGGCAATTATTAATAAAGTTTCCAAGACATATGCTAAATTATGTAGGAGTAACATTGCTGGGTCATATAGTAGGTATAATTTAAACTTTATAAGTCAAACCACCAACTGGCTTTATACACAAAAACCACAGGAACCACAGGAATAATTCAGGATAGATTAAAGAAACTACCAAACAGATTTCTAAAGTGGTTGTACCATTTTACACTTTCATACCATCAGCCTGTGAGAGTTCTGGTTGTTTTACATTCTTGTGAGTGCTTGGTATATTCTGTCTTTTTAATATTAATCATTGTAGTGTATGTTGTGATACCTTGTATTTTAATTTATATTTCCCTTGTGGCTAATGATAGATATTGAGCATATTTTCATATACTTATTTGTCATGTGTTGGCAAATTTGTTCATTTCCATTGGTCTACAATGACATCTCTGTCATCTACCAAATGTCCATACATGGTGGTCTTTCCCTGTGTTGATATTATACAACCTAAATTACTAAAGATTTATGATGTCTTATTAGCTGGTAGAGCAGGTTCTGCCACCTTTTCTTTCTTGTTTAATCTTGTCTTTTTGCATTTTGTATAAATTTTAGAATCAACTTGTCAAATTCAAAGAAAATCTTGTTGAAAGTTTGATTTAAATATTACCAAATCTACAAAACAATTGGGATTATTTAAACCTTTATAATACTGACTTTTCCAGTTAATGAATACAGTATAACTCTCAATTTAGATCTTCTTTGAAGCTTCTTGACAAAGTTTTATAATTCTCCCTATAAAGACTTATTCTTAGATACTTTGCTATAAATGGTATCTTTTAAAATATTTCATTTCCTGTTGCTGGCATATAGGGATACTTTGAAAAAATTTTGTTATAATTTTAAAATTATAGACAAGTTGTAAGGATGGTACAAGGAACGCCTATATATCTTTATACCAGATTCATCCGTTGTTTACATTTTGTTCCATTTGCTTTATCCCATAAAAATATATGCATATTTATAAATATGCATGTATGTATGTGTATGTATACATACATACATATATATGTATAGACTCTAAAATCATTATATTAAATTACAATCCAGTGATTATGTATTCATATTTCTGTGCTAGACCTGACAGTATGCTGCTGTATAAATTCCCCTTCAAGTGTTTGAAATATATTGAGCCTTGAT
This sequence comes from Mustela nigripes, assembly GCF_022355385.1. Lineage (NCBI taxonomy): Eukaryota > Metazoa > Chordata > Mammalia > Carnivora > Mustelidae > Mustela > Mustela nigripes. The sequence goes on along the minus strand of NC_081574.1, from coordinate 33,192,900 downwards.
TTATGGTTTTTCTTGGTGAATGTTCCACGTGCCCTTGGGAAAGTGTATATTTTTCTGTCAATGGTGGAGTGTTCTATAAATGATAATGGGATAAGGTGCTTGATAGTGTTGTTCAGATCTCCTATATTTCTGTTATTTTATTTAGTTGTTCTATGGTTACTTAGAGAATGGTTACCTTCAATTTTCATGGATATATCTATTTGTTCCTTTTTTTGCTTCATGTATTTTAAAGTTCTGTTAATAAGTACATAGAGATTTATGATTATCTTCTCTTCCTGATTAATTGATCTTTTTATCATTATGAAATGTCACTTTTATTTCTGGTAATACTTCTCTTGAAATCCATTTTGTCTGTTATTAATATAGACTCTCTAGCTTTCCTGTGTCTACATGGTATATCTTTTTCTGTCATCTTACTTTCAACCTATCTGTGTCTTTTGATTTAAAGCACATCTTTTATGCACAGCAGATAGTTGAAACTTACTTTTAAAATCCAGTCTGTCAATCTCTGTGTTTTAATTGGAGTGTTTAGTCAATTAACATTTAATGTAATTACTGATATGGTTTAATTTAGTTCCACCATTTGCCATTTGTTGTCTATTTATTCCACCTGCTTTTGCTTTCTTTGTTTTTCCTTTCCTCCCCCTCCCCCCCCTTTTTTTTTTGAAAATCAAAGCCAAGATTCCCTTCCTTCTTTTGTTCATTTCTTCCTGCCTGCCTGCCGTCCTCTCTCCCTTTTTCCTCCTTCTCTTCCCTTCTTCCTTTTTCCTTGCCTCCCTTTCCCACCTTTCTTTCTTTTGTATTCTTAGAGGTTTCTGTAAGGATGCAAATATGCATCCTCAACTTATCAGAGTTTTTTAGAGTTAACATTTTATCCCTTCACATAAAATTTGTGTCTTGCAAGAATATATGTTAATTCTTGCTCCTGAGTCCTTTGTGCTATTGATGCTTTATATATATATAAATCTGCATATGTTAAGAATCCCATAATGCAGTGTCATAATTAAAAAAAAACAGTTATATAATTTTAAAAGGATTTTAAGAGAAAGAAACAAAAATACACTTTGTTATGTTAATCCACTATTAACATTTTTTGGTCCTTTTATTCTCTCCAATAAATCCTAGTTTCCATATGGCATCATTTCCTCCCAATCTAAAGAACTTCTTTTTTCATTTCTTATAGTTCGGTTTCATTGCTGGTTAATTCTTTTGGTTGTCCTCGTCCTAAAAATTTCAGCAGTTTTCAGTTTCAAAAGGCATTTTCATTTGATATGGAGTTCTGGGATGATAGATTTTTTTTTTTTTCTTTTTGAACATTTAAAGATGTCTTTACATGGTCGTCTGGCTTACATTGCTTTTTTATGAGAAACTCAGCCATAATTCCGATTGTTTGTTCTCTGTATGCAATATATCATTTCCTTCTGCTTTCAAGATTACCAATTTATCATTAGTTTTCAACATTTTTACTATAATTCACCTACATGTGGTTTTCATAGAAATTATCCTTCATAGGATTTGCTGACCTCCTTATAGATGTGTAGATTTATGTTTTTCACATAAATTTGGAAAGTTTGCACCATATTTCTTTAAATATTTATTCTTCACCAGTCTTTTTCTCCTCTCCTTCTGGGACTCTTATTACATGAATGTTAGACTTCTTGACATTTTCCTGCTGGTCATTGAGGTTTTACTCCTTTCTCAAAAGGTGCTTATTTTTTTTTCCTTCAGATTTGATACTTTCTAATTTATCAATAAGCTTGTTGGACCTATCTTCTATTGTCTCCAATAAGCTGTTAAGACTATCTAGTCATCTTTTCATTTTAGATACTGTAATTTTAATTCTAAATTTTCATTTGGTCCTTTTCTGTAGTTTCCATTTATCTGCTGAGATTTCTATCTGTTTGTTCATTATGAAGTTAGCTCCCTAAAGCCTTTGATCATATTTATAGCAATTTCTTTAAGGGTTTTTAAATTTTGTTTTGTTTTCCTATTAATGCTAACATCTGGGACATGTAGAGTTTGGCTTATACAGATAAGATTTTTTTTTCTTAGGTCACATTCTGTTTCTTCCTCCACCCCCCAATGTCCAGTAATTTTTAATTATACACTGGAAATTTTTAATGATAAGTTGCACAGACTGTGTATTCTTTACCTTTCTTTGAAGAATATTTATTTTTTTCTAGCACGTAGTTAACTTGGCGGGGCTGAAACTCCAAACTGTTTCTTCTGGAGTAGGCAATGGTTGAAATCCTTACTTAGGATCAGTTCTTTCCATGCAGCTGTTGTTTCCTACTGGTCTCCTAGAGATTCTCCCCCTATATATGTGAAGTTCAGGGGTTGGTCAAGGATTTAGGTGGAATTATGTGTAGATTTGGATTCTCATGCCCCACTCTTTTTCAGACGTTTCATTTTATTTTTCAGCTGCTGTGGAAGCCCATTTCCTGACTCTTTAAGCCAGTAAGCCAGAAGCTTTCTGTCTGACATCTAGATGTCTCATGTCATGTAGACCATAGAGTATCCTCAGGCAAATACAGTCTGAGGGCAATTTCCTTATTTCAAAGTTTGACTCTTCACCAGTTTCTGACTGCTTTTGGTTGCCCTCTGTACCCTTAAATAGTTGGTTTTTAAGTATTTTATAAATGTTATCTGTGGGAGTATTAGTCCAAAGGAAACTACTGTCTTATTTCAGAGGGGTTTGTACCACTGGTTTTTGTACCTTGATATTGGTACAAATTTTCTTATTATTTTGATATTTTCTTACTAATTCAAAGAATTAATCTGCAGATTCTTCTAGATTTTTTAATGTACACAATTATACTATCTGTGTATAATGACAGTATTGTTTCTTCTTTTCCATCAGTATCCCTTGTATTTCTCTGTTTTGCCTCACTTCATGGGCTGGCATCTCTAATACAGTACTGAAAAGAAATGGTGATAGAAAAATCTTTCATTTGGTCCATATCTCAAAGGGAAAACTTTCAGAGTTTAACTCTTAGGTACTATATTGTCTATAATTTTAAAAAATAGATAAACTTTATTATGCTAGGAAAATTACTTCTATTTCTAAGCACTCAAAGTATTTAAAAAATTTATGAATGGACATTAAATTTTATCAAGTACTCTTTTTATCCATCTATTGAGATTTTTGAATTATATTTTCTTTAACATGTCAGTGTGTTGGGTTGCATTAATTGATTTTCCAACATGTAATCAACTTTGCATTTTTAGAATAAATCCAGTTTGGTAAGATTTATTATCCATTTTTATATGTTTCTGGATTCATCTGACTAGCATTTTGTTTAGGATTTTTGTATCTAAGTTCATGAACGAAATAGAAATATAATTTTGTCTATACTGTCCTTGTTGAGTTTGATATAAAAGTTATGCTAGTTTCATATAATGAGTTGGGGAAAGGTTATATATAATTGGAATTATCCTTTCCTTGACTGATTGGTAGCACCTGCCAATGAAGCCATCTCGGTTTGTAGGTTGCTTTATAGGAAGACTTTTGACTTATGCTCAAATTTATATAATGGTCAGAACATAAAGGTTTTCTATTTTTCTTGTGTCAGTTTTAGTAAGACATATTTGTACTCGTCATGAAGCTGCTGCCTTTGATTTCTAAGTACACCCTTGTAGTTTCTGCACTGTAATGCCAGAATTAGGACTCTGCTAACAACCTTACTTTTTTGTCATCTGTGTTCCTGTTGGGTTCTGCAGTAGGCAATTCAAGAAGGAAATTGGGTGGTAATTTTGCTTTCTAACTTCCTTCTGTATCTATCAGCAATGCTCAAGAAGAACGTTTCACTCTGGAGGCAGCTATTAGTTCTGTCTGTCAGATCCTTTCAGTACTACTAGAACCAGCCTTAGAGTGACCCTTCAGAGATACTACCAGTAGCTGGGCAGGGCCAGCAGCAGCAAACCTCTTCTGAGGTCTGAGTTCCAGTGTCCTAGGCTCTTGGTATGAACTCCTGAGGGACCAGTAGCATTCAATTATGCCTTCTCCTCAGTGGTATGAGCCCAGCGTCTTGAGGATCCCCCTCCAAGCTTCTGTTCCCTTTGTCCCCAACTCTAACTATGGTAGTTGCTTCTTTTAGTTAATAGTAACATGATAACTCAATGTTTTCTTTTTGCTTTCTCAGCCCTCCGATACTTGGGTTATTTATTAAATTTTTTTTCTGTTGATATTCCTACTGTGATCTACTTTTCTGATTGGCACTAGTTGGTATAATATTGGTAATGAAAGTGGTTAGGAGAAAAAGACCCTAAAAAATGTTTGGGCTTGTATTGTTTTATTCACTAGCTTTGAACACAATGTTGAATTCCTTGCTGATGGCAAATGGGTTCCTACTGATCTACAGCATACAATGGTAATATAAAATTGTCACCTATGACTGACTGTGGATGAGTGCTTATTGTACCAAGTGTCTTGGGGACCAGGTAGCTACTGGACTTGACTAATACAGCAGTAATAATAACTATAAGAACTGTAACATGGAATAGAGGCTTCTAACTGCATTGCCGAACTTACATATAGACGATGATAAGTTTAAGTTTGTAACTCAGATACTCATACGACCATGGTGCTTTCCTAGTGAGCAAAAAAGAATCTCTTTCCAGGTACAAGGCAAATCATGGTGAACATTATGCTTGGTAGTTAGTTGTGTTGTAGAATCATAATGTAAGTTAAAGTCACAGGCACATCGAGTATCTGCTTGGGTTGACTTGTCTGAAACTGAGATTTGAACTCCCAAGTCTCTTTATGCCTCCCCTGTTAGAGGTAGCAGACTTTTCTCCTGGGGCTGATGAAATCAGCTCTCCCTTTATTGAAGACCCAGTAATAACCTCACCTAGGACGGGTGCCTTCTGAAGGTGCTATTCCTGTCTCCCAACCCCCCTTCCTGTTTATCCTCCATCATAAATGTGAGATGCTGGTGATTTATATCAACATAAAAGTGCATGGAATACATGTGGGAATGATTTCTAAGGATGTCAGAATAAGGAGAGCAGAAAATAAAGCTGGATCAAACCAAATTCATTATACAGGTCCATGTAGAAGTGGCTCAGGAAATCGGTTTACCTGTTTGGTAGGCTGAAATTTTGACTAAAAAATGGCCTATAGTGAGTGACATTGAAACATAAGGTAGAAGACTGACTCCAAATGTTTGATAAGATAGGAATATGAGAATGGGCCTCTCACTATAGGCCCCACAAGGTCCTCTTAGACATTCTCTTTATTTCTTCCCATTGTTAAGAGGAGAAATTGGGAAACATATCAGTGACAAGAAGACCAGCATCTTTGAAAAGCATTATGGTGTATCCCTCTGTACACAAGAGGAGATGCAGTTCCTTAGATAGGCTCCCTGATTTCTGTGGGGATCCTGGAAAATTTGTGGCTAAGGAGTAGCTCTTAACTGCTAGAGAGACAAGGTAGCCACAATCACTGTAATGGGCAGGAGGGACAAAGAGCTAAACTGAATAACCTGTTGAGCTCTTTCACCATGACTAATTGATTACTGTGTCCTTAGGAATGAAATAGATGGGCAGGCTACTAAAATATTACTTTCTCTATATACAGAAACACCTAGATCTGATGTCCAGGAACTTAATTTGACTGGGCACAATAGAGCCTTAGCTTCTTACTGTTCAGGCGTAAGCCAGATCACAGAACCTGAGCATCTTGAATGAAAGGGAAGCTGACCTCCCTTGAGGATGAACATGCAACTCTGCTACAACCATATTCTGTAAATATTCCTCCAAGCCTTTCCCAAAAGGGTCTTTGGCCATTTACTAGACTTAGTGTGCACTAGGTAAGTGGAAATCTTCTGGTCTTTCACGGATTTACTACACACAGAATTGGCTGGGAATTGACACTAGTAGCTGGGTCCCCAATTGCCACTGGGATCACTAGTCAAAGTGGGAACTTTTCGTGATTAGGTGATAAAGTTTTGGCATAAATGCATCTCATATGGTGCGTCTCTCAGTACACAGGTGGATCCTCTCTGTAGTTTTCCTCCTTGTTCCTGAACATATAAAGAGAATAGACATACTCAGCAATTTGGACAAAACACTACCTTGGCTCCCCAAACTTGGAATGAGGGTTATTGTTTGCTGCTGCTCTCTAGTATAGTTTAGTCTTGTCTTCCACATAAACAGTAAGGTCCTGAATATTGTGAATCTCACATGCCTGACTCTATCCTGCCATGCCACCCCCATTCTGTCAATGCTTGGGAGAGTACTTTAATATTAAGTACTCAGCATGAATATGTTGATAGTAGTTATGTGCAATCATATCAGTGTCTTGAAGTGTTTAAGAAGGATAAACGAACTTGGGGGGGGGTGGGCATAAGAGAGACTGATGTTCCAGACAGAAGGCAAAACAACTAGCTTTAGAAAAGGAGTAGGAGTGGGATGCCTGAGTGGCTCAGTTGGTTGGACGACTGCCTTAGGCTCAAGTCATGATTCTGGAATCCCAGGATCGAGTCCCGTATCAGGCTCCCAGCTCCATGGGGAGTCTGCTTCTCCCTCTGACCTTCTCCTCGCTCATGCTCTCTCTCTCAAATAAATAAATAAAATCTTAAAAAAAGAAAAGAAAAGAAAAGGAGTACGAGTCCTTGCTCCGGTATTTGAACTTCCAGGGTTTGAATCTGGTTCAGAAGTGAAATTATAGATACCTACTCTGATATGAAACATGCTATTTATATTTACAGTTTGGAATCTCATTCAATCTTTATGACATCACTCTGAAGTGGATTTTATAATCCCTCTTTTATAGTGGAAGAAGCCGGTTTTCAGGAAGCTTAAGTAGCTGGTTCTGAGTCAGTAAATGGCCAGATAGAGGTCCAAACCCAGACTTTCTGATCAAAATATTAGATGTTTTCCATCACACCCTAGTTAGTTCTTTAGCAGGCAATTTTGTCTTATTTTTCTTATGCTACAGATTGTCACCTTCTTAGGAAAAGTAAATACTTCTTGTCTTTCCAGCAATGATCATTTCAGCTACTTCCTTGACTGGGCAATGGCAAGGAGGAAGAAGAAACTCTTTCTACTTTTACCCCTGGGTCACGTATTGACCTGAGACCTCTCTCTTTATACTGTAAAGACCACAAAGATAAGTAAAGAGCATTTAAACATGACTTTACAAAAGGATTGAGCATAATAAATGAAAGGGAGATAAATCTAGAAATTGATATGAAATCATAACTTGCCTTGCAAGAAGTGGTCTTCCCTTCATTGCTTCAGGTTGTGCTGTCAGAAAATTTCTCCTTCATGCTTTTGGGCCTCTTTTCATGGGATGTTTGCAGCAAGTCCTCATCACCACCTCTCTCACCTCTGCTATAGACCACCTCAAGATGTGGCACCAAGAGGTAAGGAGGGACCTTCCTGGCCAGAACTGTGTCCCAGTTGCTTTTTCTTGACTGGAGTTTTCTCAGTTCCTTGGTGATCTGTCTCAACCATGGAGGTGTGACCCTGAAGGCCCAGTTGGGAGAAGCTACTCAAGGTGACACAAAAAGGTTCATAACGCATATAAATTCTACATGCACTCTGCAAAAGAGGCAGCATTTTTTTGGTACCTTGCCATACTCTTTGTCACAATATCCTATAAAGGAAACCCTCATTTCTCAAGGTCAAGGACATTGAAATAACATAGTTTGGCCAAGATTCTCCTGGAGCATAAATTCTTTCCTAAAAGTAAGTTAAGAGGGATTGGGAGCTGTGCTGACTTTTTAGGCCCATTAGTCAACCATTTCTGGCTTTGAAGCTTTGATATAATGGATTCAGGATCAGAATGCTATTTGACCTTATAGACCATCAGTGGAACTCCATGGTGACCTACCTTCAATGCCCCTGGCAGGCCCAAGGAACAGGCAAGGGAATGACAGAAAGAAAAATATGGAAAAAAAAAATAGGAAGCAAGGAAGAGAAAGGGTGGGGAGGAGAGGAGAGAAATAATAGGAATAAATAAATTGACCTGTACTTAGTATAGTACAGGGATGTATTCTTATTCTGGTTCTTGCTCTGGTAAGCTCAGTAAAGACAGAATTACAAGGAACGTGAGAAGTATTGCATTAAGCAAAAACGGAGAGTAAGGGGTGGGGAACAGGGCTGAGGATAAGGAAAATTTTCTGGAGGTAGCATAGCGGTGGTGTTTCAGAGAAAGACTAGATTTAGCTAAAAGGGGCTGAAAAGCCTCCAGGCTGGTGATGAGCCTGGGCAAAGGTGCAAAGGCATAACGGTTTGAGATCCTCATTTAATGTGGGATTCATGTGTGGGTGGTCTCCCTCTCCATGTGCCTGAAAGGTGGCTTCCAGCACTTTTGACAGAGACCACTGATGGCCCACTCAAACATCTATTCTTCTCTTTCTTCCTCCTAACAAGTTCTTACTTTTAACAATACATGTTGCTACCTCTCCTGCAGTAATGTGTGACTGTGTAACAGAGTGCTAGCCAGTTAGATGTAGGTGGCACTTCTGGAAGAGAGTCTTGGAAGGGGAGTGACTCAGTCTGGAGAAGCCCTTTGTTGTCCTTCTGCTTTTCCTCCTTCTGACCTGTACCCCATGTGATGGTTAGAACTCCACAGCCATCTCAGACCCTGAGGCAGTCTTGAGGATGGAAATCATTAGCTGGGACAGTGGAGCAGAGAGATTGAAACTTCTGTTTTGCTGAACACGGTATGCAAGCTGAGCCAGAGCTGAATTTCTTAGTTTTAAAAGGCTGTTGAGACAGAGAAACAGAAAGCTCCTAGGAAATAGCTTGGGACCATCCACTGTTACCCCAGAATGCCCCTAGGAGAACCCATGAAGTGGCTTATTGAGAAATACACTCAAGAAAACAAGATCTGTGGACATCTCAGTGGCTCAGTCGGTAGACTGCCTTTGGCTCAGGTCATGATCCCGGGGTCCTGGGATCAAGTCTTACATCAGGCTCCCTGCTCACCAGGGAGTCTGCTTCTCCCTCTGTCTACTCCTTTCCCTTTCCCTTGCTTGTGTTTGCTCTCTCTCTCTCTCTCTGTGTCTCTCTGTCTGACAAATAAATAAATAAATCTTTAAAAAAAAGAAAACAAAATATGCCTCTGGAAATATACAGTAGATGGGAGAGATTAGGCAATGATTTAAAAAAAAAAAAAACAGTGAAGACAAGCCTAAAAACAAGTTTCTGCAAAACACAGAGCTGGGATTTGAACCCAGTACTGCCTGGCTCCAAAATCCATGCTTTCCATGAAAAAAACTTCCAAAATCCATGCTTTCCATGAAAAAACTTCCTAGATGACATCAGGGGGACCTGGTTGATTTCCAGAAACAGATTAATCTCTGGGAGCTGCTACTAATTTGACAGAATTATTTTTTGTAGCTTTTTGGATTATTTGTTTTAGTGGTAGGATTTCATACTGCATGTGTTCAAACACCTCTTCCCCCAACCTACCAACTAAGTTCCTTGGCCTTGCTAGATTCCCCCCTCACATAGGTAACCTGGTGAAATCATTGAAGTCCAAAGAGATTGCGTCAAAGCTTCCAAAAGCAGTGAAGGAGTGTCTTGTCAGATATTCTGTTAGGAAAACTGATGTGTGTGCATGCACACGTGTGTGTGTGTGTGTGTGTGTGTGTGAAATCCATGTGAGAGAGAAAGAATCCAAGGAATTTAAAGGCCTGCTATGAAAATGGGAAGCCCTGGTCCTTAAAGCTTTTATTTCTGTTGTTTACTTCTTGGGAGACAGGATTTGTTATCTTCCACCTCAGTTTGCTAATCAGTTCTGCCAGACCTGTGACTTCTTCACCTTAGGGAAGAGACTTGCTGGTTCTCTGTCCTTGTTATGTTCTTGGGTCCAAGAAAAGACCAAGGAAGTAGGTCTGGAAGGCTGTCCAAGAGCTCCTCCTGGCAACTCACTTTGCTTTCATTCATTCATTCTTCTTTCTTTCATTCTTTCCTTATTCCTGCTTCCATACTTTGGGTGCTTGTGTTCAAATGTATGTTCTCAGGGAAACTTTCTTTACCCACCCTGAGATGGCCATCTTGACATCCTGACGCTGCTGATGACCTTCCCTCTATAGTCTTCTGCATAGCATGCATCAACATTTGGCATAAAATATATTTGACCTATTTACTTTATTGTCAAGACTCCCTTAACTAGAATGTCCCTAGCACCTAGGACAATGCCTGGCACATAAGCACTCAATAAACATTTGCTTAGTGAATAAATGGATAATGAATGAACATCCCATAGTTCTTAGGTATCTATTGGCAAATGTATTAGTTAATTGCTATTTTATCACGAACCTCTTTATTAGGTTTCAGGAGAGAAAAGAACTTATAACTTCTAAAATCACATAAATGAGCACATTGGGAAATGAGAGGACCACTGGAATGAGTGTCAAGAGACTTCAGTTTGTATTCTGACATGAAAAGAGCTAGATTTGGACCTTGAAGACCTAATTCAACTCAGTACACTCTTGCTATTGATAGATTTGTTGTTTGTGAACAATCTTGAAGATCAGTGGTTGTGACAGTTTGTCATTTTTGTTGAGGCATGAACTTGAGTTGGCCTGAGTCTTGGGCAGACATTTCTTAATGAGAACTGTTTGCCCTCAAGGAGTTCACTGGCTAGTTAGGAGATAAGACTTCCACCTACACTGAACACCAAGAGTGTGTGACAGACAGAGTTCACAAGTCCCAGAAGTATTTCATGTTTTTGAGAGTTCCCTGTGCCTGGGCTAAATTCAGAAAGGCTTCAACCGGGGAAGTGTTTTATTTATTTTTTTCCCCAGGAACTATAGAGTTTGCACTGAAGGTAGAAAAGATAAGACAAAGTGAGCAAAATTTTGGAGATATGAATGAGTCTGGTACTGTCAATGAAGAGCAGAAGGATGGGAATAGGGAATTCCCTCCAGAGAAAGGAACCTGTATTGGGCAGGAGTGAGAGAGAAGTTGTACCCAGCTAGGGAAAAGTTTAAAAAGCCAGACTGATGATATTTAACTTAATGAAGCAATATGGAGGCACTGTAGGTCATTTTTGAAATTTTAATGAAATATTTCATTTAGACAAATACATATGTGTGTGTAAATATAAGGCTTAAAGAGCAAAATAAAATCTGTGTTTCCTCTATTCCACTTAAAATTAGAACAAAATCAATACCCCTGGAGCCCTTCTGTGTTCTCCTTCTCTGTAGTTATTTTCATTGCTCCCCAAGAGTGACCATTATTCTGAATTTTATATTCATTATTCCCTTGCTTTGGGGGTTAATTTTATTAAATATATATTAAGCTTTAAATTTGTACATTATATATAATACCATATACAATATGTTTATATTATACCTTAAACTATATATTTAATTTATATGCATTATATATATTTTAATTTATATGCATATTATCCTTGCATTGTCGACAATTCCTTCTTGTGTTGGATTGTTTTCTGGGATTATTTTACTTCTTAAACTAAGTCCTTCAGTGAGGATATCTTGGCAGAAAACTAATTTTTTTAATTGGAAAAGAACTTGAAATACAAATCTTTTGGATACACTGTTCAAGGTTGACAGTTTTTTTCCAAACACTTTGAAGAAATTATTCCATTATATTCTGACTTCCATTGTCACAAGTGAGGAGTCTGTTGCCAGTCTAATTATTGATTTCTTCTGTATTTTTATTTTTGATAAACAGTCTTTTGGATGTTTAAAAAGATGTTTTCATTGGCTTTGCTGTTCTGTAGTTTCACTACAAGGTGCATAGGTATGCATTTCATTGCATTTATACTGTGTATAATGTGTTTCCATTATGTATTGATTTATGTCTCACATGTTCTGGAAAATTCTTAGTCATTATCACTTAAATATTGTCTCTTTTTCAATTTCTGTTTCTATAACTTTAATTGAACATGTGCTATGCCTTCTAATTCCATCTTTTATGTTTCTTGATCTCATTTTCATTCATATTTTCTATCTCCTATCTGTATGCTAGGTTCTGCGTAAATCATGAGCGTTCTTCCACTTCACTAATTTATTCTTCATAGGTGTCTAGTCTGATGTTAAACCTTTGCTTTGAGTTTTCAATTTCCATAATTATATTTTGAATTTCAATTAAAACTTTTTTCCTTGTCACTTTTGCACCTTTCTTGCACTTTGTTCATTCTCCCAATTTTATCTATTTTCTTTAAACACTACATAATTAGTTATATCATATTCACTCTCTGATAACACAATATTCAAATTTCAGAGGGGTCATTTTTCATTTGTTGATGTAGGCTTAAGGTAGCTGTTTCTCCTTTTGTTTGATAATTTTATGCTTGAGCTCTTATTTGCCTGAATGTAATCTGTGGGGTCTGTATTGAGGACTTTTTTCCCAGAAGGGTTTATCTTTGCTGCTTTTTGGAACCGGGTCACTACCAAACTTGGCCAACTTAAATTTAATTTATCAGCCTGAGGTTTCTTTTACACATGGGTAGTACGAATCCAAACTCCTGACCCCAGTGAAAATAGATCTAGGTTATGAATTCCAAGAGAATATTATTTTATATATATAAAAATATTTAAAGCCACCACAGAGAACTTTTCCTCTGCTAGATGGCTGTATTTTTTTTTCCAGTTTGTTTTTTCATTGAGAATGTAGCTTTATGTGGAAGTCTTGGGTTTAGCTCCTCAACCTTGAATAAGGTTAAGTCTTAGCCTCCCATTTTTTATTCACAACAAAGCCAGATTAGTTAGTTAGTTAATTAATTAGTTAGTTAATTAAGTCAGAAGATAATTTAAGTATAGTTGACACACAATGTTGTATCAGTATGAAGTGTACACCATAGTGATTCCACAGCTCTGTATGCTATGCGGTGCTCACAGGTGTGGCTACCCTCTGATACCATCTACTGCTATTATGATACCACTGACTATACTCCTGTGACTTACTCATTCCATAACTAGGAGCCTATACTTCCTATTCCCCTTCACCATTTTGCTCATCCCTCTACATTCTCCCCTCTGGCAACCATCAGTGTGTTCTCTGTATTTATAGGTCCAATTCTGCTTTTGTTAGTTTGTTTATTCATTTATTTTTGCTTTTTAGATTCCACATATAAGTGAAACCATATGGTTTTTATATTTCTGTCTGACTTACTTCACTTAACATAACATACCCCTAGGTCCAACCATGTTGTCACAAATGGCAAGATCTCATCCTTTTTTATGGCTGAATAATACAGAAGATATTTTTAGAATGCTTAAGTCTGTCATGTTTTCAGAAGTAGAAGTGCCATTATAAACTCTTATGAAGGGAAATAAAATGAGAAGAACATGTCCTGGATTGGGAGACATCTTAGTTTGGTCCCAGAGAAAAAGATCTTAGGAAGCAATGGAGAGGGTAGAGAAAAATGTGACAGCAGTGGGAGAAAAGCTGATGAAGGTTAGTTGATGGATGGGTTACTGCTGTGGGCAATTAGCTCTCAATAGGACCCTGTGTGGATCCACACAGAATGCACTCCAGAACTGTCTTCCCAAGGGGTGGGCAGGTCTTATCTTTCTATACCAATTCACATCCCATTGGTGAGGTTGCTTTTTGAGGTGTTGAAGGCCCAGTATCTCTCCTTCTGTATGCACATGCTAGGAAAGCTCCCAGAACACTACAGAACATCCCTGCATGGTGAAGCAGAGAGATGTGGACTCGGGGGGGAAGCTATCAGTGTTCTCAGGAGCTGTCATCTGAGGCTGCAGGTCCTCAGAGGTGGGCTAAGGAAATAGGTGGCAGGCCATCAACAATGTCTGCTATAGAAGATGAGAACTGCAGTCATATTTTTGGACCTAATTATACTTTTGCAAAATACTGAGAACTACAGTATTTAAGGAAGATGAATGCAATAATATAAGACAGGGGTTGGCAAACCACAGCCCATAGGGTAAACTCAGCCTGGCACTGTTTTGTAAATAAAGTTTTATTAGAACCCAGTCACTGCCATTCATTCATATTTGTCTATGGCTGCTCTTACAGTACAACAGTGGAATTGAGTAGTTGCAGCAGAGACCGTATGGCCCACGAAGCCTAAAATATTTATTATCTTGCCCTTCATGGGAGAGGTTTGCTGTCTTTGACTTAGAAAGATTGACTAGAAAGAATTCCATTCTTAATGGAGACAAATCTGGGAACTCCAATACATTCAAACCTGAAATGAGAAGGGCCATGACCAAAGTCTACACCTAGTGCCTCATCTATACCTCTACTTAGTACTTTTTGAATCTGGAGAATTAGAGTGAGAGAATTTTAAGAACATCTGCAGGGTCTTGAGTCTGGGAGACCCTGAGAATGGTGGGTTCACTGTTAGACATAGAAGTTAAGATATTTTTGGTCAGGACAGGGAGATGGTGAGGAGAGGATGGTGTTGAGTTCGGTTCAAGAAGAAGTCATAAGGGCAATTGAAATGTCCAGTTTCTAGGTCAAAATACAGCACTAGTTGAAAGTTGGACAATGACTGGGCCACCCATGGGCCTGAGTATAGGGGATGACTGGATCACCCATGGACCTAAGGAGAGGGATAGCTCACCAGAGGCACTGGGAGACAACCCAGTTCAACCTGTTTCAGGGACTCCACCCTGAAGGCCTATCACCATCCACCATCTGTGTTTTGGAATCCCGATGTGGGGACTCTCCAGAGAGGAAACTCTAGTTTTAGCTAGACAGCAACCAGATCTGTGACTCTCAAGTAGACTTGGTTTTTTTCAAGCTTCTGTGACTTGAGAACTTGCAGAGGAACACACAGCAGCCATCAGAATGAAGGGAGACCTCTGCTGGGTCTGAGGCCGGTTCCAACCCGGCCAATTCTTCCTGTTCTATAGGAGATGCCGTGGAGATGGTGAGGTGCCCTGTGAAGAAGCCCAGGGAATGTAGAAAATCTGGTCTGCTCTCAGCCTCCCAGCCTGTATGTTTCAGTCACAAGAGAGCAAGTGAGTTAGTGTTCTGATCCCCGGCATTGAAAATGAGGGCATCTTCTCAGTATGACTAGAGAGGGTCACACGGACAGGACATAGAAGTAGGAACTAGTGCATGCTGCCATAATTTCAAGATTTAAAAAAATAGTTTTAAAGTTCAATTAAACAAACAGTATGGTCTTTGTTTCTTTGATATTTATTAGATGGGCAGATATTTTATAAATAAAGGAACAACTTGGAAGAAGACCTGGGGGTTTGAGTCCCAGCTTTGTCATGTGCAAACTGTGCAACCTTAAGAAAGTGACTTCGTTGGTTCCCAGTTTCCTTCTTGGTTAGGTGGGGATGGTTGTCAGCGAGAAGTAGGATCACACATGTGAAAGAGTTTTGTGAATGTCAAATATTGTTGAGACTGTTGCAAGAATGAGAAAGTATGGCAAGGTAGAATGATGAGTAACTGCTCTTAGAAGTAACAGTTACTGTGCAAGGCTTTGGTCTAGGTCTCTCCATTCATTCTTCCATAGAGTCCTCACAGTCACCCATGGGATACAGGAGTTACTACATTTTACCTGTTTTACAGATAAAAACTGAAGCAGGGAGATTTTAACCAGCTTGTGGAAAAAAATAAAATGAGTCTAAAATCTGATCTGGCCTGTGCAGCCTTGCTAGCAGCATAGACAGAGCCCCAAGTTGGCGGTTCCCTGGTACGGTTGCCAAGGTATTGGACCTCGACCTCAGAAACTTGATTGCTGGTATATTCAGGGGGAAATTGAACTTAGGAATCAATAATTAGACTTAAGGACTCATAAGAGATTGATAGATAACATTTAGGAGGTCAACTTATTAATTCACAAAGATATAAAGATACAAAATTTGTATCCAATACACAGACTGATTCTCATGTTAGCCAGCAGAGTGGTGAAGATTTTCTTGTTGGGAAGCCAAATTATATAATGTTATATAATCAACAGGTTGCTGGGTAGGGATGACATCCAAACACAACAAATAGCTAATAGTAATAATTATAGCAATGACAGCAATAATAAGACACATCGATCACCTACGATGTGTCAGGCACAATGACAATGTCAGGCATAATGAGTGCACTGTAGAATTTACTGGATTTAATTTTTATAAGAAACTCTGGTCTATACTATTTGCTTCCCATTCTGCAGGTGAGGAAACTCAAATATAGCAAGATTAAAGAGTTGAGCTAAGCCTACGCATATAGTAATTAATAGAGTTGGGATTTGAACCCAGCCAGGCACTCTGCTGCTCTGAGGACTGATCTGCTTCCTAGAAATAGTTGAGCATGGAAGAAGTTCTATTCCACGCCCAGAAGGAAAGCCAGGGCACAGTGTTCATGTAGTTGTATGAGGGAGTAGCACATGGGAGGCCAAACAGGGAGAGGGCAGGGAGGGCTCTTGTGATCAGCAAAGGCTGCATGGAATGGGGGGTGGGGCAGATGGGGCTTGAGACAGGCCTGGAAGGATGAATAGACTCATCAGAAAAGAGCAAGTGGAGTGGGCAAGAATGTAGACATGGGATGGGCAAAGCCCATTTGGATGGAGGACTTGTGTTGGGGAGCAGTGGGAGGAAATACTAAAAGTATTCATGGGGAGAGGCTATGGGTGAGCCTTGAATGGTGACATGGGTTTTTATCCTGATCTTGGCAAACATAGGTGACTCCATACCTGCGTATGTTCCCCACTGAGCCCCAGCTCCCTGCCAAACATTGCACGGGGTGCTGGGGGTAGAAGGATTGCTGAGGTCCAGGCCCTGCCTACAGGGGGCTCACAGTTTAGCAACACAGCAAGCAGGGCCCATCAGCAGAGAACAGGAATGTGGGGGAGGGGCGCCACAGAGCGAGAATTGGGCAGCTGGGGGTAGTTCCAGACAGTCCAATAACGGGTGCCATTCACATGACCACCTGAGAACCGGGGCTTGAAGAATAAGGAGCCACGGATGGTCAGGGAAGAAGGCTTGAAGGGTGTTTTAGAACGAGTGACAGCAAGAGCAGAGGCATAGTGTTCAGAAAGGGGCTACATGTCCATGGAATGGGGATGGTGTGGCATGGTAGGCTTGAGGGCTTGGGCAGAGAAATGGGGTTCTTAATCACTCACCCCAACACTCACTGGGCTTCCATAGGTTCAGAGCACAGGGCTAGATGCGTTGGGGATGCACAGATAAAGAAGTGATAGTCTTTGCCCCCCAGGGCCCATCAGACCAGATGTGGGCTTCTTGGGGGAGGGGGCGTCACATCTGGCTCATTTTGTTTTCTTCTCTTAGGGCAGTGAGCAGCGTGCCTGGCACATACTGAGTGTTCCTCTATTTTCCCTGAATCAATCAATGGACATAAATAATTTTCATGCAATGCAGAAATGAACCCGTGCAAACCAGTGGTGCACACAAAGGGAAGAGTGATCAACTCTGAAAACGGCAGTCTGAGATCTCAGATTCAGAGGCAACAGGGAGCTGACCCGGTCCGTCCGGGGAGGGCCCCCATCTGAGTGCTCCTCGCCGCTTGCCCTTTGCTTCTCACTCTGTCATCCCTCCCGCTCCTGCCCAAGTGGCCTGGGACTGAAAATCAGCCTGGGCAGCACGAGAAGAGCTTTGCAGACGAGATTAAGAGCAAATCAAAGAAGAAAAATTGTGGCTCGGTTTATGTCTTCCTAATTAAAACCCCGCCAGTCTCGCTTCTTTTTCTTTCCAGCTAATGTTACACTAACGAGCTGAGTTTAGTGGCATTTATGTAGATAAAAGTCCCAATGATTGATCTCAATGGCTTGTTAAAATTAGTTTCAGTCCACCATATTGATTTAATTCCATTGCTTGAAAGTGCTAATTAATAATGATAATAAAAGTGTCTCGGCCCATTATTATCAGTGGGCAGGAGGGGGTGGATTCGGGGGGGGGGGGGAAATGCTGTTTTTAGTGTCACTTACTCTGTCTGAGGGTGGCCTTTGAGAGCTGGCTGAAGGGGACAGGAGGCTGGGGGTGGGGGCAGAAGGGGGTGGCTCCGTCTCTGTCTGGTGTCTGGCAGGTTCCTGGAGGTGGTATTCCAGGCTGCGGGAAGGAGTGAGGGATGGGTGCGTGCGCAGGTCACCAGGAGCATTGCACTGCTTGCCCTCTGCCTTCTCCACCCCTCCAGAGGTGGGGGCGCTGCTTGCCTGGGTGCTTCTTGAAGGAGGTCAAGGGTTTACATTTTAGACTGCTCTCGTGGGTGACGAAGCTGGAATGGATCGGGTCAGGGGCCTGTCGTTTAGTTACCATAGAGCAGCAGACAGCTTGGGTCCAGGAACCTCCATCACCCCAGACCCCACGCTGCAGGAAGCCCAGGAAGGGAAGGAGGGATCTGGGGGCAAGAAGGGCAACCGATGAAGAGTCCCGGGGGTGGGGGGTGGGGCGGGCAGAGGAGGAAGGAAGGGTTTTGGAGAGCAAAGACAGAAAGTGTCCAGGGAAAAGGGAGAGTTCCCAGTATCTTCCAAATTAGTTAATTCGTTGAGTTTTAAAGAAGTCTTTTTTCCTGAGATGATGCCCTAGTCCCCCGGAAAGCATCCTCCCAGTCAGTCTGCAGAATAAGGTGTGGGGGTGAGGAGAGGGGTGGTGCTGGGAGTGAAAACAGGGCCTGGGGGAGGGAGCAGCTCTTCCAAGGCAGTGGCAGAGACTTTGTGGCAAGAAACACCTCCCCAGTGCTGGCAGGAAATGAGAGGAAGGGAGAATGGCCCCTGACATTTGGCTACTCCTCCCTGTGCACCCAGCCTCCAATTCCCTGGGGTTCACCTGGAGACCCCTTACCGGACCTCTTTCTCCCCACTCTCTCCCCAGCCCCTCCCTCTCTAACCACCCCACACCCCTATACACACACCCCACAGACTGCGTTGTGGAGACGTCCAAGTTCATTAACTATGCCGGATTTGCGTTTTGGAACAGGTGACAGCCTGCTAGTCTTCCTCCATTGAACTTTATGAACATCAGGGGTGCATGGATTGTACTCTGAGAGTAAGGAAAGGAGTGGAAAGAGCTTTCAGGTCCCAGAGGGTGCGGGGGAGTGAGTGGGATGAGAAAGATATGCAGCCTCTAGAAGTGGAGGGCCGGGGACCCACAGAAACAGCCCACAGAGCCTCCATGAGGCCCGAGACACCTGGAGACCAAGAGGTAACCTTCATTTCGAGGCAGGTTCCTGATCAGCCAGTAGCTGCCTCTTTTCTGGGCTGGTCTAGGGGGTAGGAATACATCTGTTCAAGACAGAAGTCTGTAGGAGATGCAGCTGCTGGTTCTGGCAATTCTGAGCATCAGAGTCTTGACTGGAATGACCGAAGACCCACGTGATATACATATCTTCCTGGAGACATTCTTTATTGAAGGACCTACAAAATGCACTCCCTACCCGCCCAAAGATTAATTGAAAACTCACACTATAGAATCAAGCTATGTATGATTTTACTCCACAGTTAGCTCAAGCATAATTATATGTGATAATTATACTGTGTAGTTCTGATATTAATTACAATCCATCCTCATTAAGGAATTAACCAAACCATGTGTGGCTGGGGGCAGGGAGGAGGAGATAGTTTTTGTTATGATTTACTCTCAATTTTCCCTCTTTTAGGTTATGCTATTTCCCCGACTCCTGTGCCCCAGTGGTTTGGGTTGGGATATTGTGTTTCTTGTATCAAGGTCCTCATGACTAACCACAGAAGATCATCTGTCTGTGTTTATGCGACTCTTCCGGGTTTGCTTAAGTAAAGAATCCTTACCAGACCTGCTCCATAGGAAAGGGTGTTTCCTCCAATATAATCAGGCCAGTGCCAATGACTAGCTTTACTTTATATGGGATTTCTATTTGAATGATCCTAGCTTTCTGTTTCTCCTGGTCTCCTCCTGCCTGCTGCTCCCGTCTTCAGCGCAGTGCCCTGCATGGTGATAGGGTGAAGGGGTTTGAGCTTGACTCATTTTGGGGGAAGAGTAACTTCCAGATTGAGTCCGAGCTTAGAATAGATTGCCTTTGGTAAAAAATATGGGGATCCATATGCTTCCTTGTAACACTGTTTAGCGCCCTCCCTGCTTCAACTCAGGAATATTACTGTTAACTATTTCACACACATGTTTGGATGGGGTAACAATGCACAAAGTTTGAACATGGATCCTGTTCGGGACTCTTAAAAGTAATTCATCCATTTTGTTTTGTTTTATTTTTAAGTAGAAGCCATTGTTTATGTTTTCTAGGGTCTGAGGATCCCAGTGGAATGTTGGAGAACATGATGCATTCTGTGACCCCTGCTACCATACTCTTCCTTTCCATATTCTTTTTTTTTCTTTTTCCTTTTCCTTGTCCTCTTGTGTTTTTCACTTTTCCTTTCTTCCTCTGCACTGCTAGCCCACTCGTCTTAGCCGAGGCTGACACATGAAAACTATCCAGTGGTCTGAAAGGGCCACGGGAATGAAAGCAAGCAGTGGGACTGGGGGAGCCTTATTCAGGACACAATGTACAGGGTGGTGGGGAGAGTGTTTTATTGTTGAGACTCCTGACATTAGGAACGGCTGAACTCCACTTGTCCTTTGTGGCATGGCTAAGACAGCAGCTGAGACTTCTCAAGAGGACTCCGTGATTTCCAGTGGTTTGGACTGGACAGTTATGGGCTATCTAGTCAGACGGAGGGGGCACAGAGCAAGGTGTTCCAACTAAGAGCTTAGTTTGGAAGTCTGATGGCCTCGAGCCTGGAAGTTAAGCATCCCTGACCATATTGAGTGGAGGACATAGTGGATGGCACCTAGTCCTGGGGGTAGGGGGCTGGAAAAATACCAGGGCCTCCTCCTGGAGTGGAGGGACTGTTTACTCCTCAGTGGGTGTGTACATGTTCAAGGGGCGGGGTGGAGGGGGAGGGCTGGCCAAGGGAGTTTCTGCAACAGCCAGAGAGAGGGATTTAAATATATCATCTAATTGTTTATGAAGGTGGAAACTGAATTCATCACCAGGTCCATGGAGTAAATCCGGGGTGGGAAACAGGAGGCAAAGAAGGTGAGGAGTGTGGTTACTATGGAAGTAGAGTGGAGGCAAGACAGGCCAACACTTCATGGCCAGAGCAGAGTGATGGGGTGGGGGACAGCAGCACAGTGGTGTCAGCCTGAGCGGATGGCATGGAGTGGAAGTATCTATGGTCTAGGGTCCTTGGCATTTGAACCCCAAGGACCTGTGTAGCGAATAGAGTTGAAGCCCCAGTCTGGGATGTGTGCTTGCAGCTCAGGGGCTATGGGAACACCAGGGTTTCCCCTGGATCCTGATATGGTTGGACGGGGAGGGGAAGGCAGGCAGAGGTGGGGAGCCACGTAGGGAGGTGAGAAGAAGGAAGTGCAGTGGGTTAGCAATGGCATCTGGGCAGTAGGGCTTGGAACCCGCTCTACCGCTCACAAGAGCCTCTGGTCCGCACCTCTTCTGAGCTCCAAGTCCAGCGACATTATGTTTACAGCTTGTTAGCTTGAAATCAGCCACAGGGAGAGTATGAATACTGTAGAGTAGCAAATGCCACCAAGCAAGACCTCTTCTCCCCTGGAGAGCAGGTGTTTGTTATTTACCAGCACCCTACTGGGACCAGAACATCTTTTGTGCCTCCCTAGTGTTGGGGGTGGGGTATTGGCATGGGCTTTATTCTGTGCAGTTAGCTCAGATGCTACCCAGACTGGAGCCTCCCTCTGAGGAGCCGGGAGAGAGAGAAGCAGGGGAAAGGGCAGAGGGGCTGGCACCGGATCTGACAGCTGTGAAAGTTGTCACCAGAGGGCTTGCTAATGAAGGCCGATGAAAGTAGCCATCAGCAGCCCCTCTTTTTTTAGACTTTTGACCAATCGCCTGGCTCTGGGTCTGGCGTGTGGGCACCATCACACTGTGCTGGGTAGTGAAAATGGATACAGACCTGCTGAAAAACAAATTGGCACCAAGCACCGTGAACTTACAACATGAATGCCCTCTGACCCGGTAATTCTCCTTCTGGGAATCTGTCCTAAGAAATTAATCCTAAACACATTCTCTTTTTTTTTTTTTTTTTTAAACCTATGATGCAGAAAAATAGCTTTATTTATATTAGCAAAATTGGAAATTAATTTGAAATTCATCTAAATGTCTCACTGTAGCAAAATGGTTAAGTAATCTATGGCATATAGATTACTTAGTAGATTATTATGCAGTGATTTAAAAGGATGTGAAGAACGTGTATGAAAAATGTGGAAATGCTTATGACAAGCGGAATACAAAATTGTAGAGTAGCGGTTTTCCGAAGTGTGTTTTTTGGAATCCTACTCCCTTGTCAAATATATCTGGGAAATGCTTGGTATCATATGCCCCACTCCGGACTTGCTGAAGCACATCAACAGAGAAGGTTCTGAGAAGTTCTGTGGTTTGACCCACTGCTTCTGAACTTATTTCACCCCATGCTCCCTAATCCAACCAACGTCGACTATCATCCCTGATGGTTGAGATTTCTGCAGAATGGAGTTTTGGGAAATGCTGACATGCTGAGGGGTTATAATTGCATTAAAATGTCCATCAGAATACAGAGAAAAGACTGGAAGAAAAACGTGACATAATGCAAGAAGGGACCACAAGTAGCAGTGAATGGGAAAGATTTTTAAAACTTCTTTTGTGTGTACATTTGCCAAAAATTCCTTAATATACATATATTGTTCTATCAAAAATTTTTATAAGTTCTCTCTTAAGCAAGATTGTGTCTTTCTATAGTTTCTAACTGCAGATTGAGCATTGTGCTTTCTGCCTGGTGAATAAAATGTCCAAATAAGCCAGTAGGATTTTTGATAAGTAGAGTCCCATGGCTGGTATTTATGATAGCATGATGACAATTTTAGGGTGTGAATACAGGTTTGATATCAACCTCATTCATCACAATGAAAAAGCAACAGTCTTTAAACAACTAGGAAACATCTACTTAGTAGCTGAAGGGGTGCCTTGCTTGATTCAGAGCCCTTGACCCATATTACTTACTTACTCTTCAGGCCAACCCCACAGGGTAGGTACTACTATTGGCCCCTTCTACAGATAAGTAAACTAAACCACGAGAGATAGGGTAACATGCCTGCAGTTCCAAGCCTTGTGTCTCCAGAGACCAGATTCTTTCTCAATATCCAGAGCTGCCTCCTGCCGAGGGGCCAGTGAAGACCCGGTCTCAACGGACAGGACTTCATGACGGCTGATTTAATTTAGACATGAAACCATTCCTGCTGGTTGAGAGGGCTGAGGCCCTACCCTGTTGGCTCAGGAATTGGGAACAATCGGGCCCTTCCCTTCCTCTGGTTATATTCTGAGGTGGGGGTTGCTCTCTGAAGGTGGGAAAAGTGCAGACACAAGAAAGAGGGTATTTTGGTCATCCGGTGTCTGAGGAGTGTGGCAGCCACAAGCTGCCATCCACAATCCTGGATGTGAGGTCCTGGATGTGAGAGACCGAGGGAGGTAGGGTAAGGAAACGGGAAAAAAGAAACCCGTTCTGCATAGGTTTAAAAGCCCTCGATCCCAAAGGAGACGACTGCGGGGTTGGTGAGTCTTTGATGGAGTTAATCAAAGCCCATCATTTGCTCTTTCCCCCTCAGAGGAAGGGGGAGGCCAGGCTGGGCACCGTGTCTGCCAGAAAGAGCCTCTCATGGTCTTGGAGCCTGTTGTGAAATCAGCTCAGTGCCGCTCACCTGCTTTGTCCTAGATTTTCCACTCTGGTCTCCAGAATTCAAGGCCCTACTCTTTTCCCCTTGATACTCTGGCTCTTTTCCCATTTCCCTTCAGCTGGTCCGCTCCAAATGGGAGGCAGGCCCAGTCGGGGCCAACTCCAGGTTCTCATAGGACAGTTGCTAGCTGGTCCTGTGTTGTTCCACCAATTATTGTCTCATTCCACATTGACACTTACTCTTCTCAGCAGATCTGTAACACACAGCAGGCACGATCCCCCCGCACAGCAAAGCATTCGACTTGCCTGCTGACTCACACCTGCCTTGTAGTGCACTCTGAGTTTGCTGTTCTCTTCTTATTAACTTTTATTCTTTCCCATATTTTCCACTTTTTAAAATTCTTAGGTATTTATTTATTTATTTATTTTCTATAAAGAACTTATTGATTTACTTGTCAGAGACAGAGAGAGCACAAGCAGGGGAAGCAGCAGGCCGAGGGAGAAGCAGGCTCCTTGCTATGCAAGGAGCCCGATGTGGGACTCTCTCCCAGGACCCTGGGATTATGACCTAAGCCAAAAGCACGCGCTTAACTGACTGAACCACCCAGGCATCCCTTATTTATTTAATGGTATCACTTCCCTGTCTTCTAATAGTTTTAAAAATTTACACTGGTTAACACTGAACTTCATTGGGTTTGCTTTGGACCAAGTATCCGGTTTGTCAAATCAACCTTTGTGTCAACTTAAAATTGTCTTCCTTATTTATAGCTCCTGGGCCATTGATCAGTCTTGCTTCCATGGAAGGGTCTTTCCTAGAGCAAAATTTCTCTGCAAGGAATGCATTATCCGAATTGTGGGTGGCTAGACTGACAAGAAAAATGGAGCCAATATCACGGTAAGGGGGCATCAGCAATGTTCTCCTGCTCCTTGCGATGCAGGGCACCTGAAGAACAATGAGGGCATCCATCCCCCAGTCTGCCACCCTAAGGAGAAGAAAGTGTGTTGAGACTGGAGAGGTTGCATTGGGTGGCATGGCTTCTGCGTGTGAGAACACGTTGGTGAGGGGTCATTCCTTGAAGACAGGAATCATAATTTCGGGGACTGGCCTGGATGTTGTTTATTATTGTCATCCTGATTTTTTAAACAATATTGTTGAGAAAAGAGTCTGAAGACCACTTATGGTTGCTTTGGTCACTTAAAAATAAAATTAAATATCAGTCATTCCTTAGTCCCTCAGTGGCTTTCCTTGCCCAGCTGTGTAATAGTGTAACAGAACTATGCTAGACAATCGCAGAGGGACACTGAGAAGATAAAATAGGACAGATACTAATACTAATAATAGCAATGAAAGCCAACAGTCACAAGTGTTTGCCCTGTGCCAGGCCCCAGGTGCTGTGTTCTGAGTGCTCTGTAGTAGGCCCAGGGTGACCCTGTCTATGAAATAATGGGAGTTACCATCAACGCTCTCTCGCCCGTTTCCCTTACCAAGTCCCCTGGATTCTCTTTTCGGTATTCTTCCTCCCAGCCCCTGCTGTCCCATCTCAGAGAAGCCCCTCATCTCCACTCATGCCGGCCTCTTCCTCTCCCTGTCCCCGCTCCCTCAGGTGCTTCCACACTGACCAGCTAACAAAATCATGTCCGCTACACCACCCCCACCACTTTCCACTTACAGTTCTTCCATGTTGCCCTGTCCCCTGGCCTGGTGTTCGGGACTCTCTGTATTCTGACTCCAGATGACCTTTCCTGTCTCCCAGTGATCCTCTCCAGGACTGCTCTGCCTGGTTTGTTGGATTCCCTTAACTGTCCTAGACCTTGCTCTGTGTGTTCCTCCCGGCCTGTGCTGCCCCTTCTCCACTTGCATGTGCTCCCCGACGTCATCTCTGCACATCCTTCAAGTCCAGCCCGAGCTCTTGTTCCCACACTCCGTCTTCCCCAAACACACTTGCCATCACTTCTTCCATTAATGCATGCACCAGGCAGCGGTCCGTTTCCCATCTTTGATGTTGTCATTCTGGCTTGTTATTTAATTCCTCTCCCTTTTTGAACATGTGGGCATCTCCACTAGATTGTAAATTCCTTGATGATAGGAGTCATGGGGAGATAAATACACACATACACACACACACATACACACACTTCCTCACAGCATCTAGTCTGTGGTATACCACAGCAGCCCATTTGGCAATGCTTTGATCAATGAAGGAATGTCAATATATAAATGTAGTGCCAAGTCCAAGGGTATTAGTTTCCTTCTTAGAGTTATTGCAAAAAAAAAAAAAAAAAAAAAAGGGAAAAAGAATCTTCTGTATAAAACAGAACAGGAGAGAAATCGGGGGAATGAGGCACACGGGGGTGAGACAGGAGAGTGGCCTCGAACAGAAACTTGAATAAAAGCCAGGGCTTTGGTGCTTTCGCTGAGATGTTCTGGGGCTTTGCTTAAATAATTCAGAGTCTGGACTCCCCAGATAGTTAGGAGAGCTAACCAGTAGCATGGTAGCTGGAGCACACTGCAAAGAAATTGCGCAGTGCTCATTACGGTACGGAACAATAATAACAATTATGATAATAATGATGATGGCGATGGTGATGGCGATGGGGATGCTGATGATAAGGCAGCAGCCCTGACAAAGTCTCCACCGCGGGAGGAGGAATCGGTTTCCTTCTTCTGGTGCAGAGAGGTCTGTGGCTACTGAGGTGGCTCAGGGCCCCAGGGTTCCCTGGGCCGAAGGGGACGCGAGGGCCTGGTCAGGGAGGCTGGCCAACAGGCTTCTGGCTGGCAGAGGGGAGGGAAGTCATTTCCAGGCCCTTTGGTCTTGACTGAAAACAAAGTGAGGGTCCCTGAGTTCTCCTATAAACGGTAATGATAACACAATTATCATGCAAAACAAAAATTAAGTTTAATGGTGCAAAGCCAGGGTGTACTGGGGAGGTAATTCATATTAATTATGTTTGGATTAAAAGCTTATTTCTTTTGTTAGCATCTGCAAGTAGAAACTTAGCTGTTAGAAAAAAATCTGCATATAATTACGGTCTCTTATGGAGGAGCAGTGTTGGACTTAATGGAGCATTCCTGCTCTCTTCAAGCTCCTGGAGAATGGTAATATTTCACATTTTATGAAACACAGAAGAAATAAATTACAGGTTTAATGATAAGAACTACTTGGACTCATAATGAAATCTGATTGGCCAGTTAATCCACCGAGACTCTCAGATGCGAACCATCCAAAAGGGGTAAAAATGATGAAAAATGAAATTAAATGGAAAAACCTTCACCCGCAGCCTCTTTTGTGAAGGCTGGGGAAGCACCAAGCAGCAGGAGAGGAGCCCCGGGGCTGAGGAGAAAAATCGCTTTCCGGGGTGTGGGGAGAGCAGATCAAGGAAGGGATTTCCCTGCTGCCCTCCCCAGATTTCCTATGGAAATGAAGCCTGGAGATTTTCTGTGGAAGAAAGGGATGGGGACCTGAGGAGGAAGGGAGAGAGGCTGGTCTCCCCGTTGAGAAAACCCCCCGGACCCCCAGCGAGGCCTGGCCCTGAGCGGGAAGGCCAAGTCTGCATGAAGGGTAACCGGACTTGGGCCGAGTTGATTGCATTTTCCACAAACAAGGAAATATTCTGCTAGAGAAGAAAGGTGAAAGTGTCCTCTGTTTCTAAGTGCAGGGGGGCACTTCTGGGCCTGAGGCATGTTCCCCAGAGGGACTCAAGGTCAGCCCTCCCTGGCTCTGTTTTTGTTGCCTGCAGTCTCTTCGGCACTTTGGGAGTGGGCCCACCTCTGTTTGGTAGAGCCGTGAGGACTGTCCATTCCTTTTACTTTTTAAGAAAAAATTCTTTTTTTCCTTTTAAAAAAGGTTTTACTTATTTGAGAGAAAGAGAGTGCACAAGTCGATGGGGGGTGGGGCAGAGGGAGAAGCAGGCTCCCTGCTGAGCAGGGACACCCCCCCCCCCCCCCCCCCCCCCCCCCGCCCCCGCCACCATGTGGGAACTTGATCCTTGATCCCAGGACCCTGAGATGATGACTTGAGCCAAAATCAAGCCAAAATTGGACGCTTAACTGACTGAACCACCCAGGCACCCCAAGACTCAGTGTTGATATCAGGAACTATATGGAACTATATGATTTGTTGGAACCATGTGGAAACGAGCTAAATAAGACTTCTTCCATCCTCAGTCTCCAGCTGAGGACCGCCCTTACCACCAAGCTCACCACTGATGATGAAGTCCGTGGGTATGGGATGGGGCTGACTGTGCAGGGAGAGGGGAGCACTCATGGCACTAAGTCCCCCTGGTCTTTGCTGTTGGTCATAATGCAAAGACCATACATAGTGCCAAGATGGCTGAAGTAAATTGCAAGGACTAGAAGCAGGGGTTCGAACAGTGCGCCAGAGTGGGGGTACTGGCTAGGATGGGAGGGTGTGGAATAGAAACTTTGCTGAGAAAAACAGAAAAGTAAATTCCTGGAGCACCATATTATTGGACAAGGCAGGTCCCAGCTCAAAATGCAGCTGTTGCACTGGGACACAGTGCTGAGCTCCAGGAGTCTCTGAGAGGCTTTGAAGGGCCCTGTGGATTTCTAGAAGTTCTTGTAGGGTCCCTGGCCTCACACCCCTCCCTGGGGCTGCCTTGTTCTGGCTCTCCCCTGCCTTGGTGGTCTGAGCGCAGCCCCTCTTTATGGTAGATGCCCAAGGTAGATCTTGGGGATCACCGACCCTACCCCCTCACGGCACAAATGGAGAAGCAGACGTGACCCATGACCAGTGCTCAGAGCCTGCCGCATGTATGTAATACATGATAGCTGTCCCTTTTCCTTAAGTAACTTCCCCAGTGTTCTGTAATGCACAGGCCTGAAATACCATTAGCCCCAGGGTTTTGTTATGTGTTTTTTTTTTTTCTTTTGAGACTTTTAATTTTTAAATTTGTTTTAAAGAGTTTATTTATTTGACATAGAGACAGACACAGAGTGAGCACAAGCAGGGGGAGCAGCAAAGGGAGAAGGAGAAGCAGAGTCCCCACTGAGCAGGAAACCTGATGCAGGACCCTGGGATCCCAACCTGAGCTGAAGGTAGACGCTCAACTGACTGAGCCGCCCAGGCTCTCTAAGACTTTATTTACTTATATATTTATTTATTTTTAAAAGATTTTATTTATTTGACAGACAGAGATCACAAGTAGGCAGAGAGGCAGGCAGAGAGAGACAGGGAAGCAGGCTCCCTGCTGAGCAGAGAGCCCAATGCGGGCCTTGATCCCAGGACTCTGGGATCATGACCTGAGCCGAAAGCAGAGGCTTTAACCCACTGAGACACCCAGGTGCCCAGGACTTTATTTTTTAAAAGCAGTGCTGGAGCACCTGGGTGGCTCAGTGGGTTAAACGACTGCCTTCAGCTCAGATCATGATCCTTGGGTCCCAGGATCAAGTCCCATATGGGGCTCCCTGCTCAGCAGGGAGTCTGTTTCTCCCTCAGATCCTCCCT
Organism: Mustela nigripes; assembly: GCF_022355385.1. NCBI lineage: Eukaryota > Metazoa > Chordata > Mammalia > Carnivora > Mustelidae > Mustela > Mustela nigripes. The sequence continues at coordinate 33,163,872 of NC_081574.1, read as the reverse complement.
CCTCATGTGCCCTCTCTCTCAAATAAATAAATAAAATCTTAAAAAAAATAAAAGCAGTGTTAGTTTTATAGCCAAGTTGAGAGGCAGGCACCAACATTTTTCTCATACCCCCGCTCCCATGCACACATAACTTCCACCATCATCAACAACCCCCACCAGCGCAGTGCATTTGTTGCAACTGATGAACCTGGGTGGGCACATCATCACACAAAGGTTCACATTAGGGTCCCCTCTTGGTTTTGTATGTGCTATGCATTTTTTTTTTAAATTTTATTTATTTATCAGAGAGAGAGAGGGGGAGAGAGCAAGCACAGGCAGACAGAATGGCAGGCAGAGGCAGAGGGAGAAGCAGGCTCCCTGCTGAGCAAGGAGCCCGATGTGGGACTCGATCCCAGGACGCTGGGATCATGACCTGAGCCGAAGGCAGCTGCTTAACCAACTGAGCCACCCAGGCGTCCCTGTGCTATGCATTTAGACAAACGTGTAAGGATATGTTTCAGTTATCATAGTATCACACAGAGCAATTTCTCGGCCCTAAAAATCCTCTCTCTAACCCTGGCAACCACCGATTTTTTTTTTTTTTAACTGTCTCCATAGTTTTGCCTTTTCCAGAATGTCACATAGTTGGAATCATATAGTATAGAACCTTTTGAGATTGGCTTCTTTCACTTAGGAATATCATTTAAAGTTCCTCCATGTCTTTTCATGGCTTGGTAGCTCATTTATTTTCATGCTGAATCGTATTCCGTTGTCGGGATGTACCACTGTTTATTTACCCATTCGCCTACTGAGGGACATCTTGGCTGCTTCCAGGTTTTGGAGATTATGTATAAAACTACCATAAACACCTGTGTGTGGGTTTTTATGTGGAAACAGTTTCAACTCCTTTGGGTAAATATCAAGGTGTGTGATTGCTGGATCAAGTGGTAGAAGTATGTTTGGTTTTGTAAGAAACCACCAAGCTCTTTTCCAAAGAGGCCATAATGTGTTGCCTCCCCACCCGGGAGGTCCTCTTACTCCAGAGTTTGGTGTTGTCCATGTTTTGGGTCTTGGCAGTTCTCATAGTATGTGGTATATCTTGTTGTAGCTCTCAGTTTTTGAGCACTTCATGTGCCAAAGAACACGCTGGTACTTTGATGCACACTGTCATACTTAATTCTCTCCAAAACCCTTAAAGGGGGTGTCATTTTCAAAGGAGGCAAAAATATCCAATGACAAAAAGACAGCCTCTTCAACAAATGGTTGGGAATAATGGATAGCTACATGCAAAATAATAAAACGGTACTACTTTCCTACACCATACACAGAATAAACTCAAAATGGATGAAAGACCTAAATGCGTGACCTGAACCCTTAAAACTCCTAGAAGAAAACATAGGCATTAAGCATCTTGACATCGGTCATAGGGATATATTTGTGGGATCTGACTCTAAAGGCAAGGGAAACAAAACCAAAAGTAAAGAAACGGGACTACATCAAACCCAAAAGCTTCTGCACAGTGAAGGAAACCATCAACAAATGAAAAGGCAACTTACTGAATGAGGGAAGATATTTCCAAGTCATATATCTGAAAAGGGGAAATATTTAAATAAAGAACTCATACAGGTCAGTCACAACAACAACAACAGAACCACCAGATAATATGATTAAAAGTGGGCAGAGGACCTGAAGAGACATTTATCTAAAGAAGATGTAAGGTGGCCTCTAACAGACACATAAAAAGATGCTCAACATCACTCATCGTCAGGGCGATGCGGATGAAAACCACAACGAGATGTCATTTTACACCTGTCAGAATGGCTATTATCAAAAAGACAAGAGATAACAAGTGTTGGCAAGGATGTGGAGGTAAGGGAACCTTGTGCACTGTTGGGGAATGTAAACTGGTGCAGCCACGATGGAAAGAAAATAGTTTGGAGGGTCCTCAAAAAAATTAAAGAGTAATCATTTTAAAAAACTAAAAATAAGTCTGCCATATGATACCAGCAACACTGGTATCTACCTGAAGAAAAGGAAACACTAATTCTAAAAGATATACGTACCCCTATGTTCATTGTAGTATTACTGACAATAGCCAATATATGGAAAACAACCTTAGTGTCCATTGACAGATGAAGGGATAAAGAAGATGTGGGGCGCGCGCGCACACACACACACACACACACACACACACACACTAGAATATTATACAACCATAAAAATCAATGAAATTTTAACATTTGTGACAACATAGATGGAACTTGTGGGTATTATATTAAGTGAAATAAGTGAGACAGAGAAGGACAAATACTGCATGACTTCACTTATATGTGGAATCTGAAAACACAAAACAAACCAACCAACCAAAACAAAACTTAGACTCACAGATACAGAGAACAGATGGGTTGGTTGCCAGAGAGGAAGGGGATTAGAAGGGGCGAAATGGGTGAAAAGGCTAACGAGGTACAAACTTCCAGTTATAAAATGTATAAATCAAAAAAATATGAGTAAGTCATGGGGATGTGATGTACAGTATGGAGAATACAGTCAGTAATATTGTAGAATTTTACATGGTGACAGATGGTAAGCAGACTTCTTGTGGTGAGCATTTCATAATACACACAAATGTCAAATCACTGTGTTGTACCCCTGAAACTAATGTGATGTTGTATGTTGATCATACCTTCATAAAAGACATAATATATATTTTAAAAAGTAGATGTCATTTTTCCACTTTACTAATAAGTAGAAGAGAACTGATATGATCAGGTAACTCAAGGTCTTCTGACTCCTAGTCTGGAATTCTGTCTACTTCAGGGTTGGGGACAACTGGGCTCCCTTCCCTTCCTTTCCCTTCTCTTCCTTTTCTTGCCTTGCCTGCCTTCCTTCCTTCCTTCCTTCCTTCCTTCCTCCCTCCCTTTCTTTTTAAAGATTTATTATTTATTTGAGAGAGAGAGAGGGCCCTCACGTCAGTGGGGGGAGGGGCAGAGGGAGAGAATCTTCTAGTAGGTTCCCTGCTGAGCAGAAGCCTGAGGTGGGCCTTGATCTCACAACCCATGAGACCACAACCTGAGCCAAAAACAAGAATCAGATGCTTAATCAGCTGAGCCACCCAGGCACGCCTCTTATTTTTTTTTTTTTTTAAAGATTTTATTTATTTATCAGAGAGAGAGCGAGCACAGGCAGACAGAATGGCAGGCAGAGGCAGAGGGAGAAGATGGCTCCCTGCTGATCAAGGAGCCTGATATGGGTCTGGATCCCAGGACGCTGGGATCATGACCTGAGCCGAAGGCAGCTGCTTAACCAACTGAGCCACCCAGGTGTCCCTCCCCCACCTCTTATTTTTCAATATCAATAATTTACCAACAGGCAAATGATTTTATTACTTGTTTATTTTCCTTATTGCCTTTATTAAGTGTGGATTGTAAGAGAATTATAATAAAGTTATAAGAAAATTATAAATAAATAACTTTTAAAAAGAAAAAAAAGTTACCAATTGGCAAGTCTCCCCACCAAAAGGCCTTTGATGGTTTCCGTAAGTGGACCTTCGATCTCATGGCCCATGACATCCCCGCTGTTCACTAAACTACCGTTAGGTCAGCTGACCACGGTGCTTCTCCTAACTCCTCCCAGTCTAGCTCGCCATGCCTTGCCCTTGCACTTTGGCGTGTTTGTACTTGCGTTTCCCTCTGCCTGTCATGCTCCTCCCCCAGGCCTTCCGGGGCCACTGCCCTCAGTATAGAAGGACCTAGCACCAATGATGTTAGGGGTCTGTCTCAGTGCTCAATTTCATTTTCTGCATGGCATTTATCTCTCTCTGAAATTCTCTTATGTGTTTAAGAGTATAAACTTAAAGAAGGCAAGAATTGTGGTTCTCTTTTTAAGGTCTATTTATTTGAGAGAGAGAGAGCTCAAGCGAACAGGGGGAGGGTCAGAGGGAAAGAATCCTCAAGCAGATACCCCACTGAGCGTGGAGCCCCACACTGGGCTCAATCTCACGACCCTGAGATCATGACCTGAGCCGAAATTCAGATTTGGAGCCTTAACCTACTTAGCCACCCAGGCGCCCCAGGACTGTGTTCTATTAACCACCGTGTCCACAGCTTTGGATGAGGGCCTGGCATAGAGTAGAGATTCAGTCAGTCTTTGTAGGAGTGAATAAATGAATGCGAGAAACCCAATTCTGTCTCCAAGTCCATTTTCAGCTGTGCCTCCCAGGCCCTCCTCTTGAATTAGTTCCTCTTCTTGAAGCCGCCCAGCCCTCTGTAGGTGTGGGCGCTGCCATCTTCGCATGGAGGAGGGTACCACGCAGAATAGAAACACGTGTTGCCACTCTGCCTTTCCCAAAACACAGAAGCCTGGGGAAATTGTCTTCGGCAGCAGTATAAAGCAGCGACCTTCCTGCCTGTGACAACTACACTCTTTTCCAGGTACAGCTGGCCGGCCTCAGTCAGCGGCTCCAAGGTGAGCTCTGGCTGAGAAGGAAAGGCGCAGGGCTGGTGGGCTGGCACACCCCCTCTCCCCGTCTCATCCCTGCCCTGCTGCTGCCCAGGTAACCCTTCTGGCTATGGCATCCCAGCAGCACCCACTGCGCAGGGGGCCGAATTTTCTTCTCCCAGATTGCTCTGCAATGCCTGGAAGAGGGGGTAGGGGTGAGGAGGAGGTTTTCCTTGAAGAAATGACCTTCATTTCCAAGCCTCCCCCTGGGACTCAGATCCCTGGCTCACACAAGCTGTCCCTTCTCTGGTGTGGGTGGAGGTGGAAGGAGTAAAAGTGGGGAACTGAAGAGACTCTGAGTACCGCACGGTATCAGCCTCATGGTCAAGGACAGCACAGAATTGTGGGTCGGGGCGTAGACTCTGGGAGCCTGGCTGCCCTGGTTGGGAGGCAGCTTTGCCTGTTGCTAGCCACGTGAGCTTGGGCAAACCCGTTGAGCTCTCTGGGCTGGATTCCCCTCCTGTAAAAAGGGACGAAGAAAAGAGCTTACCTCAGGGTTGTTGTGAAAGGAAAGAAGTTAATATTTATAAAGTACTTAAAACATTGACTGGCATGTGGTAAGCTCTATGTTGTGAGTGTTTGCTATTTGTGAAATAAGTAAAAATTATCACCATTACACCTTCCATGTAGGTGATATTACGCAGTTTGCGCCACACTTTCCCACATAGGATTTGATCCTGTCTCTGTAACAGTGGGGAGTTTGTTCTTTTTTCTATGCCTTCTTTCTGTCTTTCTGACTTCTTTCCTCCCTCCTTCTCTCCCCTTTTCTCTTTCTCTCATCCTCTCTGTCTCTCTCTTTTTCCCTCAGATGAAGAAACAAATGGGGAGGGAACTGGTTTGTCCGGAACCCCTATGTTTGAGAGGTCCCTTACGTATTTATTTGGTCCTCTTAACAACGTTTAGAGTAAATAATATCCCATTTTACAGATTTGAAAAGAGAAGCTCCCGCTTCTGAGTTCCACCCTAGTAAAAGTGGAATCTGAGGAGGAAGGAAATCTGCTCTGCCCCCACTCCAGGCTGGACAGCTCCTCACCTTGGGATGCGTTGTGGGTAGCCTGTGTATCTTCATTTAAGTGCCTGGCTAGAGCTGTTAATTCTGTTCATCTAACCTATCATAAAACCCAAACAATTAAGTTTTTTTCAAATGACTAGGCTTTTGGAGAATGGGATCAGCAAACAGGAGAGAGAATTCTCTTTACGTGTAATTATGATTCACATTTCTCTAAACAGCAGGGCTCCCACCAGCACAGCAAGACCTCTGGTGGTTTAATGAAGAGACTCATGTCTGGTCCATGAAGGGCAATGCCTTGGCCATGGCATTGTAGGGAATGGCATGGGAAGAGATGGCTTCAGCAGGTGTGGGAAGATGAGGCTAGGATAAGAAGATAGAAGGAAACGTTTAGAAGCGATCTCTGCTGGTTAATGGAAGTAGCCAGGTACAGTTGGCATAGTTTGCTCTTGTAATTTTTTTCTACAACTAACAGGTTTGAAATAAATTTGGGGGAAAGATGAATAGGAGCTGATCTCAATATGATAGAGTTCGCATAGAAATGGACTTTCTTGACCAAAGACAGTGCCTCCCACATTTTTAAAAAGTTGGGACATCCCTATATTACTTTGTTCAGTCTGAATCCCACAGATGGGGGCTTAAACAACAAAAATTTATTTTCTCACAGTTCTCGGAGCTAGAGGTCTAAGATTGAGGTGTTGGCAGAATTGGTTTCCTCTAAGGCCTCTCTCCTTGGCTTGTGGATGGCTGTCTTCTTCTCCATTCTGCATGGTTTCCCCTCTGTGCACAGCCCCCCAGTGCCTCTTCCTCTTCATTTAAGGGTACCAGTCATATTGGATTATATGACCCATATGGTCATATTTATTTAATCTTACTTCTTTAAAAGCCCTAGGTCCAATACAGTTCAGTCCGACCACAGCCCCTCCTGTTTATTTAATTCTGATTATCTGGTTTCATATCTGCCTTCTTCTAAAAAGCAGAAACAAGTACCTCATTTTTCTAAGTGAGAGGAATGAAAACACCTTTTATTAGAATGTTTTTGAGACTTTGATGGCCAATTTTGAATCAACCAAAGATATTCCTGGGAATGCTGCAAAATCCTGGCTGGAATCACCACTTTCTGGACAGTGAGAAAGGAAATAGAAAGTACAGATGTTAGGAGAGGTATATTTGAAACTGTTGAGGGCTTATTATCTGCCAAGTTAAATATATTGCTCAAGAGAATAACAGATACTCAAGTATCCTTGTTAAGCATATTGTCTAAGGTCACACAGTTCTTGAACAACAGCACTGGGATTTGAACCCAGAGTCTGAAACCCAAGTCCAGCTTCTGTCCACTACACAGGCCGAGGCCTGATTGGTTTTCATAATATATGGCTAAGTCTCTGTACCCATTTGCTAAACATCGTTACTATGTGTGCAAAACTTACTGGGCAGTCATCCAACACAAACCCTATAGGCGATCCACATACCAAGGGGGAAATATCACTTCCCTTTGGAGGAGCGGCTTCTGTGATTTTAGAGGTTGGCTGACAATTAGACCCAGCCCTCCAACCACAGAGATGGGTCTACAACCTAGATCAGGCCAATGAAAATATCTTATTTCCATGACTACCATGATAGGTCCAGGCAGTGAGCATGTGACAAGCACTGGACCAACCACAGTCCTCCTCGAGGATTTTAAAAACTGAAGATGGGAGAGAGAAATTCTCTCTTTCCTTTGGGAGTGGGAGGGCAGGGCTGCTTGGATGTGGATCTGGGACCCTGGAGGCCCTGCATATACTTCCCCACGTGGAGAAAAGAACCTGTGGAAGGCAAGAGTGAAGTCAACACACAGAGGATCAGAGGCCTGAGGTAGAGAAAGAGAATTCTGAGAGCACTGTGGTCTCCCGCTCTCGCTGTTGTGTGGTCATGTGCTACCTTTTTCCAGTTGTAGAAATTGTCTCTTTGGTCTGTTAGCTTGGACCAGGTTTCTGTCTCTTGTAACTGGAAACCTGACCAACAGGCTGACTGTTGAGTAGATGCACATGAAAGGAAGCCACAGTGTGGTGTGAGGAGCATGGAATACGAAACTGGGTTGTCTGGTTTGAGTTTGGATCTGATAGTTTAGTAAGTCCTTGATTTTGGAAAAGAGAGTTTCCCAGAATTTTAGTTTATCGAGTTGTAAAATGTGGATAACAATACATTTTCTTTCTACCACCTTGAGTACATCTGAAGAGAAACTGAGGTAAAATAGGTAAGAAGGAAGTGTTGTAGAATTCCAAGCAGGAGGTGAATAAAGAGTGACTTTTCCTTAGGACGGCAGAGGGGAGCTGCTATGCTGGCTACTTGTGGGCAACTTCTGCCATAGAAGGCCGACACACAGTGAGAAATTTTGAAACATTCGAGGAAAGCAAGAGATGATAAACAAGTTTCTTACACAAAAGGAAACAAACAATAGAGCGAGCAGCACCAGCTTTTGTTTATTTCATTTATTTTTAATTTTTTTACAGCAGGTGAGAGAGCTCAAGTTGGGGAGGGGCAGAGGGAGAGAGAGAATCTTAAGCAGACTCTCTGTGGAGCACAGAGCCCATGGTCTTGAGAGAAGATCATGACCTGAACTGAAATCAAGAGTCTGGACACTTAACTGACTGGGCCAGCCAGCCAAGCACAGGCTCTTAAAGCAATTATATTTAATATCCTTCAGGAGATACAAGAGGCCATTATATCCATGAAACAAGAACAGGAAATTTAGAAACAAGGACAAGTTGTTTTTACAAAAGACCAATCCAGGCACTTAGAAATGAGCAGTAGGATTGCTAGAGACAGAATGGATACAGCCAGGCAGTCATTAAGAGACCAGCAGGTGCTAGTGGTGAACAAAAGCAGATGGGAGGGAAAAAGTCATTTATAAAATAAGCAACTCAAGTGTGAGTTGGGCTAACCAGCCAAAAAGAGAGGATGAGTGCTGCCCACAGAGGGAGCAGCCTACGTAGTTGTGTGAGTAGACCAGAAGGCAGGCAGGCTGGGTGAGCAGGGCCACGGGAGAGCACAAGCTGTGGAGAAGAGAGGTTGGTCCCCGAGGGGTGGTGAGCAGGTCACGCCAATGGGCAGCCATTTTAGGTTTGGGCTTAAAGCAAACTTCAGTTAGGAAGGCAGGAGAAAAAATATCTATCCGAAAGGGCTTCAAAACCTTCCTTCCGTCACCTGGCATGGAGAATACTGTTGCTCAGAGAGAAAAGGCTGCTTTGGGGTTTGAAGAGGAGAGCTTAATCCTTGTCCATCCAGCTCATTGTCTGTGTTTCACAGACACAGAGCACAGTGGGAAGTGAAACCACCCACGGGAATCCAGCAACAGAAACGTCCCCACACCGGGCAGCCAGCGATGGCAGATGGAGTCAGGCCAGACAGAGACTGGATGGTCACCGAAAGTCATGGGCACGGGGAAGTCCGGCGCTGGAGGGAGGACAGTAAAGCAACCTCTTCCTAAAGATGCAGACCCGGTATGAGCAGGGGTGCGGCGGGGTGGGGGTGGTCGGGGAGGTCGGGCACACTTAATGTACAATGACTTTTTAGTTCTCTGTGGGGCCGGGCTGAGCTCGTGCTCTTCTGTTCTTCAGGATTCTGTGAACTTCCGTCCGTGGATGGGGCTGCTTGTGTATTTATAAGGAAGCCCTTTTTAATCTCCTGAGAAGAGAAAGGAAACTAAAGGGCATGGAAACGGTTTCATACTTAAAGCCCGCCCTGCTCGCAGGGAGTTAAGTCAGGTCTGAGATTTATAATAGGGGCTTTCAAAGAAGAGGCTTGGCGGTTTTGCCTGAAGCAAGGGGCAGGAGCAGAAACCAGGGGAATGGAGATCTGCTAATCTGTAATCTTGATAGTCAGTTACGTGTCAATGTGTCGGTGTGTTTGCTACTCGGTGTTGTGTTCAGTTTTCCCCACAAAGCGCGAGTTCAGTCTTTACCACAACCTTTTCCCATCTTTGTGAAGACACGAAAACAACTTTTTAAAGAATTGCTGTAGATAAGGATTTCTTTATATTTATATGTGCAGCAAACCAGAAGGAGACTTGGACAGCAGGAAGTCATGGGAATGACAGTGATAGAATATTGGTTGCTGGCTCAGGATCGCTAGGTTTGTGTACAGGAGATGTGCTCTGGGTGAGTCCGGTGCTATTTCTAAGAAAAGGCTAGCTCTGGGAGGGGCCGTCTCCCCCCAGCCAGCAAGATTTCTAAGTCTATGTATGCACGCGGAGAAGTGTCATATGGATGTATCTGTGTATTTATGACACTGTAGACGTACATATATAACTTAAGCTGTTTTAAGGTATATTATATACACACACAACTAGACAATGTGTGAATAAAGACCACTCGGTTAAAAAAATTAGGAAACACTCATAGAGATTCAAAAGGCACACTAGTGGTTTATTGAAATGTACTGAACTCAGCATTCCCCAAATTGATTTGATTTGAAAACTTTTTTTTTTTTTTAAAGATTTTATTTATTTGAGGGAGAGAGTGGGTGCACATGAGTGGAGGAGGGCAGAGGGAGAGGGAGAAGCAGAGGTGGAAGCACGAGGCAGAAGGAAAGCCTGAACCAGAGCCTGTGCTGGGTGGGGTTTCTGTAGGAAAAGCAAGGCAGGGCAGAGCATACAGTGCAGGCTGGGGTGGCCTGAATTTCTAGTGGGCTTCGGCCAGGGATGGTGTCTAGTTGCCTGGTACCTGGCACTGGCGTGCGTTAGAGCAGAGGACGATTGGCTTGTGTGAGGGACTTAGAGAAGGGGTAGCTGGTTTGTTGTGACAGATGTGGTCCGGGTGAGCCCTTGGTCAGCTCTAAGGGCTAGTCCTGGGGAGGGGGCAGGCTCTCTCTGGCCAGCAAACTTTTTAAGACAAGAAAGCATGATAAAACAGGGGCGCCTAGGTGGCTCCATTGGTTAAGCATCTGACCCTTGATTTCAGCTCAGGTCATGATCTCAGAGTCCTGGGATTGAGCCTCGAGCTGGGCTCTGCACTCAGAGAAGAGTCTGCTTGTCTCTCTCTCTCTGCCTTGTACTCCCCTCTTCCCATGTACGTCTGTGCACCCTTTCTCTTTCTCTCAAAAATAAATAAATAAATAAGTAAAACTTTTTTAAAAAGAAAATATCATAAAATACAGGCAATGAAAAACATGATTAATATAGTTACATAGAGACATTTTGGAAGCGTGTACCTGGATTGACTCCTAAAGTCAAGATTTTGGAGGCCAAAGCAGGTAAAACCAGTAGTTCCTCATAAAGAATTGTCTTTGTTGTATTAATCACAGTCTGCTGAGGAAAACAGAAGCCGAAGGTCTTGGAAAGTCACAGAGTAAAAGAGAGAGATTAAAGTAATTCAGAGATCGTCTAAGACTGGAGGACAACAGGGTGATGATGGGGTTTCCAGACCCTAAGGTGAGTCATTGGGCGGATCGCAGCCTCAGAAGCTGGAATAATGTAAGAAACACTATCAGAGGATGGCAGGGAGTAAGTGGAGAGATTGAGACAGAGCGACCGAGGGAGAAAGAGACAGAGCGACCGAGGGAGAAAGAGACAGAGCGACCGAGGGAGAAAGAGACAGAG
>NC_081574.1:33136445-33152799 GCF_022355385.1 Mustela nigripes | reverse complement strand
GAGCAAAGAAGTTTCACCTCCTCTCAGATCTTGATTTTCCTGCCAGTTTGACAAAATCTACCAGGAAGCCGGCTGCCAGAGGAAGCTGGGAGAAGTAGTTTGCAGACGTCCAGCCCCCTCGTCGCAGAGGACAGTTGTGGGACAGATAACAGGCCAAAACCCGCCACACTTAACAGAACTCGATGTTGTCTGGGACAGTTTTGTAGTGAGCTTCACAATACCTAGTTTCTATTATGTGGTTATTGTTCTAGTCTCAATGAATCTTGCAAATAATCACCTTGACCCATACTTTCCTCTAAATTATCAGTAGTTTGACTAATCAGCGTGATTGTTTATTGCTGCGGTGCTCTAAAGGGGAACATGTATAAACAAGCTTTCTCAGACTATTCAAATGAAAGAAAAACTTATGTGTACAAAGAAGTTCTTAGCAGGAAAACATCATAGGAAAAGAGAAACACTCGCAATCTAAATGTTTAAGAACAGGTGATGAGTTAAGAGAATTTTAGTATATTATTTTGATTATTATGTAGCTATTACTATTAAGGATGGGCTTTATGCAATGAAGTCCATTCTTCTAACCAATATATATGGAACACTTAGTATGTGCCAGGCCCCATAATTAATGACAGCCATAAAAAGACAATAGGACATAGTCCCCTGCTCTTATGGCATCCATAATCCCATGGAGGAGACAACCTTATAAATATGAAAAAGAGTTTACAAATTACATAAGAAATTAGAATGGCAAATTTTTATGTATACAAATTTTCTATAATGAACATGTCTTATATGTGTAATAAAAGTAGTACATTCTTATAGTTTTTTTTACAAATGTGTAAAAAATAAATACAGTTATTGGGAGAAGACACAAAATTGAGAAGAGTTGTGTTAGAGTAATCTTACTGTGAGGGTTAATTATCTGTGTTCCCTTGACTAGAGTACCCAGTAATTTAGTCCAGTACTGTTCTAGGCATTGCTTTGGAGGTATTTTTAAGATGTGGTTCACTTCTACAGTTGATTTTTATAAAGGAGCACATGGTTGATAAGATGGGTGGGCCACACCCAATCAGTTGAAGGCCTTAAGATCAAAAGCTGAGCATTCCCTGAGAATTTATGCCTCAAGACAGCAGCAGTTAACTCATGTCTGAGTTTCCAGTCTTCTGGCCTGCCTTGCAGATTTCAGACTTTCCAGTCTCCATGATTATGTGAGCCAATTCCTTCAAATATACCTCTTTGTTTCATATAAGTATATATTTATAAGTATACACACACACACACACACACACACACACTCATCTCATGTTGATTCTGTTTCTCTGGAGAACTCTGACTGATACACTACTAAGCTTTTCAATTTCAAACAGTCCTTAGGTTAATATTGGTTTGATCATATAAATTTAAGATAAATTTAATCATTAGTATTTTCTGTCCTTACTATAACTAGACTCCTCTTCGATGACCTTTTCTCAACCCTCCAAAAATGTCTTCCTACGGTTAGCCAATGGGGACCACAGGCCGCAGCTGGTCTGTAGAGGCACAATCTAATGAAGATGAAGGCCAGAGGTATTAGCTTGCAAGTTTTCTTTTTCCCCTCTAAACTAGCTACTGAGCAATGCCAGGGGGTTTCAGTCCCAAGGCCAGAGCAGCTCATCAAGGGACAGTTGGCCATCAAGGACAGCCTCTTAGGTGACAGGGAGCACAGAAGTCCCAGGAGCACTGGTTAATGTGCCAACTTTGGAGCTCCTCGATCTCTACTCTGTCTACAAGAGGACTGGAGAATGACCTCTGTTCAATTCTCCAGCTCCAAGCATGGTCTGTCTTTCTCGAACTGTTTGTAGGGGACAGGCTCAACTACTTTCTGGCCGTGTGACTATACCCAAGTTGACATAACCCCTCCATGACTCAGCTTCCTCATCTGTAAATGGCTGTTCAATCAAAGCTGTGGGACTGTGGTGAAGATATCAAATATAATATGTACGTTTCCTAGCAACTGCAGTGGTCCCACCTGTGGCAGTGGCTGTTATCATAATAAGTTGGAGGGTGAGGGCAGACTTTGGAAAAAGACTTCTGACACATGTCAGCCACCTCAGAAATAAGGATCTGGGTCCACCCCCACCTCCCAGATCTAACTGAAACTGAAGAAACCATGCTTGTAAGGCCTAGTGAACCTTCAAAAGAAACATGGATTTTTCTGTCATTTAAAATCACTACCATGTTAGCAGACAATAATGGATCATTCAACCCTACAAATAAGTAGAGAAAATTAATCATCACCCAGAAATTTAGTTTTTAGGGGTGCCCCGGTGGCTCAGTTGGTTAAGCCTCTGTCTTTGGCTCAGGTAATAATCCCCGGCGAACTGGGATCAAGTTCCTGGGTTGGTAGATAGGGCTCCCTGCTCAGCAGGCAGTCTGCTTCTCCTCTCCCTCTGCCCTCCCTCCCCTGCCATGCCTCCCCCACCCCCTCAAATAAATAAAATCTTTAAGGAAATTGTGTTTTTGCAAATTTCCCCTTTTCTCAGAAGGTATGCGGGCAGTAAGTCACCCCTCCCCCCTTCCTTCCATCCCTTGGCACATTGTTTTTAATTATCTTAGGCAGGTGGGCAGGTGCCTGTTCGCACTGCCGAAACCAGATCCTCCTCGGCCAAGGACGCAAATCTAGTCAGCTCCGTGTATCTGCATGTGGATTATCCACTTAATGAAGCATCTGCCAGGAAAGTTTTAATCCCAGCCTGGCTTTCTCCTCTTCCCTCTCCCTCCTCCCCTCTCCCTCAGCCCTCACCCAGCTGATGTGTGCTTAGGAAATGCAAACTAATTTTAAAATTCGCTGGAGCAAAACATGATTAGAATGGTTAAGTCTGCTGCCAAAAATAAAATCAGCTAATGCATTCCATATATTTAGATTTCCAAAATTAAGTTGAAATGATGCTTAGTTCATCTGAAGTTTGGGTTTATGCACATCACCCCGTATCTCTGCTAGGTGACCCTACATTTTCTGGCAGCGATGTTGGTTCTCCTGGAAATGGCATCACCTTTTCCATATCCCACCGCAATGTTTTTGACTCTCCGATGCTGCTGTACCTGAGGGGGCAAGCCTGGTTCAAGATGGTGGAGAAGAGACTCCTTGGAGCTGGGGAGGACAAGAGAGAGACACTGCCGGTTCTTCTGAACCAAGGCCATCCCATTCTCTGGCCCCCTCTTCCCTGGAGAGAGAGAGACAGACAGAGAAAGAGAGATGCCAAAAGTCATGAGTTGGGCTGGGGAACCTGCATTGCAAGAGATACCATTAAGACTCTGAAAGACATGCTGCTGCCTTCAAGGACCTCACGGTCTCTTGTGGGGAGACAAAATCCACACAGCAGCATAGCATACATTACACAATCAAATGAATTGCTATAATTTTGTGGCATAGACTCTAAGGAGAAACTCAAGGTACAGATCATCATTGAGGTCGGAGTCATTTTCATGATGGAGGACATGTCTGAGTCACGAGTAGTCTAGGTCAGGGGGCAAGGGAGGGCGTTTGTGGTCAAAGAATCAATCTGAACCTGTTGGAGAATGCAAAAGACAGCCTGACTGGACCAGAAGCACCAGGGGAGGGACTTGTGGGAAATACAGGTGTTTCAGGACCCTTAGGTACAAGGAATAGAAAACAATCTGGTCTAATTTAAGGGGAAAAAAGTAATTTATTATTATTTTTAAAGGGTACAAGGGAGCCTCCTGGGACATGAGATAGAGTCCAGCTTACCACACTTTGAACTTGGAAATATTAAAATCTTATGACTTTTTACTCTTGTGGACTTCTCCTCTCAATTCCCAACTTACTTTTCCATGTGTCTGCTTACATTTTTTTCTCCTTAAGAAAGAGGTCCATGCTGAGCTTCAGTCAGTGGAGCCTTACTCTTAATAGTATTCCGTCCCATACTAATTGAGTGGTGAATTAATGACCATTTACGTGTTCTAAGAGAAAACAAAATATTTAAATATGTGTTTTAAAAAAAAAGAAAGAAAGAGACTCATTTGGATAACATGTTTCTTTTCTTTGTATTTTCTTTGTCCTTCTGTTGACTAACTTTGGTACTTTCCCTCTTTTAATATATTAGAAAAATGGTCCCAGCGTCTTATCCTGTAGTGAAGGCAAGTCTTCCTTTTCATGAAATTGAAATTCAGCTGTTGTTTGAATAATAGAAAGCTCACGGCTTTGTAAGGCATCCCATTTCATTGTTAAGTTGTTGGGGAGTTCATTCTGAAATTAGAATGATTTAATTGCACGAGTCCCCACTTGTTTATACTCAGTTCAACAGAGAACTTTGAGTCTGTCGTTCTTTTGTTCAAACTCCCCACATGGTGCTCTACCACCTTGTAAATAGAAAAGAAAAGAAAAGGAGTATTTATTTTAAGGATACAAGGGAGTCTCCTGGGACTCAAGGACCCAAGGGGTGCGTGGAAAATCCTATCAGGATCCCAGAGGCTCTTCCTGAGTGCCCGTCTGCAAATGTGTCTGCTCCGGCATCTGGCTTTCGGTTCTTAGGGCAGATGATAGCTGCCTCCATCAAGGGGACTCTCCTTCCCCTTTCAGCCCTCTGGCTGTTATTCTACCCCAATTCCAGACCCCTGGAAGAGAGAGAACCCAACTGGTCTGGGCCTGGTCCAATCAGTTATGCTGGGGGGTAGGGCGAGTCACCTAGTGCCCATGAAAACATGGCTGCCCTGCCCCTCCGGGGGTGAGAGGCGGGGAGGGCAGTCCTAGAGGCGAACGGAAAAGCACCGATTCGCTGGGTAAGATTAGCAAAGACAGGCCTCTAGCCATGTGGTTCTTTTAGAGTCTTTGAGGAAAACCAGGTGAAAATATTTCAGTTGGCTGGGAGTCTTGGGGGTTACCTTGCTTCCAGCAAATACTGAAAAATCCAGATTTTTTTTTAAAGCAGAGAAATGGGAGTTGTGATCGCTCACTTCATAAAAAGGATTATTCACTTCTGGGGAGAGGTACAGGGATTCCTTTCAGCTCCAGATGATACTTTCCTATTATACTAGAATTATGCTCATCTTATCTACAGTGAATCTGCTTCCCTTGATTTTGGGACGTTCCCTCGGTGGGATCCAAGGTCTCTGCCCCGCACCCTTCCTTGTGGAGGGAACTGGGACAGGGTGATGCTCCCTGCTTTTGGTTGCCGGCTGCCCATTGGCTAGAATGTGAGCTTCCTGAGGGCAGGAGAGGCTCTCAGTTCACCTCTGCATGCATCCGGAGTCTGACACTGTGCTTGTCCTGTAGCCTTGCCGATAAATGCTTATGGAACTGAATGCACAAAGCCTGTTTCCAGATAAAAGCAATTCGTAGCCAAGGAGTAGTTTAAGGAGACTATAGCTTTGGTGTAAGTAAGGGAAAATAATATTGTGTCCCTTCCTAAGAAACATTCCATATGGCTCTGCTGCTTCCTGTCCCGCCAGCGATGTCTTCTAGGGGCTGGGTGACAGCGCCCCCCCCCCCCCCCCCCCCCCCCCCCCCCCCCCCCCCGTCCCTCCTGTTTAGTCTCAGGATACACTCTGATGATTTGACCTGCCTCAAATAATGCCCCATGACCTTCGCATTCTATTCCCTTCCAACGGAGAGAGGCAGGAAACTGGCTAAGGTCCCAGAGAGAAAAACCTCGTTCCTTTCACGGGGGCCCGGTGGAGGCTGGGTAGCCAGGAGCAGCCCCCTCCACCTGCCAGTCCCCAGGCACGGCCCAGCAGACCAGCCTGAGGGGAAAGGGTGTCCAGAGCGCGGCCCACCCTGGCGAACTCCTTGCCTCGGCTGAGGAGAAGGCGACAAATGAGACAAAATGAAAAATATAATGATGCATATTATATTAATCATCCTCCCTTTTTCTGACACAATAAATCTTCTCTTTAAACTCGTGGTGGCGATTGCATCATCTCCCTCTCTCCTCGAAACAGCACAGATTAAGATAAAGTGATAGTGCTGTGTCAAAGAGAGCTTTACTGCCACACTTGGGATACAAAGAGAGAGGTTAATTTATCATCGCTGGGGAGAACTGACAGAAGAGAGATATACTACCGAAAGGGGATTTAGCACAGGGCCAAGAAACTTCACACTATTTTTACCATCTGTCACATGCTCTAATAAAGCAGGGCAAAATATGAAGAAAGGAAAAATGAACTATCAAACACTGATGTAATGCAGCCCATAAATCTAATTTAATTACTTTGCATGGAGACAGGTCCTCGAGTCTGTGTGAATATACTGGATTTTCTTGGCAACTTAACAACTAAGTGTTTTAATAACATCACACTATAATTTATTCTGCTTGAAACACAAAACCCCTTTTGTGAGAGTTTCATTTTTGAGAACTGTTAATTTTTTCGGCTAATGTCAAAACTGGCATAAATTCACATGTGAACTTGAAGCCTGACTGTGAAAAAGGCTTAGGTTACTGCATGCCTTTTTATTGTTTGGCACTTTTTCCCCCTTCTGCATGCATTAGAAATAATTGGGCTTTGTTGATGACTTAGGTGAGGAGAGTTGTCTTGCAATTAGACTTTAATATAATGACAAAGGGTGGATGAGGGGGAAATCTTTGTAAAATAGAAAGAGGTAAGAAAATGCAATGAGGGGGAAAAAAAAAACCCTCAGTTTCCAACAGCAAAACAAAACTCGAAGTGGAGTATTCCTGGAACCAGGCTGTTCCCAGGACCATGAGAATCTCACTCTGGAGGATGGAGAGGATCTCAGGGCAAAAAGGACGCTGGGAATGCAGGTCTGCCCTAGAGGGAGCCACCGGGCGCAGAAAATAAATCAAAAATAAAATTAATATTCATTGGGTGTCTTCCGGAATTTGGATGCAGTTACAGAAATTATTGTTAATAATGAAAGCCATATATCAAAGGTTATAAAATTCATCTGTGCTAGGACACTATTTTTTTAGGCTTTGTTCTGAACCATTAAAGATGACATATTGCATTTGTGTGCCTCTGTGTATAATAAGATACATTTAAGTCTGATTCTAACCTAAACTGGCAATTTTGGCATTGAACTCAAGTTCTTAAATGGGGCCTGTGACACTACTGTCCAGAAGAGGTCCGCTGAACCCATCCATTCTCCCATGACCTCACTCAGTAGGGCAGGATGGATGGGTAATTAATTTGTTAGATCATCAGTGATTCATGTTGGGAAAATAAAACCCCAAGTCTCTTGACAAATTCAATTGAAATATAACGGGGGAATAAGAAGATTAAAAAAAAAAAACACAAACAGAACCAAACCCTATTCCCTTCTGCCCGCCCCCTTTCCGGTTCCCAAACCCCAAGCCCTCGTGCTAAAAGGAAACCTCAATGTACAGATATACAGTCTGCTGAAGTTCACTTATTTATTCCTTCAGCAACACTCACTAAATTCTTACTCTGTGGAAATCTCTGTAGGACACACTTTTGGGCATACGCGGTCTGGTCGCAGAGACGCACTGGGCAGAAAAATGACTGCAGTTTAGTACATTTTGAGAAAATTTAACCTGATGGGCAATCTCGGTGGAGTTCACGCAGAGGGCAGGTATGGCACTGGTCATGGTAGGGACTCTGGGTAAAACAGAAGTGATTCATCTGGAAAACCCTAACAAGTATTAGGCCCATCAGGAAACTGACCACAATATTCGTACTATTGAGTACTTATTGAACGCTACTGGTGATTTGATATCTGTTAACTATCTAGACGGAGTCAGGGCCTTGAAGCCAGGAAACTGAGGGGCCAAGTTTTTCAGAGAAGTGCTTTCAAATAAATTTCCCCTCGTGCTTTTTCCTGACATTCGCATTCCCCCATTTAGACTTGGAAAACGCTCAATTCTTGTGGTTTCTTGTTCTGTTGAATTTGTGTGGGAGAAAAATGTACAACCTTGAACTCTGAATGAAGCCCAGTGTGAAAAGTAGTGGTTTTCAGCTGTGCTATTTCAAACGCTCTCATTGGTATTTTAAAAGACTTCCCACATATTCAGTTTCTGACCTGGGGCCTGGAAGAGTGAACATTAAAAATTAAAAAAAAGAAAAAAAAAATCAAGCCGCCAGTATTTACTTACGAAATGACTTGGTTATAGCCCGGCAATCCAGCTGCCTTAAAATTAGTGTACAAATTGAAACTTTGAAGGGTTTCTTTTTTGGCATTTTGATTTCCTCATCTGAAAAATGGGGATATTAATACCTACCGCCTGGGGTTGTCGGGAGGATTAAACGCGCCCACATATGTAATGCATCGAGCACACTAAAATGATGGCCGCAATTATTATTTTATTATTATCATTTTGATTTCGCTACCCTTCCTTCTCTTCCTCTTCACGTTTCTAACTACCCCCCTTCCCAACCCCTTCCCCACCCCTTCCCCCACCACCTCATAAAGTACTTTTTTCCCCCAGACTTGCAGGAATCTACTTCCTTCAGCCTCCCCCTTCTGGTCCAGCTGCAGACTGCAGCCCTATCACTTTTTTTTTTTTTTTTAAAGTTACCTTTGAAATATATATATGCTTATGTTTATATATACAAATAAAATTGGCTGTTTTCTGGAAGCAAACCTTACTAAGAAAGCAGTGGGCAAAAACAAAAAAACCCCACTGAGCTCCGTGTGGGTTCTGTGGCGAAAGAAAACATTGCGAGGGAGTCTGTGTTCTCAGAAGCCTAGGAAAGAGTCTTTCCAATCAAGTGGGTTGGAGAGAGGGGGAGTAATCCAGGAGTTAAGAAGCCTGCAAAATTTATGGTATTGTCTCCTTTAATCGGTAACTGTTAGCCCAAGTGCCCCACACAAGGTGAACTTGACCTTTCCTATAAAACAGTTGTACTTGAACTCTCCATGGCGCTCCGGGTCTCTTCATATTCTTCTTTTAAGAGGTACCTTGCTTTAACCTTGCTGGTCAAGATGACAGATCATTTACATTAACAGATTATGCGGGAACGCTCCAGGTCTAAGCTGGAAGTGCATTAGCACCAGGTGCCTTGGGTCGCCAAGGGCAAGGGCCTGAGGAGAAGCCCAAACAGCTGACACCCCCATTTGGAAGGAGTGAGGTTTCACGGAAACATCTTATAACCACACCGGTCCCTGTTGTGGCACCCAGGAGATGCTGAGCCACACTGAATTTTAAACAGTTATCTCCCTCTTCTTCCCAGTTGCTTGCTAATGTATGCTTTGTTCCTTCGTTTATTCACTCAGGCATCAAACATGGGCTACATCATCACTGTATGCCGAGCATTATGGTAGGTGCTGAGGAGGA
Organism: Mustela nigripes; assembly: GCF_022355385.1. Lineage (NCBI taxonomy): Eukaryota > Metazoa > Chordata > Mammalia > Carnivora > Mustelidae > Mustela > Mustela nigripes. Next base: position 33,143,554 of record NC_081574.1, on the reverse strand, counting down.
TTAGAAGGAACAGATTGATCCTCCCCTCAAGATACTTTGAACAGAGGGGAGGAGGCAGACACAAACTCCCGTAACCAAAATGTCGTATGAAAATCGCTCCATCATCAAAATCTGAGCCACAGTTCTTCCCAAGACCGGGGGACCCCAGAGAGAGGGAAGGGGGAAGATTCCCAAGGGTGTTATTGAGCTGGGGATAGAATGACGAGTAGTATTTGTCTCAGGTGTAGACATGCGAAGAATGATGTTTCCGGTGGAGGGCACAGCGCCAGCAAATTTCAGGAGAGTGACTAGTGTATGGGAAAGTCTAACTGCTCTCGATCGCCTAGTGGCCACAATAGCAGTCTGGGATTTGCTGATACGTAAGGTCACAGGTACGCAGGATGTGAGTGGAAGAGCCAGTAAATCTCTCACTGCCCTGTTGTCTAGATTTTGTTCTTCAGATCCCAGGGTCCAATGTGCGGAGAGAATGGAAAGTTCAGTTAGGTCCTGCCTATCGGCATAAGCACTAACTCTAGGTCTTGTGAATGTCATCTGACCTCCTGAAGGAGACTCTGAGGGTTGGTGGTCAAGCTTGGCAGTGTGCCTTTGGACAAGGAAGAGTCTGTTTTGATGTACGTGGGGAGGGGCTGAAAGTCCCCATTCATGGCCAGTGCGTTCCTACAAAGCAGAGCAAATCACTTTGTGGAAACATCCTCTAGGTACCCACAGGGAAATGTCACAATTACAACTGACATTTATTGAACACTCTACCTGAGCCCAACAGTATTCTAAGTGCTTTACTATATTTTCACAACAAATCCAGAGAGTGGGTCTGTAATCATTTCATTATTTTGGCAGGGAGAAGTCTGTGGCACAGATAGGAGGGGTGATTTGCCCAAGGTCACACAACTAAAAAGCGGCTGAACATCTTTGTCTTCTTAACCAACTTCCTATATCCACTGAAGAGCGTGAGACCTCCATGACACATTTCCGTAGTTGGGTGCTTCATTCCTGTACATCATCTTATGATATCATCAGCAATGACAACTCTATGAGACAGGTATGACTTTCATGTTACAGATGGGGATACTGAGGCTCAGAAAAATTAATCAACTTATTGTCCAACAGCCAATAACTGATGAAGGTTCGCATTTAATGTTCCTGGCCTGAATGTTCCTGCCTCAAAGCTGATGTCCTTTTCACTCTACCATGCTGAATTCCCAAGAAAGAATGTCAGCAGACCCTGTTCCTTTTCTGGCCACTCAAGGAGGTGAGCACTGACAGTGCATTTCACTGAACAACTGGTTCCCTTGGGAACCCCCAGGAAGCCCCTCTCCACTCCGGGCTTGGCATGCAAGGCTGATCTTTACTGCTAAGATGTTATATCCTAGACCCCCTTCCCTCTCTGGCTTCTTTCCCAACAGGGTGAAGGCAAACTCCATGCAGTTACTGTGGACGGGAAATGAGTCATACATAGGCATGCTTCACAGGGGCTGTGTGTTTGGTTCCAGACCACCGCAATACCGCAAATATTGCAATAAAGCAAGTCAAAAGAATTTTTTGGTTTCCTGCTGTATATAAAAGTTACAGTCATACTACAATATAGTAGCAATAACGTTACGTATAAGCAAAGTCATTATGTCTCAGTACATTGTCTAAACAAACAACGTGCGTACCTTAATTAAAAAAAATATTGCTCAAAAATACTAGCCATCATCTGAACTTTTAGCAAGTCATAATCACTGATCCCGAATCACCATAACAAATATAGTAATAATGAAAAAGTTCGCAACATTGCGAGAATTACCAAAGATGCAGAGTGAGCAAATGCTGTTGGAAAAATGGTGCCCATAGACTTGCTTGTGGCAGGGCTCCCATTGTGAAATATTTGATATCTGTAAAGCACAATAAAACAAGTAGGCCTGTATCCAAGGGTCCCTTGTTTTAAAAGAATTCAAGAGCTAAAGTGAACTAGCCTTGTTCACCTTAGAGAAAGAAGTAGGCAACTCTGGCAGTAAATGGCCAGGCAGCAAATATTTTGGGCTTTGCAGGACATACAGTCTCTGTCACGAGTATTCAGTTTTGTATGAATGCAAAAGCAGCCACAGACAGTACCTACATGAATCAGCATGGCTGTGTTCCAATAAACCCTTAATTGACGATGCTGGGATGTGAATTTCACATCATTTTCTCATGTCGCAAAATATTCTTCTCTTGACTTTTCTAACCATAAAAAATGTAAAAACTATTTTTAGTTCATAGGTTGCACAACTCACATTGGGCTCAGTTGACCTGTGGGTGATAGTTTGCTTGGTTTGGTTTATAAAATTTTATTATGTACTTGTTAGGAAATCTAGTGTGTAAATCCAAACACAAGATATATCTCTTATTAACCATTTAAATACTCACCTATTTCTTTTTAATAATGCTTTATTCAGTTGAGCTCTGAAAACACTTGCAACCTGGAGCACACACAAAGACGAAAGTCATACTCTGTTGAAGATGACTTGACCCTTTCCACGAAGACAGACTGAAGACACGTTTTCTTTTTTCTTTTTTTAATGTTTCAAGCTTTTATTTAAATTCTAGTTCATGAAAATATAGCGTAATATTAGTTTCGAAGATTGATTTTCTTTTTCTTTCTTTTTTTTTTTTTTTAAAGATTTTATTTATTTATTTGACAGAGATCACAAGTAGGCAGAGAGGCAGGCAGAGAGAGAGGAGGAAGCAGGCTCCCTGCTGAGCAGAGAGCCTGATGCGGGGCTCGATCTCAGGACCCTGGGATCATGACCGAGCCGAAGGCAGAGGCTTCAACCCACTGAGCCACCCAGGCACCCCTCAAAGATTGATTTTCAATGATTGAGAATGCTACAAGTGCTTGTTCTATGGACACATTCTGTCTGGTGTGTTCATAACTCTAGATAAGGTGTTATTTGGACAATCTTTAGATTGACTTACAATAGCTGCCTTTATATCAAACACTTTGTTTTCTCATTAGGGACCTCATTCTCATTTTCAAGGTTTTTCTTCCACCTTTCTGCATCAAGACTGGAAAGATGTCATTTCTGAAAGTCATTAAGTAGCTCTCAGGGAGAAGCAGCAGCTCCTTGGGCCCCATCAAACAAGGAGCCCCAATAGCAAAGGATCCAGATCTCGACATGACTCAAAGAAAAAGCAAAACTTGGAATTTGGGTGTGCGTGTGGGACAACAGTCCCTCTGAAATGCTCTTCCAGTGTCACTTTCTTCTTCTATTCTCTGGCTTGGCCTGATGGTTGGCTTGTGCTCTAGATTTCAGTGTGAACTGGAGTCTGGTTTCCATAGCAATGGGTTTGCTGGCTCAGCATTGACCCCCGAACCGCCAGCCCCTCTTGTCCCTCTTTGTTGCTTTTTCCTTATTAAATTTAAAGAGCAGAGAAGTTGAGCCTCCTTGGTCGTGCTCCTGGTAAAGACTTGTACCTGTCCTGCTGATATGTGTGCCCTGGGCCCAAAGTATTAAGGGAAAAGCCTTGGAGCCCAGATGCACCCCTCTAAGTCCTGCTGCTGGAGGATGGGGCTGGTTTGCTGGGACATGGAGAGCAGCGCTTTGCTGCTGGGCAGTCAGCCGGGGAAACTTACTTGCATGACTGGTCCCCAAAGGGAAGACCTGTAACTCACCGGCCACAGGTGGTTTTGATGCCCCCGGGGCCTGCTCTCCTGGGCATTCTGTTACCTCTGTAGGAAACCTAATCTATGCCTTTCATAAGGATGCGAGTTTGAATTTCCTTCTGCGACCCCCACTGTCCCACCAACCAAGGGAGCACTGGCTGGGGGATTTACCCCTGGTCAGAATTTGATTTTGTAACTTCAGAGTTTCTTTCTTCTGGGGCCACACTGCTGTCTTTGCCCCGAATTGGACAGTGCTGGGGGACAGGAAGGGGAGGTCTGGTGCCACAGGACCAGTGATGAAAGATTCAGGCTCTTGGTATAAACTCAAGGGTGCAGCTGACATGGTGTGGGAAAGATGACCTCCTATTTCATCGCCTCCCCTTGGGTCTTGCACTGTATTCAGGAGCCATGCACATCAGTGGGGGTGAGAATATATGAAGGCCCTAGATCCTGGCTACATGTAGGTCAGGGGCAGATGGTCCCTACCCCAGATCCCCCTTTGTGTGAATGCCCAGGGCCTGTATGCTGCCCATGTCTCTCACCACTGCAGGACTCCTCCCAGGAGGTAGGATCTTTCAGGCTGATCCCATTTGTAAGAAAGGGAACTCCGCTTTTGGGGTATGTTTTGAGAGATACCAGAAAGCTCTTGCATCAGTTAGTCAATGACACAAAAACATTGTGTAACACCTACCCAAAACTCAGGGGCTCAAAGGAACAATCATTTATTCTCAAGACTCTGCAGGTCAGCTGGAGTTCACTGGGGCTGGGTGGATCTGAGCTGGGCTTTGGTGGACCTGCTTGGCTCTGCTCCAAGTGTCTCTACTCTTCTTCACAGGACCCGCAGACTGGCTTGGACATGCTCCTCTCATGGCAACGAAAGCACAAGTGGAAATCCTGGAGGTTTAATGGGACAAGTGAATTACATGGCCAAGCCCGAAGGCAAAAGGCTGGGAAAAAGGACCTGCAAAGTTACTGGGCAAAGACTGCTGAGACAGTAAAAGGATGCAGAATCGGGGCCAAAAACACAATCTACCATATTCTCTCCCTTCCCCAAATCTCCCCCCACAGACCTTTGACATGGCTTACAATCCCGCTCTTAAGACTATGTCTTTGCATTCAGATAGTGTCTGCACAAGGTCCTTGGGAAGGGGAGGACATTATGCCCAGCTCCTTAACTCTCCAGCAGCATTGGCGGTTCGCAGACAAAAGGGGTTCCTAGAGGATGGGGCCCAGGACCGAGGCATCTTGCAGTGGAAGGTGGACCACAACAATCGGGGTGAGCTGGTGTCACCGGCCCTTCATCCCTACCTGCCCTTATTTTGCCTATGTTGGGAGACAGCTACAGAAATTCTTCATCTGCCCCAGGAAATGTTCCATTATTTGAGCGGCTAGAAAATTCTTAGGTTGGAAACATGCAGAACACAGCAGTAAACTCTGTAGGAAACACATCCTCGGCTTCTCAGTGATGTCAGAATGTTTGTCTCTTTTTGTTTCTGTTTGGGCACATGGGACACGTGAGGGTGGGTGGGCGGCGAGTGGGAGTGTTGAGGTCTGTGTTTGTATGCGTGTGCGTTGTGTTCATGTTTTTGCCAATATGCCTGTCTCAGTCACGCTCAAAAATCTGTCTTCTTCGGCTGGGAACAGGAAGAGGTTTTCGTTATTAGACAATATTATCACCAAATAGTTATTTTTTTATTTTTTTAAACATGAGTTAAGAGGATAGGACTCCTTCCAAATCCACTTAATAAAAGGAGTGTGTGTGTGTATGTGTGTGTGTGCGCGCACGCGCGTGCTGGGTGTTGGGGGTAGGGTGTAACTAAAGAGAGGTCTTTCACCCCACAACCTCTCAGATTCCATTTCTGCTATGACGGAGATGAATTTGGTAAGTTATCTTATAAAATAATGCAGTTGTAGAAAAACCGTGTCTTAATTAATTACATACGATTTCTAATCGTAGGCTCTCTCTATCCATCTACATCGCTGTCTATGTGTAATGTTCAATCTACTCAGTACTTTGCATGGCCTATCTTTTTTTTTTTTTTTTAACAGGTGGGGGATGGGGAAGAAGGATTGGCTGATGTTCTTTGGCTCACTCTAATGCAATGAATCCTCCTGTATTTAAATTCAGTTGTAGTTCATAGCTGGGTAGATTGGTTCCTGGTGAGTACACCACCCCCAGTGCCATCCCCTAAAAAACCTCAGAGCGTGTATGAATAAAGGAGATGGTAGATTAGGTTACTGGGAGAGGAAATGTACAAATGTACCTTCGCAAGAAGATTAACTGATGGTAGCAGCGAGTTGCTGATGAAGGCAGTTTGTGTAAGAGCAGGCCCTAGCTGCCGGGGCCCATCTGTCTCTGCTGTCATTCTCTCCCTGGCTGCCTGTACGGCAGGCAGGCGGCCCTGGGCTCCCTGTGTCTTCTTCCTTCCTCTTCCTCCCCCCTCCACATGATTCCTGCCTCACTGGGCCCCAGAGGCACAGGCTTCCCAGTGGAGGGGAGTCAGAAAGGAGCTGCTAAGGCTGGGGGAGGCTGGGGGTTTCCTGTCTGTGCAGCAGCAGGGGAATCACCTTCCCAAACTGCTTTTTGTGGTCTTCAGAGACCGAGAGCCTTCCTCTGGGCAGGCTGTAGCGAGCCGTGGGCTGTGTCCTTCCTGGTCACTATCCATCCTGGGGCAACACTGCACCCAAACGCCCCTCTCAGGAAGTCACGGTCTCCCCACTGCCTTTGGGAGTTGGGAAACTCAGAAGACAGAAGTAACTCTTTGCCACTTCTGAGTCCTCCCTTCCAGGGTGCTACTTGGTTCTTTAGTTCTGTTCCTCTTAAACTATGTGTACACACACACTCACACGAACACTTGCATACACGTGAGCACACACACACAAAACCAGTCTCATTCTCCACACCCCCACTTCATCTCCCTCCTGTTAAAAACAGCAGCTGAGCTGTCCAAACCCTCTGCAAGGTGAAGTATACAAGTCCGCCTCTTACACCGTATCGTATGCGAGTATAAACACTACCTACACTACCAAGCTGGGCCTGTGCTGAGTCTGGCGTGGAATTTGTTCCGACCTGGGCGGTGGGAACCCGGCCACCTAGGAAGTGGAGGGGTTCTTCACAGACATGCTTCTGTGGCTTCACTGTCCTTTGGGCGGACTCGACTCTTTGAGGTGGATGTAACCCTTCCCCCGACCAGGGTTCCTTGTTAAATAAGCTAATTTACTTTTACAGGAGAGTCACTGTCCGGATTAACTCCTCCAAGTTCAATAGCTGTACAAAGACTCCCCTGTGTTATGCTGTGTGTTTAGGGCAGGCAGGACCTTTTAAAAGGCTGACCTTAGTTTGGCTATTTCCAGTTTTACTGGGGGAGGAGGTATACTTCGTCTCTTGGCATGTCCTGATCTCTGCAGCAAGACATCAGAGCATGAAAAGGTTCCACAGCAGTTTGTGCAATTATGCTGGTGAGCAAACGCTTCAATTAGTTCT
>NC_081574.1:32986445-33133945 GCF_022355385.1 Mustela nigripes | reverse complement strand
CCTCGGGTGGTGAGTGTCCTCAGGTACATGAAAAGAAGGATTTACATTGAAGATACAGGAACTGCTACCTCCTTCTCTTTGAGAAATGGTGCAGCAGAAGGCTCCCTTAGATGGCAAGATTGTTGAGTACAGTTAAATACATACAAACCCAGTTTATGGATGATGGTTCCTGGAAATCTACTGGTTAATCACGGAAATTAACCATGGGAGAGTATCTAGACCTTGGTGAGCCATTCTTCGGACGGTCCTCAACTCTCCCCCATCCCGCCAAAAATTACAAACAATTTGCATACAGGAAATACATTATTTACCACAGCAGAGGAAGAAGGAATTTCTGCTCACGTAGGGCTTACTATGTCCAGAGCTTTACACACACTATTTATTATAGTTTTTTCTTTATTGCTGAGGACACAAAGGTTCAGAAATGTAAAACTGAAGCCTAGGTTTACGTAGTTGGTGAGTGGCAGGCAGAGACAGGTGTAAAAAAAATCCCGATCTGTCTGATAGGAAAATTGTGCTCTCTCTTCACCCCTGAGAATTCTTTTCATTATATGGGAATTTGTTAAACTGTGTGTTTCTTGATCAGGACTAGCTTCTAGTTAGGTAGAGTGTGTGTTTGTCTTCAGGCTCTGGTCTGAGCCTGTTCTGCCCCTGCCCACCTTCTCCTACCCTTCAGCACCACGGAGCGGTGCTGTCTGTAGGGGTGCTTAAAAGCACGTGGTCCGTGAATTTTGCAACACATCACAATCGAGGAGCTTTACGCTGGCCTGTCGAGGGCATCCCACCTTGCTGTCCCAGACGGAAAGAGATTGGAGAGGACAGGTCCCCAGAGGTAGACTTTGGCTAACGAGGTCGGACATGTCATTGGTGAGGCTTGTTTTGTGTTTCTCATGACTGGGCCACCCTTCTGGGAATGAGCCCCAGAGAAAGTATCAGCAAATCAGATTGGAAGTAGAACAGGTATCTAGAGAAATCAAGAAGGGCCCCTCTCCAATCACCAGGAAGGATCATCACTCATTTGCCGGATTAGCTGGAGACTCCCAAACCTGCCAGCCTCCATCTGGGGGAGGTTCTGCCGCCTGAGCACTGGGGCCTGCCTGGGAGCTGGTGATTTAGACCAGAGGATTTTATGGTCTGAAAATGGCTTTAAAATTTGTTTGGAATTACCCAGAGCACATTTTAAACACTTCAATTGCTGTCTTCATATTTTTTAGTATTTGCAATTTACCTTAATACAATTCTTCCTCTATCTCTCCCAGCACGTCCCTCATACCTCTGTCTTTCCTCTGGCCCTCTGGAAAGGCTTCAGGCTTCAGCATTTCCCAGGCCCACCGGAGATCAGGAAGGGGTTCACCCCTGTTGCCTGAAGCCACTCCCTCTCCTGGGTTGTTTTTCTCGCTTTGTTCTGGATTGAATAGTGTTCAACCACTTTCTTTACTCTTTCCTTCCTTCCCTCCTTCTTTCCTTCTAGGCCGAGAATCTGGAACCTCAGAATATGACCTTATTTGGACATAGGGTCCTTGTAAATATAATGAGTGAAGATGAGGCCCTCCCGGATTGGTGTGGGGGGGCTCAATCCAATGACTGGTACTCTTATAGGAAGAGGACAGGACACAGGTCACATGAAGACCAAGGCGGAGTTGGAGAGACATGGCTACCCACCAAGGCATGCCAAAGCTTGCCGGGAGCCACCAGGAGCTGGAAAAGTGAGGAAAAATGTTTCCCTAGGACCCTAGGAGCAAGAATGTGTAGACCACCTCTGTTTCGGAGCCTCCAAAACTCTGAGACGATATATTCCTGTTGTGTGAAGTCACTCAGTTTGGGTCATTTGTTACTGAGGTGATGGGAAGCTAACACAGCCTCTTAGATGGCTCAGGGTTTGGCCATCTCTTCCAGGGCGCCCAGAGCAAGCTCACAGAGGAAGCCCAGGAAGGTCCCCCCATATCCTGCATCCCTCGGCAGGGGCCGAGGTGTTTGCAGGGTTTAAGATCCATCCATTGTAGCCAATAGCTCCTTTCCTCCATGACTCTGGGTGTCCCTTCAGCCGGGCTGTAGGCGGGATATCCTGGAGGTATCGGCAACAGCAGAACTCTATTGTTTGTGTGAGTTGAACATATACTAAGTACCAGGCCTTCCCTGGCTATGTTATCACTTCTTCTTCTTTTCTTTTCCCTCTGTTATCGCTTATCCTTAAGTCAAATAGTCCACAAATATTTGTGGCCTGTCTCTGACTTGAGGCCCCACCTTCCTGTGTGTTGGGAATGGGAGTAGATTAGATCCTAGCTTCTCCGCCCGTCCTTAACACTTGGGCCAGATGCTCCAGGAAGTTCTTCACGATCCTCCGGACCCGACTGGACCCCGACTCTTTTTGTCACCCGCAAGCCGGCTTCTTCCACCTTGCATTCCTCTCTCCTCCCTGCCCTGTCCCCCCTTTCTCACTGTGAAGGTCTTGCTCCTGGGGGCTGTCAGAGGGGTTCTGCACATTTTCTACCTGACAGGACCTCTCCCAGAAACCCCGGAGGGAGACACCGTTAAAGTGTTTTATGTTGGGGAATAGGTTGGTTTCTACGCAATAAAAACCAAAGCCATTGAACAAGCAAGCTCCTGGGTGATTATTGGGACGGAGGAGATAGCTTCCATATGCCGGGTGGGTGCTCAGAGGCCAAGCCTGCATCTGTTCCCTTTGTTCTGTCAGAGAACAGAGCCAGGAGGGGGGCTGACCTCCCGATAAACCCTGAACCAGAACCCTCTGCCGGGCTTCAGGGAGGAGAGGGGGCTGGGAGCCGTGGAACAGGTCGGAGGGCAGCAACATCTGGCAGAAGGGGAGGTGGGCAGGGAGCTGGGTGACAGCGCAGCGGGGGCGAGGGGCGGGGGCCGGGCTGCCCCCTCCGTAATCAATAAACCCAGCTACTAGAGGAGATCAGAGAACCATTCATTAACGAGCTCGTTAAGTGATTGATAGGCTTAATTTTCCTGTCAAATGTGGACTTCCCTTGTAAACATGTCAATTGAGGAAAGTTCAAGCTTGTCACTTGGATTTATGGCTGGAATAACATGTAGGTGGAAAAGAGGGGCAGGTCCCCAGTGACCCATGCTGGCTGCTCTGGAAGGGCAAGGCCAGTGTATCCAGGTGCTGGCAGGGCGCTCCTCTTCTCTCCCTGCAGCTGAGACAACAATCACGGCCTCAGGGCCTCACTCTCTCATCCTCAAAGGAATGAGGGAGAGGCAATCCCACGCTGCCAGGCCTGCGCCCAGCCCCCGGCTCGAGGCTCGACTGTCTTCAGAGTGACTCACTGCTTCACCTTGAAATCCAGAGGGACAGCCCCTGTGTGGGAAAGGCTCCCCCAAGCCGTGCTTTTGGAAAACAGGTCTCCTTTCCCTTTCTAGTTGTCCCGGACCATCAAGACTGAGTGAAAATAGAAGCCGAAAGCCCCACTCTTGGGACACAAACAAGCCATCAGCTCCTCAGTGATCTGGAAAATTACTGGTGGCACTTGGGGGACAGGTTGGCGGGGAGGTGGGCACGGGTGGGGCGGGCCCCTCAAAAGGAGTGCAGGGCTGGTGGAGGGCAGCTGCGGGCAGTGGCCTAATGGGTGGTCCTGTGGGGAGCCCCTTTCTAACAGGCTCCATGTAATGCTCCGTGTTAAACTAGCCAAGCACAGTTACACTCCCCAGATGTGTAAGAAACGCAGGCCTGATATGAGGGAGCCTTTTGGATAATTGAAAATATGGTTCAAAATCTACTCTAATCCATTAGTATTATTATTGCAAAGCACGGAGTGGAGCAGACAGGATTCCCAGGGCTCCGCCGCAGTCTGCTTGAACCCGTGCTGCCTGCCCTCTTCTGTGTCAAAGTGGCCTCGGTCTGGTATCTCTAGCATGGCTGGGGACCACTGGGGCCCAGGGAACTCTGTCTTTCCCACCTTTGCATCTCCCGCAGGACACCTGGGAGGGGCCCGAGTGCGGGAGTGGCTGCCCCTTGCATGTAGCTGGACCACACAGCCCCAGGGACCCCTCTGCGCTCACGGCCCTCATCCTGGGGCATCAGGAGTTTCATTGCTGGGATCCTCGGTGCAGAGACAGTGGTGGGGGGTGGGCTTGGTGGGCAGATGACCTCTCCATGAAAACTCTGGAAGTCCTGTCCCCGCAGCACTTACCAAGTTGTGTGTGTGTGCACGCACGTGTGTGGGTGTGCTCGGCCAGGTTCTTGCAGACTGCAGCCCCTCTCTAGGCTGTCCTGGCCTTTCGTCCTATGATACAGCATCATCACATGGAAATACACGGCACACAGGAGCACGCACCACAGTATACCATCAAGTGAGGAATCAGGAGGGACACCCAATGGCTCTGGTCACCAGCTCCCCTTCGAGGTTCGACGTTTCCTCTCCGGGGAGGGGCGCCTAGGTTTAACCCTGTGGCTTGCTTACATTTTGACGTTCTCCAAGCGAGTAGTGGTCATAAGAACGGCAGAACACTCACTTTTTTGAACACTTGCCTTGTTCGAGCGCTCACCCCAGGGCTCTGCCAACACCTCTTACTCCTCACAAACCGCCAGTTTCACCCAAGGCCACACAGGGTGGCTGGGGTGGGGCCTGGCCAGCCGAGGACTACAGGCCTGGGGCTGGGCCACCTCTCTGCTGTGTTCCTTCCGGGCAACCCACAGCCACGCCAGCATTACGAAATTGCCACGTTTGGTCTATCGGTCAGAAATCGGGGTGTCTGTTTTGATGGCAGGATCTCTGAGCGCCCAATGGCAGGGAGTTTTTGAAATATGTTTAGTTTCAGACCCACAGGCCCATTTTTCTTCCTTATCTAAGTGCTGGTGGATAATAGGAGCTATATTACTGCTATAATGGGCTCTTGAATTGAGCCCCTGGAGAGGCGCCAGGACCAAGTTTGGACACAGTGAAGGCCCGGTTGGAAGGAGTTGCTTGGGGAGCTGGAGGCTCATCAGTCCTGGAGCCGCCTTCTGGCAGCCCCATGGACCCTCACTTTCCTTTAATGCAGTCAAGGCCACTGAACCCAGGCCCAGATGGCCTCCCTCCATATGCTATTGTGTTCCAGCCTGTAATTATTAATTATTACGATTCAAGTAATATCTATTATTTATTGAGCACCTACTCAGTGCCAGGGACAGCCCAAGCTACTTGACATATGCTCTTTCAATAACCATGGCCATGACACTAGCCCTTAGGAACCCTGTCATTTCTGTTTACAGATAAAGAAACTGAGGTTTAGAAAGTGTAAAATGACTTTCCCAAGGTTGGAGGTAAGGGCCTCTTCTCATTCTACCAAACTCCACTGCCTCCTATTCTCAGACCTCCAGAGCCCTCTCCCTTCCCGTCCTCTGGTCTAACCGTCCTCTCCACTGATACATTTCCAAACACAGCAGCAAGGAGTATAGATCTCAGCCCCCAGGCTGCTCTTTTTTTCTGACCCAGTGTCTTTCCAAACAGACAAAAGAATCTTTGCACTCTGATGGGACAGGAGGGGCTCTTGGCCCTGTGGTTGGCCTGTGTGTCTGGGCATAGTTCCTAGCAGTCATTCCCCAGGGAACTGAGGGATGGCTTCTAGTCCAACAGATATGCCTCCTTAACAGGTTCCCTTAGCCTGCAGAAAGCAGTGGCACATTCTGTGGCTTCCAGACCCATAGGCCCCTTCCCCCACCTCCGGACTCTGGTCTGCATCTCCCCAGAGCACTGGATACTGCTTCCCCGTGCCCCTGATCCCTGCATGGGGCATTCAGTGTGGGGTCCGAGCATCCTCTCTCCCAGGGGCTTTCCCTTTTAGAGAAAGAAGCAAGAAGGTGTGCCCTTCATTCATTAAATACATCTTGCGGCTCTTCTCGGCCTGGTATGTCCTTGAACCCAAGCATTTTCATGCAAAGAGGACTTTGATGAACTGCCCTGTTTCAAAGAGACAGGGAGATTCTTCAGCTTGCATGAAGTAGTTGGAAAGTCCCAAGCTCCCCCGTGCTGCTGGGAGCCCCTGGGAGCCAGCAAGTGAGATGAATTAGAAGCCTAGAGCAAAATATTTGGTTTCATGCAATTTAGTTTCTTTCTACTACTTGCTTAAAATTCTGTGGAACAATTAAATCTTAAAAGTGTCTTGTGAATGCCTTGGGCTGCCTTCTCCTTCAGGTTTATTGATTGTATTTGATATCACTCACAAGAGCGAGATTTTTTTTTTTTTTTGTAACATTTAATAAGACCGCTGGGTTGGAACCCAGAAAGAGAAAGTCCGCCACATCAGAGAGCACCTGAGCTCTGACAGCAGGCTCAGCATACGGGAAATCTCTCATCATTCTCTCAACTTCCTGAGGTTGCCTTTGAATCCAGGCCTCCCTTGGCTGGGCCCAGTGAGGAAATAGTCACGAAGGGAGGTTTGGTGTCCCTGCCCTTGCAGTATAGATTATCACTGGGAAGAAAGCAGAGGATACCCCAGACAAAAAAGGTTAAGGACCCGTTAGGCAGACAGATAAACACAAATGGGTAGAAGGATCCTCTCCCTGCCTCCAGCCCTGCAGAACGACGATGGCTGATTTCCCACTAAGCATTGGCAGCATACCTTGAATTGGACTTGCAACTTTTTGTAAGTTGTAATCAAACCCAGTGTCTTCACTCCAGGTGACTCAGGAGTAGAGGACTCACCGAAGGTAGAAAACCACCATACACAAGTGCTTATTTCATTTTTGTCTGACCTCCTCTTGGTAGGTTGTTCACTCAGGCTTCTTCCAAACTGTGGGCTTTGAGATGCCTGAGCTCGGGCAGACCAGAGTGAGTTCACAGCCTCGATGCCGCCGATTCTGCGGGGACTGTAGCCTGAACTTTTTTTTTTTTTTAAATCAGGTGAAAATCTGTTTTAGAATAATAAAACCTACAAGCTGCCTCCTGTCTGTCCTGTTAGATCGGCGACCTTCCCACTCCATTTCAGTGTGGAGGTGTCCTTAGAAGCTTAACACCCGCGGCCCCTGCAAAGATGGGAAGGAATATTTCTCAGCAAAAGAGGAAATGAGGGGGTGAGAAGGAGGGGGTAGAAGCAGGGTTGCGCTGTGCTTTGATGGCCTTGTATTTTCATGCCCCGAGAAAGAAGGATTTGAGCTGCAGCACTCAATACAGAGCCGCGATCTGTGGTCGGAGGAATGCGGCGCATCTGCCTTTTATAGGTTTGGAATGAAAAATGTTTTTAATTAAGGAGTGGAATTGGGGCTTTTCGTCTTGCCACATGCTACGTACCTGTCAAACCTGCTGGATGGGAATCCAGGGCTGACCTCTCACCCCCACCTACTTTAACCAAAGAGTCCTGGGAGCGCGCAGAGCACCAGTGAGCACCTGAGCAAGTCTGAAAGGCTGTTTCTGGGGTCACGCTCATCATCACACAGGACGCACCCCCGTGCGGAGCGCTCTCCCCTGGCTTCAGCATGGGTGACTTGCAACAGGATTCCAGCCACCTGGCTTGGGAAGGAAGGGTGGGTCCCTGTCATTGTTGGCTGTGGACCGAGACTGGGAGCCAGGAAGGCTTAGGGATGCAGTGAAGCCAGAAAAGCAAAGAGGAAAAATCATGACAATAAAAAAAAAAAACAAAAAAAAAACCCTAGAAATACAACATTTTTAAAGGAAAGCAAAACTCAAAGGGTCATGCTCTGTTGCAATATTCTGATTTGAAACGAGCCCCGGGCCGTACCCTACTCTCCCGGCCTCCCAACTCTGCCCCACGGATAGAAATCTCTGTGAGGGAAGGAAAATCATTTGGTGAAGGTGACAGCTCTCTGTTGGAGACGCTAGGAGGCAGCGAGGCTTGATAGCATCTTTAGGGAATTTCAGAAGCCAGCAAACGGAAGGAGCTATAGTAAGAAGCCACCGTTCTCTCCTGGTGATTAGCTAGATGTTAGCCGAGCTTAGTTTCTGGAGCTCCCCCCCCCCCCCCCCCCCCCCCCACTTTTTGTTTGTTTGTTTCAAATCCCTGTCAGCATAACGTGGTGCTTCCATGTGAGGTATGACTCTTGCCATAAATATGGGAAGGAGCCCTCTGGGAATTAAGTCAAGGGCTAGCAATCTTTGTAGGTAGTTTGAGTCATGCCTCAGAGCAGGAGAATGGCCCAAGTCTCCATGCTTTTTCAGACCCCAACACTCTATGCAGGGCTGTGGCTTCCCTTCGGTTAACTCACCTTCCTTCCTTTCTTGCCTTGTGAAAGGTTATGGGAATCCTTGGAGACCCGAGAAGGCCTCCCTTAATTCCTTTCCAGGCCCTAAGGATTCACTCCCACCCCTTTATACGTTAGTACAAGTTGAAAAAAATTTTGATATGACATTAAGCATGCACATGTTGAAATCCCCCCACCCCCAGTTTTCTAATTTAATTTTGGATAAGCTCACCAAAACTGAACTGCTGTCTCTCCCCCTGGCTCCTCGGCCTCTCCCTTCGTGTTTTTGTTCTGCAGCTTCTTGACACGGGTGTTTAACCGCACCGTGGTTCTAGCTCTGGGTACAGTTCGAATGTCACCTCCTTGGGAAAGGCTGTCACCTTCTTGCTGGGCAGAAATAATAACTCCTCTGTTGTGCTTGGGTCGTGGAACCCTTTCTGGTCTCCCTTCTCTTGTCGTCCACCCCACAGACATGGCAGAGGAGGGTGTGCTCTTATCCTGCTGGATCTCATTTAGCTCTCGACGTGTCTGTCTTCCCTGCCAGACAGGGACTTCAGGGCGGGGATGCGGCCATGCGGCCCTGTGTCTCCACTGTTCAGCCCCGCTTCTGGCCCATGGAAAATGCTCGATATGTGTTGAAAGGAGTTGAGTTCAGCTCAGAGGAATGAAAAGAGTAAGAGAAAAAACACGGAAGATTTTTGGAGTATTGGTGGAGAAGAGGTTTTTTTGGTTGGTTGGTTGGTTGGTTTTTAGAGTGAGGGCATGAGTGGGGTGGAGGGTGGGGCAGAGGGGGGGGGAGAGAGGATCTCAAGCAGGCTCCCCGCTCAGCGCAGAGCCTGGCATGGGGCTCCATCTCACGACCCTGAGATCATAACCTGAGCTCAAATCAAGAGTCAGATGTTTAACTGACTGAGCTACCCAGGCGCCCCTAGAAGTGATTCTTGCTCATAGACGGAAGACGTTCTGGGGATCCTCTGCCACTGTTGAAGGCAAGGGCAGGAGTGACTGACTAACTATACAGCCCTCATATAAATTATTTGTATACATCTCATCATTGATCCATACCTGTTGTTTACCCCCATGGTAAACTAACTGTTCACGCTTCAGAAAGTGACTGAACACATTACATTGAATTGGTTTCATTTCAGTTATTAGACTTAGTGCATTTCTTTTATGATTATGGACAGGAAATTGTGACTGGGTTTTTATCGCATGCCATGTCAGGCATTGTATTATAGCTGGCAGAAATAACTGCTAACATTTATTGAGCCCTTACTATGTGCCAGCCATTCTTTTAAGCGCTTTACATGTATTAACTTATTTACTTGATACAACAAACCTATATGCAGCTCAAACATCCATCTATAATTGATGCTATTATCTTGCACGGCTGCAAATAAAAATTTCATAATATCCTATAAGCATATGGATAGCAATACAGTGGGGAATCTGGAGAGAAGGCACTGAACCCTTGTGATTTAGTGAGAGTGTTTATCAAATCCACATAATCATGAATTCAGTTTGATGGCTTAAGAAACAAATGTTGACACGTGGACTCATAAACATTATAACTTGGGGGGAAAATGGGGTCTAATGTCATCACTGTGGTGTCAGAGCGTTGGTCAGAGTCTCAGTGAGAGAGAGAAGGAGAGAACCTAGCCCCGTCTTTTGCCTTCAGCACTTTCCCCTCGCCTGATGAGAGGGAGCGGGGACAGACCCCATTGATTCATCCCAAGATGGTGGGTCTGTGTGTCTGAAGAACGAGAGAAGTGTTAGCTTATGGGAATTTTCTTCACTAAATTCCTAGGAGAAGTGTGTATTTTGCCCCTCGCCATTATCAAGAGGTGGTAATTCTTGCTATTAAGTCAAAACGTAGGACTTGAAGGATTCCTAGATCAAGAGGCTATGGCACCTTGCTTTCTGTTCTTTTTTTTTTTTTTTTTAAAGATTTTATTTATTTATTTGACAGGCAGAGATCACAAGTAGGCAGAGAGGCAGGCAGAGAGAGAGGAGGAAGCAGGCTCCCTGCTGAGCAGAGAGCCCGATGCGGGGCTCGATCCCAGGACCCTGGGATCATGACCTGAGCTGAAGGCAGAGGCTTTAACCCACTGAGCCACCCAGGTGCCCCTTGCTTTCTGTTCTTGAACCAAGTTAATTTTTGGCAACACTGAGTGAAAAAGGAGGTTGTCTTTGCACAGCACAAAACAGGGCCTTGCTATGAGTTTGGTGAGTGAAGCAGCGGATACCTTTGTAGCCTACACAGGCACTGTGATGGCAATTTGCTAGCTTATTATGTTAGGTTCACACCCTATTAGTATTTATTTTAGTTAATATAATGCAATTAGAGTGTAATCATATCAGTAGCTTTCAGATCATGTCAAAAAAACAAAAGTTACTGAAACACCAGTGCTAATGGAAAGTGATGGAAAGTAGTGAAGGTTGCGACGCTTGCGTTGAGTGAGGCATGAAAGGAAAGTTGGGGAGTGGGTAGAGTCGGAGAATCAGGTCTTTGGCTTCTTCTGAGATTCCTGTTCAAGTGCTCATAGACTCAAGGAAGCTCAAGTAAGTGGTTCTCTTCCTTATGGGACCGTGATCCTTTTACTGTTTCTTGAGACAAAGCTCTCTGTCTGGATGTGTCCAAAAAGGTGGCCTTGAGGTCCATAACATTTTAATAAAGATGGAGACGGAGCTCTAATTCCAGCTTTTCTTAAGTGTCTGTGAGACTTAGGGCAGCCTTCTACCTTCTCTTGGCCCTTAGGGCTCACCTGTACAACAGGGAAGGTGGCCTGGATAATTGTAAGATCCCTTGGCTCTGTTTAATGATGCCACGATATAATGACACATGACTTCTCAGAGCCTGAGCTGAGCTGTGAGACATGTCTGCTGACCCCATTTTTCTGTTTCCTTTTTTTTTTTCCTGCCTAGAGCAACCCCAAAGCTGCCCAGAAGAGGCCCTGTACTTCAGAACTGTGCAAACTGTTGAGACCATTCATTGCTCTGTAGCCCTATTCCAACAGCTCTTCTAGGACCTTGGTGGGCAAATATTTGCCTCAGAGTATATTAAGCCTTTGTGAGGCCTGGGTTTCCCATCCTTCAGCTCTTTTCCCAAGCGCCTGGCTGACCCTGCTTTTTCCCACCTCTTAAGGGGTGGATGGGTGAGTCAGGCAGGTAGAAAGTTCTGGAAATGAAGCCAAGTGAAGAGGAAAGAGTAGTTGAAGGGCCAGATACTGTTTCCCAAGAGCACTTTCGTTTGTGAGGCCTGAAGACAGCCCAGTGGCGGCTCTAGTTCTGGCTCCCTCATGGAAGGGTGTGGAGCTTTCTCCAGGCCCTTGTCCAACTTTTGGATTCTTTGGTGTCACTGAAGCATTGCCACAAGAAGCTCATTGTTTGAGGTTTGTTAGGTATGGCGCAACTCTGAGGAAATAATTAACACTTATTTCTGAGGAGAAGCTTCCAGCCAGATCTGCACTTGTGGTGGCGCATACATCTCGCAAAGAATTGTTATTTAAGCAATAATCCTTGAGAAATTGGTCGTTACCCGCATTAAACGACTCAGCCCATTGCCAAGGATGGTTAACGCTCTAATAAACTGGTCATTAACTGCAGTAACAATGAATTTCGAGGGGATTATTGCTATTATAAACCTTAATCAATGGTTTATAACAGCAATAATGTGGTCCTTTCTCTTAATGGTAAGTAGGGCAGCTTGCACCATCGCCTTGAAAATGCTTTTGTGGTGGCTGATAAGTCAGAGGGGAGGCCTTCCAAGTGCCGCCCACTCTTCGGAAACACACCCGGGAAGGCGAAAGACGCCTCCGGGGCTCCCAATGGCCCCGTGCTCTGTTCTTCCGGGATCGGGTGTAGAACAAGGAGCAGTATGTGTGTGTGTGTGAGGGGGTGGGGTTCTCTTTCAACCTCCCCCCATTACTAACCCAGCGAGGTGCTGGGCATGGGCACTCCTGGGCGTGCCCAGCCAGCATGAGATTCAGCACTAAGGACACACCTCAGTCTGGGCTTCCTCATGAGTGGAGGAAGAAGAAGTGACCATCTGCTTAGTGGGATACGGTCTGCTGTAAGTTCGGTTCTGTCACTGTCTTGTGATGCGGCTCCAGAGAAATCACATCACTTTTATGATCCTCTGAAAGATGGAGCTTGGAATCAATGACTTCTTAAGTCCTTTTCTGATGTAACGCTCTGTGGTTCTTTTCATAATATTGACATTTTATATTAGAATACCATTATAGGGTAATAATAATAACAATAATAATTAAGTTACATAACGCTTGGCGTTGTTCTCAGTTGTTGGCATATATTATGTCACTGAATCCTTACAACAATGCCACTTCTACTACAGAGGACCTTGAGGCAGAAGAAACTAAGAAACTTGTCTAAGCCACAGAGTGGGATTTGAATACGGGGAGTCCAGAACCTGTGCTCTGGCTCCTTACTCTCACCCTCTCTCTAGAAATCCCCCTTCTTTATTCCAGTTTAACCTAACATCCTTTCAAGTAGGCTGGCTGGGCTGCCATATTGGTTTTACAAGTGAGGCAGCCAAGATTCCGAGAACTGAGGGAACCTGTTCAGGTTGATGTGGGGGTCTGAGTCCCACTCAGACAGGCCTTCTGCTTCTGGCTGTGTACGAGTTAGGGAGCTGTTCTGGGAGCTTCCAGACCAGGGCCTTCTCTCTCCAATGAAGTAGACTGCACACAGCTCAGTGCCAGACTCCTTGACATTTGGGACTTCCTCCCACAAAAGTAAGGCAAAGATTCATACCCTCCTACATCACTGAAGCATGTCCCGGGGGGCAGGTGGTCTGATCTGTTTTCCAGCCTAGAATTGGTTAAAATGCATAGGAAAACAGACATTGCAGTAGACCTTGGGTGGCAAGGGCATTTGAGTTTTTTTGTTTTTTTTTTTTTTTTAAGATTTTACTTATTTATTTGACAGGCAGAGATCACAAGTAGGCAGAGAAAGAGAGAGGGAAGCAGGCTCCCTGCTGAGCCTGCTCGATCCCAGGACCCCAGGATCATGACCTGAACTAAAGGCAGAGGCTTTAACCTTCTGAGCCACCGAGGCACCCAAGGGCATTTGAGTTTTTAAAATTTTTTTTTTTTACTATGGAAAATTGAACACATATACAGAAGGAGAATATAACACCCCCCACCACGTGACCATCACCAATTCTAGCAATTATCAGTTCATGGTCCCTCTTGTTTCCTCCAGCCAGCTCTCCCCCGTCCCCTTTCCCCGTACATTATTTTGGAGTAAATCACGGATGTCAAACCATTTCTTCGGTTATCGCTTCAGTATGCATCTGTAACTGTTAAGGATCCTTTACAAGAATAATAGCCATACTGTAATTCAGCCGTAAAAATTAACAATAATTTCTTAATGTACTTCAACACTGAGTCAGATTTCAAATTTCCCAGATTATCTCATACATGTATTTGGGTTTCCGGCTTGCTCCAGCTACTCGCATGCTCTGGGACCTAAGACAGATTCGAGTGGGAAGCGCAGCCAGTGGGCTCCTTCTCTTCTGTCACCCACCACTAGGTGCTAGAAGCAAGGTCTCTGAAGCATTAGTAGACTTTTCAATGCAGTGTCTCTTAATATGCCACGCTGTCATGCCCAGTTCTCCTCTGCAGACCCCTGGGAGGAACCTTCGAGAAGCTGTCCCATAGTGTGCCCTTTTGAGTTTGACCTTCTTTTCGTCTGGCACACTCCAGAGAGCAGATTTGTTCTGGGAAATGGAAGGAGGGAGAAAGCAATCCTTCACGCCAGGACCCCCTCCCTGCCAGGCAGTCTGTCTGCGGAGGGAAGAGGTGCCTCTTGGTGACCTTTCTCCAGAAGACGAACAGAGAGGCTGCTGGCGGCCTTTACACCATTGGTGAAATGATGCTCCCTGCCTTAGGCTGGCCTCGAGGTAATCTGGCCATATTGCAGGACACCACTCTGGTCCCCTCTTTCCTGGGTCTTGTGGGTTCTCACCCCAACTCTGCCGCAGCCCCACCGGGACTCCATTTCCTCATGAGCAAAGGAGGGGGACCAAACTGGATATGCCCTAGGAGGGTGTGGAGAAACATCGGGGGGCTTTTTCAAACTGTATTTTCTTCTGGAATTTATATATGGCTTGGGGGTGAGGGTGGGAACATCTTCCCTGTGTTTGATCACCCCACCACTCTCCCTCTCCACCCACACCGGATTTTGGAGGAAAGATTGGCCAAGGTTGCTTGGTGTGTTACCATTCTCCAATGCCAGGGTTTTGCCAAATTTACCAATATGTTTCCTTCCTGCAGGACCAAAAGGGCCTTGTCTGCTGGAGAAAGCTTGGGACAGTGACTCTTGGAGTGAGAGGTCGCCCTGAATGGCCTTTAGTGGGGCTCATTTTCAAGGTTTTTCCTGGAGCTCCAGGTTCTTTTCTGTAAGATGTGTTTAACCCCAGCGCCTGGAGTCTGGTGGGGATTGGGGTTGCGAGGGGCTAATTCATACACATGGCAGCCCAGGGCACGGGAATCAGGATGCTGTAAGAACGGGAAGACCCACCAAATGCCTAGTCTCCTTGCCATTCTATCAGCTATGGTGCAGCCCGACCCCCCCCCCCCCCCCCCCCCCCCCCCCCCCTCCCCCCCCGCGGGGGGCCCCCCCCCCCCCCCCCCCCCCCCAAGAGTCTGACCCATCTGGGCATCGTGCTGGGTGCTCCACTAGGTGATTTGGCCTCACAGCCCCCATCCACCAGTGAGTGGGGGGCTCTAGAGGGTGTGCAGGTTCAAAAAAGGGTCCTTGCATCTTGCAGATGGGAAACATTATGGGGTGTATTCAAGGCATGCATCTAACAGCTCTACGCTGGGCTGACTCTTCCTCCCCAGCTCCTGGGGTGGGGTCAGCCTCACCAGGCTGCTTCTCTGGGCATGCCTCAGGGTCACCAGCCTCCTCCTGCTCCCCCATCCCCAGCCTTTGTAGGGAGAAACTGGTGAGGCCAGGGGCCGAGGGTGGGGGGCATAAGGAGACCGATTTGGAATAAACTGAAAAGTTTACTCTGTGCAGCAGTGAAATAAAAAAGCTCATTCGGAAAGTTAATGATTTATTTTATAGTTTCATTGTCAGGGTCACATTACTCAATAGCATTTCAAACATGTCATTTGTACAAACTATGGTAATTAAAATTTATAACATACTTCATCAGCAGCATATGAATCTTTTAGCCGGCACTCTGCTGTCATATAAACAGTGTAATTTCGGCTGCAATTCACCCTTTATTGGCTCTCATTTGTGATTTAACAGCCATCAATGACTGTGCTATAAAGAATAAATTAACCATCCGTAAACCTTACGATGACAGGGACAGTCAAATAGACTTAAGCGCCTTCCGCCCGGCTCTTGGAGCCAACAGAGAGCAGGTGAAGGCCAGGTACTCGCCAGGCCTTCTGCTCAGGCGACGTTCCGGGTTCCTGCTGCCTCCTCTCCCTGGGATGGCTCCTGGCTGGCCCCGAGGTCCTGCTAGCGACCATGGGCAGAAGTATCTCCCCTTCTGGTCCCAGGGTGGGGAGAAGAGCAGGGACCGGCTCCTTCACAGACCCAGCCGAGACGTCGATGCCCAGGGAAGATCCTTCCATATTACCTACCAGTAATCATCCAGTGAGAGCATTTGGAAATGTGTGGGGGCACTTTTGGTTGGTCTGGTGACCCAGTGAGGGAACTCCGGGCATGAGCTAGTCGGTATCAGAAATGCTAAGTCCTGCGATAAGCAGATCTTGGACTCCCCTAGAGACCTCCAGTGCCCCCACTGAGCCACATGGAGTCCCACCTCGTCCTTCTGTCAGGAGGGAACAGGCCAGGAGAGGGGCAGGGCCTTGCTGCCCCTGCACAGGCTCTCAGGGCAGAGCAGGGTGAGAATCTAGGATGAGCAGTCTGAAGGTGACAACTCGTGGGCAGGTCTGGCCAGCTCTCGGGGAGTGACAGTCAGGATGGATTGGGAACACTGCTTCCCCGAGGGCCACACTCCCAGGCACCCCCCTCGGAGAGGGTGGTCAGGGCGCTCTGCCTGGGCCCCACGGCTGACACTGTACACAGCTCATAAATGAAGTGGATTGGATTTGTTACTGAGACGTCTCCAAGGAGCCTGGGTCACGCAGGCCAATAAAATTGGCCTCATAAATTCATCCTGACATGCAGGATTACTCCAGCCCGCTGAGGTCACCTTCCTGCCCTGATTTATTGCCAGCCTATGGGTTAATAATACTGTTTACTGAGTGTTCCCGTCTTGTTCCTCCGCTTCCCCTCCCCTTCTTGGAGCAGATACCGATCAAAGAGTCCCTCTGGAGGGGTGTGGCGGATGAAACGAAGGGGTGGGGGCCACGGGGGCGAAGTGTTTCATTCCGTGCTGTTTTCAAGCAATACTTTTTTGGTGGTGGTTCTTTTTTGAGAATTTCCCTGCAGCCATTCCTGGCTAGGGCTTCGTTTGGAGTTTTACCTGAATAAAGGTAGTTGCGGGAGAGGCGGGGGCTCTCCCAGTATCCCGTGCGTACTTGCGACATTCGTTAAGAAGCTACTTGTCTGTTCCCTCCTAGCCACGGAGTGGCCTATTCCTTGCGCTTCTCCTTGGGGAGTCTCCGCTTCGCGGTGTTATCAGACTTCGCGCTGATACAGAAAAGACCGCAGAGTCGGCGTATCTGTGCTTTCTCTTCCAGGGATCGGAGGGTATAGGTGCCAACGATACGGAGAATCCTTCCACGATGCCTTTGCAAAGCCCTCCCCAGCCTGATATTCTCTTCCCTGCTTTTTAGTATTTATTTACAAGCTTCCCAGGGTTCCATTCTGGGTTTGCTGGCTATCGTTTGAACAATCTAGAAAAAACAAACACACCAAACAGACAAGAAAGTAAAGATGAGATCAGTTGCTCTTAAAATATTTCCCTACGCACAAGTCGTCTGGAAAACGGAGTCAGCCCTCCTTGGCATAGCAGCCCTGCTGAGGTTAACCCCCCAAGAGGCCTGCTGAAGGTCAGGTAGGAGACCCAGCACACACCAGGTAAACCGTGAGACCAGCGGCAAAGGTGACTTTCATCAGGCCTGCATGCCCCAGGCACACGGAGCCTGTGAGGACAGAGGGCAGAGCTCTAGGTGGGACACATTATCTTTAAGTAAATTAGCAAACAATTATTGAGCAATTTCTCAGGGAGTTTCAAAACCTCAGGAATTAGTCTCTGCCCTCAAGGTTCTTAGAGTCGACTGGTGAATCAGAGTGAACGACTCTCCAACCATTTTAGTGATGGAGGCACAGGGAACTGTAGTGAACAAGGGGAAAGAGGTGGTTCCAAGTGGGGCAGAGCCTGGGTGTGGTCTGGGGGCTCGGCGTTCGCTTATTCAGTCTCCCCGGGAACCAGGCCTCCAACCAGTCCCTGCCTCCCTGCTGTGTGGAAACTTGCGTCAGCTGCTGCGCGGGGGCTGATTCGTTACCCGCCTCCTTTCCAGGGACCTTTCTATGCTCTCTTTCTCCAGGGTCTCCCCCCAACCACGGGCCCCCCTCCAGCCCTGTGGATGTGCCCTGGGAGAGCATTTGGAAGACAAAATCACTTCTTGGAGAACCCGGGTCTGCTTCTACGATCGGAAGGCCCAGCAGGCCTGCATGGGAGGCCACGCAGCTGGGGACCCGATGTTGCTGTTATCAGCCAAAGCCGGCCTGGAGCCATACCTGGCCGCTCGGCGGTTACAGGGCTTAGAGAAGTCGTGTTTGGACACTGTCAGGCCCCAGCTGAGGGAGCAAGGAGAGGAAGCGAGGAGACTGCGGTTTTGTCATAGGGAGAGTGAGCCGGAAGGCTCGTGTCCGTGGTGGCCCCGGGGCCACATGAGTCTCATCGGTTTGCTTCCAGTAGTTACTAGCCCTCCCTCTGGGCCCATAGGGCTCTGCCAAGGAGGGAAGGGGATAAACAGATCCCCTGGCGAGGTGATAGGTACTTTCACAAATGCCGCCTCCTTTCCTTTCGTAGCATCCCTGACAGGTGGGCATTGTTGTTGGGTTTGTTTTTTTTTTTTTTTTCTTAAACCCGTGGGGAGATCCACTTAGAGAAGCTTAGCGATGGGGTCAAGGTCGTCTATCTAGTAAATCATTTGGACCCAGGCCTGTCTGACCCTGAAGGCCACACTCTTTAAAATCATATCAGCCTCTACGAGGAAGCGGACACGGACATGAAGACGTTGGGTCAGTTTCAGAGCCGGCTGGTGTCACGGCTGATCTTGAACCCGAGTCCTCTCCCGCTTCTCCCTGCTGTTCTCTACCTGACCCGCAGGAGGTCCATCAAAAGTGAACACTTGTCCTCCCCAGAACACCCCAAGCTTTGGGGAAGAGTAAATACTGCTACAGTGGAGATTTTATATATAAAAAAATTATATATATTTATAATATATATTATACAATATTATATATATTGTATATAATAATATATAATATAATTACATAATAATATATAATAACACAATATATTATAAAAATATAATATTTATATATTATAATATAATATAATATTATATATAATATTATATATATATAAAATCTCCAATTCAATTATATATAATTGAATTGGAAACAAAGCTAGCTCTAGTCCTTGGGCTCAGTGGCCTGAGTGGGCACAGTAGGACGGTAGCTGCAACTATGTCCGTGCCTCAGCTGTACCTTTCCTCCCTGCAGCTTTGTTAAGAATTTTCATGGCCCTGCTGCTTATGCCTGTTCCTGTCACAGCCGCATCCCTGTGTTTGCCACAGGGACAACAGTCCCTGTGTAGTTATTGGCCCATGGCAGTCTTGGCAACGGCTGGGTACAAAGGGTCTCCTATTGCCAACAACAAACAAAACAAAACAACTCCCTCCACGAGATCTGGGGAAGTGGTTTGCTTAGGGTTAGCACAGGGGCGGGGTTCGTGGTCCCCACGATTACCCTCCACAGGTGAGCTGGGAGACAGTAGTCACTGCTGGACGTGGTCGGGGCGGGGGGCAGGGAGATGGCAAGAAGGCCCGTCACACGGCACAGGGAGGAGGCTTGCCCTAGGCCATTGACATGTCTGACGTGGAGGCTTCTGTCCTCTGGCAGGTGCTCCTGGGGGAGGTGCGGTCAGATGCTGAGAAAGGCAGGAGACATGCATCTCAGTTCCAGGCCCGGTCCTGCGGCTCACTACCACCTGTGTGACCCTGAGTCAGTCCCTCCCACCTTCCTCTCCCCTCAGTCTTTCTTCTGGCCGGTAGAGGGGCAGCATGGAGGGACTGAGATACGTCTTTGCAAATGAAGCATCATCATGAGACAGAAGGAAGGCTTACTACTTTTTGGAAATGGGGATCGCTATCATGCCTGGTCTGACTTTGAGACAACCTCAAAGTCGTGCAACGTACATTTGGGCTTTCAACGATGCAGTGCGAGGGGCTGAACTGTATCGCTCCCAAATCCACATGTGCAAATCCTAACCCCCAGTGCCTCAGAATATGACTGTCTTTGGAGATAGGGTCTTCAATGAGGTCATTAAAATGAGGCCGTTGGGGTGGGCCCCCATCCTATATGACGGGAGTCCTTGTGTGAGAGAGATTGGGACCCACACACAGAGGGAAGACCAGACCAGAACCTGGGGAGAAGGTGACCACCTACAAGCCCAGGAGAGACGCCTCAGAAGAGACCAAGTCTGCCAGCAACACCTTGATCTTAAACTTCCAGCATCCAGAGGTGTGAAGGAATACATTTCTGTTGTTTAAACCACTCAGCCTGGGCTATGTTGTTATGGTGGCTAGAGCAAAGGAATCAACAAGGCAAGATGATGTAATAGCTGTCTTATGAGAAACACTTCGGGGGAATTTCAGATCATCCACTGAGAAAACTGGAGCTGATGGAGGGGACCCTCCACTGGGGTGTGGTCACAGTATCGGTCCAAGATGTGCACGGAATTTGGGGTCTAGATGGAGCCGATGGCGTGGGTTTTGCCAGCAGTTTTCCGAGTATCTCCTGAGGAGGAGGGATCTGTCTTTATGCTCTTTTCTTTAATCCTCCCATTAACCCTGTGAATTTGGGATTACTAATTCTAATTGATCGATGACTCCACTGAAGCCCAGAGGCTTACGTGACTTGACCTGAGCCGCACTGCTAATTTCAGCAGAACCGGGAGTTCTGGAAGTTGAATTGCTAAAATGCTTTGCTTGGGACCAGCCCAGCAAACACAACTTGAGACTTGCAACCAGCTGCAAAGGTGACCTGCTGGAAGAGCAATTTGGGGGGGGGGGAATAAATAAATAAAGAAGGTAAGGCACAAGGAAGAATTTCAAAGCCTTTCCCTAATCAGGACAAATGGCTGCAAGCCTGCGGTTTGCACAGATAGCCTGCCACATCTCAGGACGCAGCTCTTGCCACAAGCCAGTGCCTCGCTGGCTCTGAAATTTATGCTGGAATTTAGACAGAGAACACAAATCATCGTAATCTCCCGATGAAAGATCACTGTCTCTGCAAATGCATTACCTGTTTGGAAAGTGACATGTTAAAAAATACTGATAATATATGGGCACAGGGAGAGCGATTTCCATGCCTGGGCTCCTCCAGCTAAAATACGCACACCTGCACGAGAGGCGGCAGATGACAAAGTAAGTCACCGGGGCCCAGGAGCAGCTTCTGTGTCGGGCTGTGCCTCTGACTCTCCAAACAAAAGACTCAGCAAGCCTGTCTAGCGGTCTCGTCTCCTCCCCAGCATGGGGCGTCCTGGATGCAGGAGGCCTGGGTGGGGGCCTCTGATTCCATCCTTCTCACCCCGAGCACGGGGACACACTTAGGCTTTCCTGCAGGAGGGAAACACGGGAGCAGGAATTAGAGAGGCCGAGTGGACCTCAGAGCCGGAGGAAGCTCCCAGGATGAGTTAGAGAGACCAGGCATTCCCTCCTTTCCCTTTCACACCCTAAGGTGCGGTCCCCACTATTCCCCCCTGCCCCTCAAGGGCTCTGTGAGCAGCCGTCTGCAGGCCTTGTTCACTTGTAGGTAAGACACAAAGACAGCCCTTAGCAGCGAGGGCACAGGGATCTCTGAGTTTGGCGGGAAGGCTGCCCTCCTGTCTCCCCACCTCTCCCCTCTCCTCAGGCAGCTTCAAGACATAACAAGGTGGGGGAGAGTGTGGGCTTGAAGCCAGACAGACCAGCTCTCTGTGGCTGTGACTCCACTTCGTGACTAATTGGCAGTGTGACCTTGGGCATGTCCCCTTGCGTGCTCGCTCGCTCTCGGAGCCTCAGCCTCTTCCAGGCACCACCGCCCACCTCCCTCTCCCAGCCCTGAGCCACTTGGCTTGTGGCTCAAGGTTACATCTTGGTCTTCACGACGCCACTCCCCGTCTTCCAACGCAGTGTGCTGTGAGTGCCAAGGCCAGCTTCCTCCATGCCTCTGCTCGGGGAGAAGCAATTCGGAGTCTAATGGGCCTGTGGAACAGGTGCATCGCTCTTGCTGTAAACATTACTGCATAAACAAAGCACAAAGAACCCGAGCCCAAGTACATTGTCCTAAAGGGGGAAATAATACTTCAAAATGGCCAGAATGTTTACCGACCCAGTGAAGGGGAAACAGCAATGCTGCACTGAGACTCACTCTCCCCTTTGCGGGCTGGAGAGCGAGACTTGCCGGCTGGATGGCAACTCCCAGGCCGGTGCTCGGTGCTCGTCCTTTAAGGGGAGGCACAGGTGGAAAGGGAGTCGCAGGAGAGCTTCTCCGCCATTTCATTTCTGGACAGAAATGAAAAAGAACCTAAGAAGTAACCATCTGCAGAGAGGGCAGCTTGGAAGTATCTGTGTTTGCAGCAAAGGTGGGATAACTGTCAGCAGACAGCCTTACGGGGTCTCCTACAGGCCTGCTTGGGGGATCTGACTGGTGAGGGGCCGGAATGCAGGGCTGCTGGATCAGTGTCTGCAGGAACGCAGTGGCCTTTGCAAGCATAATGCCCCCTTTAATGATGCTGAGCAACAGGTGCGTGGTGCACCTGCCCCTCCCCCTTCCTGGAGCCCCCTTCCCATTCGCCATCATTCTCCAAAATGGTTTCTGGCTCCATAAACCCAAAGGCATTTGGCGCATAAAGCCTAACACCTTTCCTGTGATGGCCTTCTTGTCATGAGTTAATAAGATACAGAATTAACGAGCACGGCCCCCGCACTGTTAGTTTCCCTGTAGAGCGGGACTGGGTGGGAGCGTGGTTGTTACCAGCCCTCTGGGTTATCTTTTGTGTCTTTCAGATCTGGTCCCTTTTCATCTGACTTTTTCCTCTGGTGGAATGACAAGCTCTTCAGACAGGCGTGTGGATACCGAATTCCTTTCTTGTGCCGGGTAAGGCTTATAGGAAGCGGGGAAGAGAGAAGGAAGCCAGAAGAGGTGTGGATAGAGACGGTGAGAGAAAAGTAGAGGGGAGAGGGGAAGCTCACCCAGCGTGACCAGGACTGCATTTTTGAGCAGGTGTGAGATGACACACATACGGATGTAACATTTATCTATTCACCTAAAAATATTAATAGGGGGCTTATTTTTTGTCTGTCACGATAAGCATAAGCACACACACGAAAAAGTGATGCATCTTCACACCTGTGGGGCAGATACTGAAGAGTCACAAAAATCATGCAAAGATTAGTGCTGCAGAAATGTTAAGGAGTGTTACCTCATCCTGTGAGAGCATAACATAGCAGCATTTGATCACATCGGGGAAATCAGAGGAGGCTTTCCTGAGGAAGTGATACTGGAGGTGAGATCTGACAATTGAATAGGAGTTCGTTTGACAAAGTGGGGAACGAGGAGCAGTGCCATTGCATAGGCTGCTCTGTGTAGAAAACCTATTTGGCTGTTGAACACATACAGAGACTTTCAGTGTAGTTAGTGGTTGGGGGACGGCAGACGGCATTTATACCACTGACTGGCGATGATTAAGAAGCTGACAATTTACACGTGGAGTCTAAAAAAATAATTACCCCCAAACTGAGCTCCCAGATAACAGAGAACCGATTGTGGTTACTGGGGGAATGAAATTGGTGACAGGCATCCAAAGGCACAAACTTCCAGCTATCAAATCGGTAAGTCCTGGGATGTCACGTACGGCACATGACTACAGTTAATAATACTATATTGCATATCTGGAAGTTGCTAAGAGCGTGGATCTTAAAAGATCTCATCACACACAGAATCTGTAAGTGTGTGTGCTGACAAATGCTAATGAGATTCACTGTGGTGCTCATTTCACCATATATACAAATACTGAATCATGTATGTACAATGTATATACAATACATGTATATACAAATACCCCTGAAACTCCTGTTGTAAGTCAAATATACCTCAATAAAAAAATCAACAGCTGATGATACCAAGTGTTGCAGAGAACATGGAGCCATGGGATCTCTTAGATGTTTCTAGGGGGCGTGTAACCAATCAGCCCCCAACTACTTCCTGAGGCCGAGCACTCATATACCCTGAGGTATACAGCAAGAAATGTACTAAGGGGCATGTGCAAGAATGTTCATAATCAAAAACCAGACAAGCCAGGAAGCAATGTGGTTGGAGGTCAACAGTAGAGTAGCTATACTATAGTATGTCCATGTGATGGAATATTACACTGGTCAAAGCAGGTAAACTACCATTTCATGGATACACTTCAGCAATGTAACATTAAATAAAAGACAAGTCCCCAAATAAGATGGTATGAACTATTATTATAAAGTCAAAACAAGCTCAAATTGTTTTTAGAAATATATGCTTTCTCACACACACACACGCACACACACATACACTCTACACACAGTAAGGCAAGGGCATGATAAACACAAGATTCAGGATGACGGTTGATAACCAGGGGGCTGAGCTGTGAGGTCATCAGATGGTTTGCTGTTGATTATTTGCTTCTGTTTTGGTCAGTAGGATGACGAGTGCCCATTACATTGCAAAAAAATTACTTACCAACTTAAGGAAATAAGTAAAGAAGCCAAGTCATGGATGAGGGAGTAAGGACAGTGAGTCATTAAGT
This sequence comes from Mustela nigripes, assembly GCF_022355385.1. Lineage (NCBI taxonomy): Eukaryota > Metazoa > Chordata > Mammalia > Carnivora > Mustelidae > Mustela > Mustela nigripes. The sequence continues at coordinate 33,109,799 of NC_081574.1, read as the reverse complement.
CAAGATTATGATTAATACAATTCTGCTTCTCTGAGATTAGGGGGGAAAAAAAACAACTTTGCACTTGGGGATGGGATTGTTCTTCCTGAGACTGAGCAGAAAGCCACACGCGTGGCAGAGGCGGGGGAGGGGGGTTGTTGGAGGTGAGGGTATGTGTGTGTGTGTGTGTGTGTGTGTGTGTGTGTGTGTGTGTGTGTGAGGCTCAGGGGAGAGGGAGGGAGTAGACCATGGAGGATCTCATAGGTCCTGTTAATGGCTTAGATTTAGTGGGGTGGTATGATGACCTGATACTTACAATTCGAAAGTCTCATTCTGGCCGCACTAAGGATATGTTCTTAGTGGTGATCAGAGAGAAGGCTGGTTGGGAGAGTGTATGAACACTCTGGGTGAGAGGTGTTGGTAGCACAGGTTAAGATGAGGTAATGAGAGAAGTAGATGAAATTTGAATAATAGTAAGTAAAAATTAATAATTTTGAATTGAATACAGGGCATGAAGGAGAGGAAAGAAGCAACAATGCTGATCCTTTGTTTGTGAAGTAGGTGGATGGTGGACTATTGACTGAGAATAGTTGGGAAGAAAATGAGTTTGGTGTTGACTGTGTTGAATTTGGATGCTTTTGTGGTGAATTTGTGTTGAATTTTGAACTGTGTTGAATTTGGATGCTTTTGAGACATCCTGATGGGCAGCAGGATAGTGAGTCCATAACTTCCATGGGAGCCGAGTTAGCTGCAGATGTACAAGGAGTCATGAATATGTAGGCGGTGATTAAAGTTGTGAAAGTTGATGAGATTACCTAGAAAGAAAGTGAAGTGAGAAGAAAACCATTGTAAAAACAAACAAAAAAAAATAACAAAACGACCTTAGTAGTCAATTAAATTCAAACAAACCACGCATATCTTGTGATGAGAGTGTACCATGAATTGAGGATTATGATTAATCTAGGTTAAAAAAAAATTGAGGTCTGGCATTTGGAGAGATCTTGACTTTTCCAGAAAGAAAAGAGAGCCAGCGCACCAGAGGTGCAGACGGGTGTGAGTGCTGGGAGGTGAGATGGACTGCAGAAGGAGCTTGGGATAAACCACTCAACAGCTCACGGAGCATGTTCAGGGTTTGGTCTTTATTCTGGGAATGTTAAGAAGTTCTGGAAATGTATTCATGAAATGTTAAGAAAACTTTAAACCTTTAAGTTGCTTTTTTTGATTTCAAAATTTAAATTATTTTTCATTTTAAATCAGCCTTATTAAGCTATATCATAATTTACATATGATAAAATTTTGTATTTTATTATTTATTTGCACCCATTTTAAGTGTACACTTCGATGAGATTTGACAAGTATATATATTCCCATGTAACCACCATCACAGTCAAAGTATAGAGCATTTCCGTCACTCCCCACCCCACCAAATTTTCTCGTTCACCACGTGGAGTCACTGATGCCCTTCTCCTATGCTAGCCCCAGGAAGCTACCCAGGCCTTTTCTGTTACTAAGTACTAGGTTTTCTTATTCTAGAATTCGTGTAAATGAAATCACACAGTGTGCTCTTTTGCATATGGCTTTGTTCACTTATCAAAATGTTTTTTTTTAAGATTCATCCACATTATTGGGGCACCTGGGTGGCTCAGTTGGTTGAGCAACCGCCTTTGGCTCAGGTCACGGTGCCGGGGTCCTGGGATCGAGTCCCGCATCGGGTTCCCAGCTCCATGGGGAGTCTGCTTCTCCCTCTGACCTTCTCGCCTCTCATGCTCTCTCTCACTGTCTCTCAAATAAATAAATAAATATATTAAAAAAAAATTCATCCACATTATTGCCAGTATCAGAAGTTCATTCTTTTTATCACAAGCATTCCATTGTGTGGATTCATTGGAGACTGAGTAAACCATTCACCTGTTGTTGGACATTTGCATTTTTTCCAAGTTTTGCTCTTACATAGAAAGCTGCTATTAGTATTCGTGTATGAGTCTTAGTGTGGACTTATGTTTCCATTTATCTTGGATACGTACCTAGCTAGGGCTGAGATTTCGGTAAGTGCTAAGGTAAGTGTAAATTTTACAAGAAACCATCAAAAGTTTTCCAAAGTAGTTGCATCATTTTCCACCTCTATCAGCCATGTAAGGGACTTTTCAGTTGCCACACATCCTTAACAACACTTGATATGGGCCATCTTCTGAATTTTAGCCTTTCTCTTGGTATGACATGGTACCATTAGTGGTTCTGCCTTGTATTGCTCTGGTGACTAATGATGTGAAGTGTCTGCTTGACCATTCAGTCCATTATTTCTTTGATGTTCTGTCTTGTTAATGATTGAATCATAGAAGTTCTTTTAAAAATTTTTTCGTTTTATTTTTATCTTGAAAAAAAGATTTATTTGTCAGAGAGAGAGAGAGTGCAAGCAGGGGGAAAGAGAGAGGGAGAAGCAGGCTCCCCGCTGAGCAAGGAAGCTGGGATCATGACCTGAGCCTAAGGTAGACAGTTAGCTGATTGAGCCACCTAGGCATCCTGTTCAGTCATAGAAATTCTATATGTATTCTGCCCAAGATTCCAATGTCATGTATGTCTGTAGTTTTCTGCCAGTCCGTGGCTAGTATTTCTTCATTTTTATTTTTTAAACAGACTTCACGTAAGGACAGAATTTTGTGAATGTAATGAACTTCAATTAAGATACCTTCATTTTAGCTTTTATATTTAGGTTTATGATACATGTTGCGTTAATGTTTGTGAATGGTATGAGGTCAGGGTTGGGTTCATTAAAAAAAAAAAAAAAAAGGATATTCAGTTGTTCTAACACCACTGTTGAGAAACGATCCTTTCCCACTTAATTATATTTCCATCTGTGTCAAAAATTAGTTGACCAAATATGGATGGATCTATTTCTGTGTTTTTGTTCTGTTCCATTGATATTTATGTAAATCAATATTATAGATCACACTGTTTAGATTACTGTAGCTTTATAAGTCTTGAAATCAGATAGTGTAGTCTTCCAAATATTTTGTGTTTTGAAAAATTGTTTTGGTTATTCCAGGCCCTTTGAATTTTCATATACTTTTTGACACCTAAAAATTTTTATTATTTTTAAATTTTCTAATTTGTAAAATTAAAAAAATTGTGGCTAATTATACATTACATAAAATTTACCACCTTAATTATTTTTCCCTTTCGCTTCTTTTTAAATTAATTAATGTGCAATGTTATGTTAGTTTCAGGGGTACAATGTAGTGATTCAACAATTCTATACATTACTCAGTGCTCATCATGACAAGTGCGCTCTTAATTTTCTTCACCTATTTCACCCATTTTCCCACTCACCTTTGTAGCTAAATTGAGGGGAAAATTCACATCTGAAACATCAAATCTTTCAATGAATGAATCATATGTTTGACATTGATATAGGTCTTCTTTAATTTATTTCAGCCATGTTTTGTAATTTTTGACATGTGGGACTCACACAAACTTTGTTAAATTTATCCCTTCATATTTCATATTTTTATGCTGTTGTGAATGGTGTTTTAAAATTTTCAATTTCATATTGTTCTTGTTACCATAAAATGTACAATTGATTTTTCCCATCCAAGTACTAACCAGGCCCGACCCTGCTTAGCTTCCAAGATCAGACAAGATAAGGTGCGTTCAGGGTGGTATGGCCGTAGACTGTACAATTGATTTTTTTTTTTTTAATTTATTTGACAGAGAGATCACAAGTAGGCAGAGAGGCAGGCAGAGAGAGACAGGAGGAGGAGGCAGGCTCCCTGCTGAGCAGAGAGCCCAATGCGGGACTCAATCCCAGGACCCTGAGATCATGACCTGAGCCGAAGGCAGAGGCTTTAACCACTGAGCCACCCAGGCGCCCCTGTACAATTGATTTTTTATATTGACCTTGTATCCTATGATTTTTAAATTAATATATTACTAGTTAGTAATTTGAAACAATGTGTTTGAATTTGAGGATTTCATCTGGGCTGCCAAATCATTGACATGAAGTTGTTCAGAATATTTTCTTACCCTTTTAATGTCTGAAGGGCTTGTGGTAATGTACTGTATTTTCACAAATCATCTTTTATATTTACCTCCATATCTTTATCACTGGTTTTTATTAATTAGATTGTGTTGTTCTTCTATTTTTTTTTCTTAATTTATCCTGCTTTGGGTTCATTAAGCTTTTTGGATTTGTGGTTTCATAGTTTTTATTAAACTTGGAAAAAAATTGACCATTTTTTTTCAGGTGTTTTTTCCTTACCCCCTCCGCCCCCTACATTATTCCAGTACTGTAATTATCTAATGACTGCTTGATATTATTCACCAGGGCATTGAGGCTCTGTTCATTTTTTCCCAATTCTTTTCTTTTCTCTGCCCTTTAATTTGGATAGTTTTAATTGTTATTTTTTTTAAAGATTTTATTTATTTATTTGACAGAGAGGGAGATCACAAGTAGGCAGAGAGGCAGGCAGAGAGAGAGAGGAAGGGAAGCAGGCTCCTGCTGAGCAGAGAGCCAGATGCGGGGCTCGATCTAGGACCCAGGGATCATGACCAGAAGGCAGAGGCTTTAACCCACTGAGCCCCCCAGGTGCCCCTCTATTGTTATTTTTAAAGTTCACCGATCTTTTCTTCTGTGGTATCTAGTATACTGTTGTAATTGCCAGTACATTATTTTTATTTAGGGTAACATATTTTTCAATTATGCAAGTTATATTTCATTCTTTTAAAATATTTCCTTTTGTCCTCCTTAGAGTTTATGTATTTCTTGAGACCCTGTGCATAGTTATACAGCTATTTAAAAGATCTTTGTCAGCCTGTTTCACCATCTGTTATTTCTAGATCTGCTCCTACAGTCTGATTTTTCTCCTAAGTATTCTTCTTATATAAATCATTATAATTCCTGATTGGATGCTGGACATTTGGGATAGAATGTCAAGTTTTTGCATTTTGTTGTTATCACTTATAGATTGTGAAATTTGTTTTGGCTTATAGTTGAATTTCTTATAAATTAGCTCCTTCCATTAAAGCTTATTTTAAAGCTTTGTTAGGTTAGGTTTAGAGTAGCCTTAACTCTAGGGCCAGTGTGTTTATGCGTATTTGATGCGACCTTTTTGAAATCTTTGCTGAGTGCCTGAGTGTTCAACAGGGTCTTGTCAGTCTGGTTGATTAGAATTTGAGCACAGCTCAGGCTTTTTTTGAGCTCTGGGGTTGTTTAGCTTATAGCCTCACCTTAATATCCAGCCAAAGACTCAAGGGATTCTCTTTCTCTGTGTAGCTCCCTCGTCTCTGCTGGTTTGTCCTATAAATTCAGGTCATCTTTGCTTCCTCAACTTTGACCTCTAGCTCATCAATGCAGTGAATCCACAGTTTTCCACTGGCAAAGATTGGGGTGACTGCAGGCTCATCTTGTTTGTTTCTCTTATTGCACGGCTTGTGATCCTAGGCCGCCTCCTTTCAAATGTCTGAAATTAGCTCCAAATGCAGTGTTTCTAAGTTTCTAGTTGTTTATTGCAGGTGGACTCCAGTAACTCAACTCAACTCACTCAACATAGAAGCAGAAGTCAAGTTCAGAGTTCTGAGATTACATAATAGAATCTGAGCCTATGAAGGAGGCTGAGGAGCGGTCAGACTTAAAGGCAGAAATGTGAAAGAATGGAAATCAAAGAAAGCATTTTTTTTTTTTTTTGAGAAAGAGCACGGGAGAAGGACAAAGGGAGGCGAAGGGGTAGAGAGTCTTAAGCAGGCTTCATGCCCAGCACAGAGGCTATCATGGGGTTCAATCTCATGACCCTGACTCATAATCTGAGCTGAAATCAAGAGTTGGATTCTTTTGTTTGTTTGTTTCTTTTTTTTTTTTTTAAGAGTTGGATTCTTTTTTTTTTTTTCTTTTTAAGATTTTATTTATTTATTTATTTGACAGAGAGAGAGAGAGAGAGATCACAAGCAGGCAGAGAGGCAGGCAGAGGGGGAGGGGGAAGCAGGCTCCTCACTGAGCAGAGAGCCCGATGTGGGGCTCGATCCCAGGACCCTGAGATCATGACCTGAGCTGAAGGCAGAGGCTTAACCCACTGAGCCCCTAAAAAGTTGGATTCTTAACCAACTAAGCCACTCAAGTGCCCCAGGAAAGTCTTTGAAGAAGAGAGTGTACAGCTATGTGGAATACTTTGAGGGCGTCTGATAAAATTTAGACTAAAAAGTAGCCTTGAATCCAGTAACCTGGAAACCACTGGTGTTTTATAGAGATCTGTTTCCAAGGAACAGGTTGGAAACTAAACTGTGGTGGCCTGAGGAAATGAGTGGTAGGTGAGTTTATCGGTTAAAGTATTACTAGCTGTTGCAACAAATAAAATTCAAAATTTCAGTACCTTCACTAAATAGAAGTTAGTGTCTTGTTCTTGCAATAGTTGTGTTTCTGGATGTTCCTGGTCACTGGACAACTTTCTCTCATGATAGGACTGAAGGATCCAGCCTCATTCTTTTTTTGGTAGCGTCATCTCCTAGTGGGACCTCACCATTGCAGCTGTCTGCATCTAACTGATCATAAGGGGCAGCAGCATGGGGACCATTACTACCTAAATCCTTTACCTAGAAGGTATATCCAACTTCTGCTCTAGATGCAAGGAAACCTGGAAATATAGCCTGGGCAGCCACCATGCTCCATAATTAGAAAAGGGGTTTGACGTTTCTAGGGCGACAAGCCATCTCTGTCACGGTAGAGATAATGCTTTTGAGAAGTTTGCTTTGAATGGCAGGAGAGTGATTGGCTTAAAGCTGGATAGGGGTGAGAGGTAGAGGGCATTTCTTTTTTTAATATGAAAGACTGGGGAATGTTTTCAAGCCATTGGGAATGATTCAATTCAAGAGAGAGGTTAAATATACAGGAAAGGAAGGGATAAACACAAGGAATATGAAAAAAAGGCAAGTTAGGAGAGTAGAATATGCAAAGCCCAAGAACCAGGACTGGTCTCAGGGAGGGCGAGCAGCTAGTCTGTTGTATCAGAAGGGGAGGACTATAGGATGGGGCATAAGCAGCTTTGATGCCTGGTAATATGAGCACAGGGAGTTGCTCTCTATTGGTGCCCCTGCTTTTTGTTTTTGTTTTTTCCTCTCGGAATGAGGAAGTAAATTGAGATGTGGGACATTAGAAATTTGATGAGAGTGAAGAGAGTGAAGGTTTAAAATTATTGTTGCCTCGCCCAGTATTCACTATACAGTAGGTGCTCTATAAATGTTTTTTTGAGTCCATTCATATGTGCATTGCCTTTCCCAAGGTTTTTAGGGCACCATCTAGGGTGCCCTCCTGCCTCTGATTAGGCACCGAAATCTTGCTGGGAATCCAGGTGCTATTGGCTGGAATTAATTATAAAGCCCATTCCCGCCCCCCCCCCCCCACACCTGTAGGAGCTTGGTCACTGAATTCCTAAAGAATCTTGTTATATAAATTACTCCTCTGACCTGGAGCCCATGGAAGTGTTTTCACCTGCTGCCGACAGCTGCGGAACCCCTGGCTTCAGGATGGAGGTGGGGAGGCGGCGTGTTCTGAACAGTGTCATGTCCTCTCTGAGCCTACACAGGGAAGCCTTTGCCTTCGGCGCTCCTCTCCGTTTCTGCTGCCTCCAGAATAGAGAAAACCAGACCTCAGAGTTAACCGGCACCTGCTTCCTGCTGCATGTATTTAGGATTAGGTCATGAACCTGAAATGAATGAAATAAAAGGTGGGCACTTTGCCAGGAAATAATGAATTTATAAAGCAAGGGTGCGGGTGCCCTCAGAAGACGGGCTTTCTGCCCCCCCCCGCCCCCCAGCATGGGTCCCTTCTCTCTCTACCACCTGCACCCTCTCCCCCACTGCTCCCGCCCATTGGCCTCCCTCCCTATCCCCCACCCCGGCCCCCATTTCTCTCCAGTCTCCCCCTCTGACCCCGTGGAGGCGAGCGAGCTGGCGACCCTGCAGCCCCGGGCTCCGGCAGCCTTCCTGGTGCCTGCTGCTCCCTGTTATTTTCATTTCCCTGTAATTCGAGGGGACAGGTGAGATGTGCTTCAAAACACTGTAATCATATTTTAAATGGAAATGAAATGTGTGAATTAAATGTAAATTACAGTAGAATGGAAGGACAATCACTATTAGTTAAGGTCTGACACCTATTTTTGCAGACCTTTCCCAAACGCCACAACTTGTTTCCCCACATGTGTGATGAGAGGTTGTAATTATGTGGCAGCTGCTTCTGCAGTGGGGCCGATGCTGGTTCCTGGATCATTTGTGCCCGGGGTCTGGGTGTGGGGCTCCGTATGTATTTTAAATAGATACGGACTGCCGTTGGTACTATCAAATTACCCGGAAGAAATGATATTTTTATACGACGGGTCGTGAAAAGAAACCTTTTGTTTTGTTTTGTTTTGTTTTGTTTTCCCCTTGGAAAGGTGAGGCGGTAATATAAAGGGACACTTTTATATAGTCAATTTATTTACGGATTCTCCATTTGCTTTTATATTGGAAAAATATGTGCTGTGCCAATGGGTTGCAATTTGGCCCTCCATCCTCGCCTGCCTGCCTCCCACTCCCACCGCCCTGCCCTCCGTGCTGAGTGCCTCCCCGTGTCCCCGGGGAGCCACGGTTCTCCTGAATGACCATTAGTGGAGCCTTTTTCAAGACAGTACTAGCCCTTTGCTCTAATTCCTTAGCTGATGAAGGCAATAATTTTATTATCTATCTATCCAAAGCCATGACAAACAGCAAAAAAGATTTACAAAGAAAATCATGGAATCGCAATCGGTCCAGTCTTTCGTTTTGCTTTATGTGGACAAAATGACTGGTTGACTGAGTGTGTGTCTTAAAAGTTTCGGAGCCATTTCTGTGGTGTGCGGGTGGAACTTTCTGAGGTAAGGGCCAATCTGGATGAAAGAGATAAAGTTAGAAGTAGGGGGGACGATCAGTAAATGCATTAAAAAGGGATCTATTTACATGTTCATTGTTGATTCTACTCCTGTTTGCCTCGAGTAAATTCCTCCCCCTGCATCGGAGCAGTCAGCAGATAATATATGTTGAATAATCATGTGTGTCATTGAATTTTACAAATCTTGCATTTTTGAGGCAACACAGATGCAAGCTCAGTCAATACTTAGTTCTTAGGGACACTGGCAATTAAGGTGTAACGTCTAGCTTGTGATTAGCGAAGGTTCCACCTTGAAGACTCTTTGGATGCTGGCCAATTCCCACCTCTGCACGTGGCCTCAGAAGAGCTCGTCCCCCACGATCCTCTCCCAGATCATTGCCGGAACCATGCTCCTCATCCCTGCCAGAGCTCACGTCCGTGCAGCTCTGACCATGGATGGCACTTACTGCACAGGGGGCCCTGGGGAGACACAGTCAGGGGTCCCTGGTGCAGCTCCCAGTACTGGAGGCAGTTTTCCTCTGTTTCAGCCAATTCTTCTGTAAATGTCTGCTCCCATGTAATCCCACTTACCCTGAGAATTTCTCAGACTTCTCCTTGGGGACAAAGCTTTCCCACAGCCCCTGAACTCCAAACCATGTGCTTGGTAGCTATGTCTGGCATTCGTGCCCACACACTGGATTATTACAGACTGCATAAACACCTCCTTCCATGTTGGCACTAAAATGCCCGGCACGGCTTGACAGCAAACCAGGAGAAGCCTGTTGGGTGATGGCTGCTTCTCTTTGCGAAGTTGAGGTGCTAAAATAAATAAACTTGAATAATGGCTAATTTCTGAATCCTTTAACAGTTTTCTTCTTTGGCTGACATCATCCATCTTCATTTTAAAATAAGATATAAAACCGCTGTATGTAGCAAAATGTAAACCTCATTGGGTGTCTTCCTTTCGACTGCATTGTGTCTACCATCACTGCATTCACATTCATGTGGAAATAAGATTTGTTGGTGGCTTGTGTTCTAAGGGCACTTAGGATCATGGTGCTTGCTCTTCTGCCTTCTGGCTTGGTGATAGAAAGGGTGGTTAGGAGGAGCAAAATGGGCAAAAGGGAAATTTTCATGACTTTACAGGGACAATGTGATATTGTGATTTATAATAAGAAATATATGTTTGGGTCTTCATCTTGTTTCCGGCACAGAGCTTCCAAAACTAGAATTTGTTTTTTGTTGGGCTGCAGAAGTGACATTTGGACTGCACCTAAGGATGGGAGCTGGTTGCCAGGAGAGCAAACCATGTGATTAGAGGGTCGGAATGTTCAGTACCACCCTTGAGCTGGGGGAGGGGAAAGGGCCTGGAGTTGGGTTCCGTCATCAATGGCCAATGACTTAATCAGTCCTGCCTTTGTAATGAAGCCTTCATGCAAACCCAAAGGACGGGGTTCAGAGGACTTCTGGGTTGGTGAACACGTAGAGCGACCAGGAGAGTGCGCACTCAGAGGAGGTGTGAGGCTCTGCACCCTTCCCTCTAGCTCCCCCTATGCTTCTCTTCCACCTGGGGATTCCTGAGCTTCGTCCTTTTCTAATACACCAGTAATCTAGTATTTAAAATGTTTCTCTAAGGGCGCCTGGGTGGCTCAGTTGGTTAAGCAGCTGCCTTCAGCTCAGGTCATGAATCCAAGGTCCTGGGATGTAGCCCCGCATCGGGCTCCCTGCTCAGCAGAGAGCCTGCTTCTCTTTCTCCCTCTGCCTGCTGCTCTGCTTACTTGTGCTCTCTCTCTATCAAATAAATAAATAAAATCTTTAAAAAAAAAAATGTTTCTCTGAGTTCTGTGAGCCACTCTAACAAAGCACTCAGACCTGAGGAGGAGAACACTGGAACCTCCAACCTATAGCCCTTACCTAGTTCAGAAGCACAGGGGCCGCCTGGACTGGGGAGTGACATTAGAAGTGTGGAGGGGGGCCGTCTCCTAGGACTAAACCCTTCACCTGGGGGATTGGACGCGATGTCCAGGTCGACAGCATCAGAACTGGGTTGAACTGTAGGACTCCCGACGGGTGTCCCAGAACTGCTGGGTGGTGGAGAAGGACCCCACCCCTTGTAACAGATAATCAGAATCATCATAGAATCATCACAGGAAAGGTGGGGGGTGTTTCTGGAGCCCCCTTCAAGCCCACTTTATTCTATAAACTAGAGAAGGCATTAGTGTTCCCACTGTATAAATGAGGAAACTGATTCAGAGGGCTGATGCAAATCAGAGAAGCCGAGGCAATGAGAAATGAGGTGGTACGCTCAGGGTAACAGTAGAGTTCACCAGAAGCCCTGGAGCTCATGAGGTTCCCTGGAGTGCCCCTGTCAATCTCCGCACCACACGTTAGAAAGTGAGTGGTCACGTGTCCTTCTGACCTAAGGTAGAAGTTGAGAAGATTCGACCACCAACACCCTGTTACCCAACCCCCCCACCCCCAGAAAACTCAGCTACCAGATCAGCTCTTTCCATTAATACATCTAGACAGCCTCCGCAAACCTGGGATTTATGCTGGTAAACCTGGGTCTCGTGAGGGCCCAGCTCAATTTGTGCAGAAATTCCAGCAACGGTGGAGAGTTGATTTAGTGTCAGAAAAGGGTGTTTGAAACAAGTGCGTTTTCCTTTACGAGTCTTTTAACGTCAGGAGAGAAATACAGCTGATTGCAATTGATTTGTATATGTGGCTCTTTGTGTGAAGTGTCACAGCATGTTTTATAGGAAGAGGAAGACAAAGAAGGAGAAGGAAGAGAAATCGCTCCCCTCAAAGATGCAGACCAGAGCACGAGAAGGTACATCTTAGACAACACCGTCTGGCCCTCCCTGTGACAGGCTGGGATTCTCGCTCAGTCACTTACTGCTGGGTGACCCCAGCAAGTCACTTAAGGTCTCTAAGCCTTGCTTACTACACCTGTTAAAGGGGGAATTACAAGAGTTCCTACCCCATAGGCTGTGAGGAAGGTCAAATCAGTGGGTGGAGCCAAAGGGGAGAGGGCAGCGCCTGCCAGATTGTGGGTGCTCAATAAGTAAGAACAAGAAAAAAAAAAAAGCACCTGGGCGCCTGGACTGATGTGAGCCCACGAGGTCGAGGCCCCAGGGAAGTCTTGCAGAAGTCAGCTATCAAACACGCTCACTGCCCTGCGACTGTATCTTTGAAAGCTGTGAAATGGAGACTTCAGGCTTCCGGCCTGTCCCCCACACCCCCAACACCAGTCGCCTCTGTTTTCTTCCACTTCATCTGCTTCTCTAAAAGCTAGTTCTTTACAAGAGCCCATTGTACTAAAGGGTCACAGTGTAATGACTGCTTAGAGCGTGTCCCATTTGAGAGAGCCTGTGTGGTTTAGGAAACACTCTTAGCCACACCTCCACTGAAGCATCTCGTCACTCTATGAGTTAAACACTTGGCTCCTGACTTCAAGGGTTTGGCTTGAAATTTTTCAAGTTGATGGTGGTGTAAAAGCCACATATGTCCAATAGAAACCATACTTCAAGTTTTGAGTTTTGGTCCTTTCCTGGGCCAGCTGTAGGCAGGACGATCCTCTCTGATGAAGCTGGTAGTGCCAGGGAGCCCCAGGCCTCGGCCAGCCCCACGGTCACGAGGGTGAACTATGCCTACGCATACCCTTCTGTTTCTCTCCGTCAGTCCACTGTTCAGTCAGTCACAGGAGATGTTCAGCGCTTTATTATGAAGTAGGCTTTGTGTTAGGGGATTTTGCCCAGCTGTAGGCTAATGTGAGTGTTCGCAGCACATTTAAGGTTGGCAAGGCTCAGCCTTGATGTCCGGTAGGTTAAGCATATTAAGTGCATTTCTGACTTCTGATATTTTCAAATTATGATGGGTTTACTGGGGCATAACTCAGTTGTAAGTCAAGGAAGATCTGTATAAGACAGATGTTTATCTTATTTTAAAAGGAAAATACAGGCATGGAAAAGTTAAGTAACTTCCATAAGCTATGATATATAAGATATATAAGCAACCAATAAACAAGACATATAAGTAATAAAAAGTAACTTACTTTTTATTTCATAAAAATATGAATTTTGAAAAGGTAATTTTTTGTTTCATATATGTGGTCTCAGGTATACATAAATGACTGACTAAAAATTGCACAATTAATGAAGTACGGATTTAGGACTTGGTTTTGTATTTTCTGACTCTGAATTCTAGTGTATTTTAAAAAAGAATTTTAAGGCAAAGGAAAGAGTAATTGTGAAATTTCAGCCTGAGTCGGTAAATCAAGGAGTAGGACTGCTGTGTGGGGGTAGGGGGCTTTTCCAATGTCTCTGGTTTAACATTCTACAGAAGCCTGGCTGTCTGTGGGGAAGGCCTATCCCTGCCCTAGGTCTATAATAGCAAAAGTTTAGACTTTTTCTTGGTCTTAAGCTTTCTTAATGTGCCTGTATAGTCCTTCCCTATCTTCTTCACTAAAACGGCTGTATTAGTCATTGATGTGTAACAGGTTATTCCAAAACATAGAAACTTAAAACACATTTATTCTCTGATAGTTTCTGTGGGTCAGGAATCCAAGTACCACTTAGTTGAGCCTTGGTCTGTTTCTTGGTCTCTCAGAAGGCTGTGGTCAAGGTGTTGGCAGGGACAGCAGTCATCTTAGAGCTCAGCTTAGGGATGGATTCCATTCCAAACTCATCAGGTGGCTGTTGGCAGAACTCACTTCCTCACTGGATATTGGTGGGAGTTTCCCTCAGTTCCTTGTTACGTGGGTTTGTCCAGAGAGTTCCTCATGACATGGTGTTTTGCTCCATCTGAATGAGAGAAAAAGAGAGTGGTGAACACAACAGCTCCCAGCCTTCACGAGGTTAATCTCTGAGGTGAAATATCATTACTTTGGCTGGATGCTATTCACTGGAAGTGAGTCATGAGGTCGAGGCAGAGCTCAAGAGAGTTTACGAGGTGGGGCTCACTGGGGCCATTCCAGAAGTCTGTCGACCACAGTGCCTTTGTACAGATCAGAACCAGCCCTCGGGACCGGAAATGATCTCTAACAACTTCCTTTTCTTTTTTTTTTTTTCTATCTCTCTTTAAGATTTTATATATTTCTCTGACACAGAGAGAGAGACAGCCAGAGAGGGAACACAAGCAGGGGGAGTGAGAGAAGGAGAAGCAGACTTTCTGCTGAGCAGGGAAGCCTGATGCAGGGCTCAATCCCAGGACCCCAGGATCACGCTTAATGACTGAGCCACCCAAGTGCCCCTCTTTTTTGTCTTGCCTGAACCTGTGCGGTAGCAGCTGTGAAAGTGTCATCAGGAGCCAAGCCCCTAGCCAGCTGACTCAATAATGGAGGAAACTGGATGAAATCTAAGCAGCACATAACCGGTATCCGCAGCTTGGCTATAATGAATGAGAACATGCATGTCAGGGTTGGGCAAGGCTTTGATTCTTTGTTCCTTCCTTAACTCAAGGGCTGGGATGATACGCGAAAGGACAGGACAAACGTCCCCCAGAACAATGACAGAGAATCTCCTGTTCCTGGACTACTGCCCCCTGCGAGGGTAGGGTGGGGGCCCAGGATCCCGGAGCACAAGTGCTGCCGTCTGCTAGGCAGTCCCCAGGTAGCGGGTTTCCCAAGCAGAGAAGCTGTGCCCTGGCTTGGCAGATTACCTCGTGGAGGCAGCTCCCGGCTGCCTGGAAACAGGAGCCTGTTGTTTCCAAAGAATGTCAGGTCCCCCGTGTGCAGGACCATGCCATTGCTTTGGTGAGTCTGTTTTATTTTCATTCATTTAATTGCTTCTCTCAGCTGTTTGTTTTATGAGGAGTTAGTTTCATTAGTCTACGAAGCCCACGTGCTAGCTAGTGCACTCAAGCCTTGGGTTGACGTTGAGTTTTTTCCCCAATGGACTCGGCACGGCTGAGAACATACATGACCCTGGTCTTGCCCTCCCAAAGTTGAGTCATGGCGTGGATTGCCTGGCGTGGGACCAGGAAGTTCATTAAGCCTTTGTCTGAGTTGGTGTAACTTTCTGATGGAAAGGCCACGATGGCTCTCTGTTTGCAGGAATGCCAAGCTCATGGGCGTGGCCTCTGTCAGCCGCTCTTCCGGCTGTTTGTCTGGATCTCCTGTCCACGTAGCAGCAACAATCCTAGCTCACTTGCAGGCTGTTTCTTTATTCCTGCTTTTCCCTCATTGTGGGATGAATGCCCTCCCTCCCTGATCCCCCCGCTCAACTCTGCACGGCGATCTCCTACCCATCCTCCAAGGCCCCGCTCCAATGCCAACCTCGCTTTGTCACTTTCCTCCCCCCCTCCTCTACTTCGGGTTAGAAGCTGTGGGTCTATAGCAGCTGCCATCAGTGACCCTCCTGTTACCCCCTGGCATTGGCCATGTTTGGATACACCAGCCTGACTTCTTACTGTTAGCATCCACAACTCTTTTCCTAGGGGCTTTCTTTGTTTGCCCTCTACATGCACAGGGTGGGTTGGAAATGCTGGGGGCTCTGTCCCCCGGAGCAGCCCTCTCCCAGTAACTGATGGGAGGTGGTAGACAACCCCCCAGCTCCCTCACCCTTCGGAGGGGGGCATTTCTGAGGCATTTCTCTACAACAGCTCCCCGGGGGCGGGGGTCTCCCATGCGAGGACACTCCCCTTGCCCATGGAAGAAACTGGTTGAAAACACATCCCTTAGTGGCTCTGACCCTCTCTTTCTCATTTCCCCACTTCCTTAACAGTGTAATCTCTGTCCACCCCTGCCCCCCGACCCCCACCTGCCAATAATGACTTCTTATTGCTTCAGGGTCTGAATGTTTGCTTCAGGGTCTGCTTCTGGGGACCCTAAGGAAGATGCCCTTTTTCTGTGTTTGTGCTCTGTCTACATGTTCATCACAGCCCATATTACAATACATGGTGTGTTCCCATGGCATCCCTTCTCTAGTGTGACCTCCTTGAGGACAAGAACTGCACCTTGTCCTTCTCTGCATTCCCCTCACTGAGGGCTGTGTCTGGCAGCCAGTGCTCATATTTTTTGTAGAATGGATTCTCTTATACTCATTTCCCTGTTTTTAAATTTTTAAATTTTTATTTATTTTTATTTTTCTGTTTTCCTCGAGCTGATGGAGTTTTAGAGCCTCTTTTCGTACCAAAGGATGAAGTGACTGGCCAGACTGTCTTGGCCTCACTGCCTATGGTGGGCTCTGCCCCTCTTGTGGCCCTTTGTGGCAAGAAGTTTGCCCAGAGGGTTATGTAGTCAGGTGACAAGGGAAGCCCCGTGCTGGCCACTCTTTGACAGACTGTGAGATGGCGTGTTGCTTTCTGTGCGGTCGCACTGGTCTGGATTTGGTATAGACAGCATCTGCTTTTGTCTCTTATCCTGCCTCTGTTGTTCCAAATGAGAAACGGGAAGGAGCACAGAGGAGATCATAGAAACCGAATCCCAAGCTTCAAAGTGCTCAAGGCGTAGGGCAAGGAAGACCTATCTGCTGTGCTTTCCTGAGGCCATCTTAGTGGTCGGGTCAGGTAATCTCACAGACGCTCCCTGGCCAAGTTCAGGGCCTGGGGCAGAATTTCTCATCCTCCCTGGGAAAAGAATAGGAGGGTTGGAGACCGACACATTGGAAGACTGGGTGAGTCTCCGAACAAAGTCTTTCCTTATTATTATTATTATTGCTCTGTGATGACCTTGTTCAGTTTTTATCTATAACTACTGCACTGTAATTTCAGGGTGAGAGAGGAAAAAAGGCCAGGAAGGGTTCAGCAGGTGGAAGTGGAATATCATATTCTTTAGTGTCCCGTACGTCTTTACAAAGGACAAAACCCCAACCACAGCACAGGCAGCATTCTGGGGCTGTTGACTGAGCTCCACGATTGAGAGACAACTGTCCCAAGTTGGCAAGCAGGGTGGGTGTCCTGTCTGCTAGTTTCAGTCACCTGGTGGAGCCTGATTGGGTGGGTGCCCCCACTCACCTCAGGGGCTTGAGAATGTTTCTGATGGGGCAGGAAGGTGATGATAAGGCCTCTTACCACGGCTGATGATGACCCTCTTGTCTAGAAGGAGCTCAACTGGGTCATTTGCTGGAAGTGGATCCCTGGTCCAGAGCTGTTTTGCTTTTATTTAATTATTTATTTATTATTATTATTTATTTTTACTGCAGGTCCTTAATGCACTGTTATGGCCTTGGGCACGCTGAAAAGAAGAAGGGCATGGGGGACTGAAGGTGGAAGGTGGCCCACAGTCTTTTCTGGAAGACCGTGCTTTGTTCTGAGATACATCTTTCTTAGTTTAGTAGAATTAAGATATCTTCTTTTATGAGTGAAAATATATATGGTAGGATTTTTGTTGAGTGTTCTCACTTGGCTAAATAAAAAATTGGCAACAACCCCATCCTTTTGAACATGCCCTTTAAAAAGATACTTTTCATAGATCTGTGTTACAAAAGACTGGGAACTGATGCAGAGGATGGACTAAATATCCGTGGAGCCCTCACCTAAGCCCGGCTGTTGTACTTTGTGGAGAGGAATCTACTTGGCCACCGATGCCTGGCTTTCCTCATTGGTGAGAGGCAGGCAGAGACCAGGCCATCTAGCTTTATGGAGAGCAACTGAGAAGGTGATTGGGATAAGAAAATCCCAAGAGAACTGAGGTAGGCCAAAAAATGGCCTCCGAAAGAGATCCACTTTCTAATCCCGGAACCTGTGCTAGTCACCTTATGTGGAAAAAAAGTGTGTATGTGTGTGTGGGGGAGGAGGATATCTCTGAAGACGTGATTAAGTTAAGTATCTTGCGAAGGGGAAACTGTTCTGGATTACCCAGGTCGGCTCCAAATAAAATCCCATATAGCCTTATGAAAAGGAGGCCGAAGGAGACTGTGGACACAGAGGAGAAGGGGATATTAAAGAAGAGCAGAGAGAGATTTGAAGACCAGAGTGATGTGGTCACAGGCTAGGGAATGCCAGGGACTACCAGAAGCTGTGAGAGGCAGGGAATGGATTACCCCCTGTCACCTGGGGAGAACATGGCCCTGGGCTTACTGCCATCTTGATTTTTGCCCAATGATACTGATTTTGGACTTTTGACCTTCAGAACTGTGAGAGAATAAGTTTCTGTTGTTTTAAGCCACCAGCTTTGTGGTCATTTGTCACAATAGTCCCAGGAGACTAACAGAAGATTTCAGACTCTAAGCTTCTTTAGGCTAGGGATTAATTCTATATTTCTTTCCTCTCTCCAACAACTCCTGTCCTCAGTCTGGACATACCCAGCTGCCCATACCTGTAGATGGTGATGACTTAGCACCGTTCTGCTATTTAAAGGCAAGTCTTCTGAGTCTTCTCTTTTAGGGCCTGCTGATAACTTCCTGTGAACCTGGATGGTTGGGGACATGTGACCATGGCTCTTTCTCAACTTCATTTCAAAACATTAGACTGTCTCCTTGACGTGACACAGAAAGAGATGTTCTTTCCAAGGCAGTGGTTAGGACTTGAAGGAGTCATATATTTTAGCAGGATGAGACTTGGGAGGCCATGGCCCATCCCTCTTCTAAACAGTGCTATGAAAGCGTACCTTTTCTTGGTTTAGGTCCCTTCTGAGTAGGAATTTGTTTCCTGTTTTGCTTTTCAACCTGATAAGTGACTATTAGGGGTTGAATTCCGTCCCCCTCACTTTGAAGTCCTAACCCCAGTAGCTCAGGATGTGACTTATTTGGAAATAGGGTCATTGCCATTGTAATTAATCAAGATAAAGTAATTAGAGTGGGCCCTAACTCAGTGTAACTGGTGTCCTTATAAAAAAGGGAAATCTGGACAAAGACACACAGACCTGGGGAGACTTGCATGAAGGCAGGGATGGGGTGATGCCACGGATTGCCAGCAAACCACCAGAAATGAGGAGAGAGGAGCGGGACAGATTCCCCCCCCGCCCCACTGCCTCAGGAGGAACTAACCCTACAGATACCCTGATGTTGGACTTCAGACTTCCCGAACTTTGACACAATATGCTGCTGTTATTCAAGCAGATCAGCACGTGGGACTTTGCCATGGTGCCCAAGTCAATGGATACAGGAACACCAACCTGTGCACTACTCGAGGTCTTGCCTGCACCTTGTAGTGAGCTGCTAAATGAAAGAGCGGGCTTGCAGGGTGGGAGCGCAGCCTTCAGCAGTGTGGCCTTGATGTCTGAACAGCAATCCTTCCACACCCAGCAATTTGTCTGGTGCCTGTGATAAGAGGATCTGAGTAGTCTCAAAGCCACCTCCCTGTCCTAATCCCTCCCCAGGGATCCAACCTTTCCCTCTGGATGGGGTCAGGGAAGCAAAGTCAAATTTTAGTCATGCCTTTCAAGTTGCCCTCCCCTCCTCTCTTGCTTTGGTCCCCCCCCCCCACCCCCGTTTCCAAGTGCCCAGCCTTGTCAGAAGAGAGGGGACCATCTGGTTAGTCCTTGTTTACTGCACACCCTGCCAGTTTGAGCTTATTAATCATATTTACCCAAGTATCTTAATTACTCCCTGTCTAGCAACTTGCTTTGCACTCAGCTGTTGACCCCTCTCTTTTTATTCCTTTCTATCATTAATCATAGGAGCAGCGCGGGTACAGGAATTCCTGCAGCTTGGATTTCACTGGCACCGTTACCACTCCCAGAGAGGAGCGGCTGGAGTTCACGGCTGGTTCCTGACAAACTTCCTAATTAATCTGCTGAAGATCAGAGGAGGACTAATAGGAGCTGAAGACTGTGCTGGGCCCATCCCTCCACCCCTTCTGTGTGTGTGTGTGTGTGCATGCTCGCATGCTCGCCTGTGTGTCTGTGCGGGCTTGCAGTGCTGAGCTTGGCAGGAGAGAGAGCCTCAGCCCCCAACTCAGCACAATAGCATTCCTGCTGCTGCCACCTACCTTCCCTGCTTTGGGAGAAGGAATTTTCTCCTCCTGCTTAGGAGTTTAGAGGAGTCCCCACCCCTTCTGTGGTCAAAGGGATGGTGGAATAAATACCTTCCAACCAACTTGCCTGTGGGGCCAGGATCTCGGGTCCTGGGCAGGGGGGAGTGGTCTCATCTAGAGTAGACTCAAGCTTTCTGGAGGGGAGCCCCAGATCCTTGGGAGCTCAAGAATGCCCAGGACCCCCCAAGCCAGGGAGCGGCTAAAGACAGCAGGGCAGGAACTGCTTGCTGCGCGGCGGTCCTGGGCGCCCAGTCTACCAACCCGCGAAGAACAAGAACGGCAGGGCTGAGGCTGGTGAACAAGAGCAGTCACTGTGATGGGCTGACCTGGGGAGGGGGGGCCCTCAGGCAGCCCTCGGAGGTGTGGCTCAAGCCATTGCAACCCCTTTCTCTTCTCTTGGTGGTAGGGGTTGGGGGCGATAAGCAACAAGGGCGGCGCTTCTTTCTTTCTGCCTGGCCTGAATCTCCAGGCCGAGAGACACCATTAAGGAGTATAATTTGTTGATCCAGGCTCTCCTTGCGTTTCAGTGCAGAGTGGCATCGTTTTCTTTATGACCTCGTAAAGTCACAGCCGAGAGGCCGATTTGGAAAACAAACTGCCTCAGGTTGACAGATAATTAGATACAGGGGACATATTATATGCCTTTGCATATAAATGTGCTCCGAGGCGTGTTGGTTCATCTGAAGTTGAGGTTAAAGGCGCGCCAGGTATTCCTGACACATCAGGATATATATTTTCATACGGTCTCAGGCGCTGTGTTGGTTTTATAGCCCTTTCATCCTGGCGCTGACTGATGGCGAGCGAGCGCAACCCAACTTAGAGGAGCTGCGCCATTCGCTGCCCCATGAGCCTCTGGGCTGGAGGCTGGGCTCCCTTCCCCCGCTCTGCCCCTCCCCAGCCTCCTCTCCCCGCCCCACTGGCATGGGGGCAGTTCTTAAGGCTTCCATGCAGTGAGAATGACCAATGGCCAGGAGGGAGTGGGGGATAGACAAAATCCGTTCTTCTCCCCTCCACATTTTGTTTGTTTGTTTGTTTGTTTGTTTTGGCATTCTAATGGGCCCGGTTGCTAACAGTTGTAAAATAGGGGCCTGTCAAGACTGGGTGAGACCCTGGTGGAATTCTCTACTGGGGGGCAAGGAAAGCGGTGGAAGTGGCTCTCTTCCAGAAGGTTCTGTGGACTGTGGTGGTTGCTGGTGGACAGCTGCTGCTGCCCAATGTGGCAGCTGTGCTGTGCTGGGAAAGCTCCCCTTTCCCTGGTTTCTGGTCTGGGGGAACAGAGCCAGGACTTGGGGCCAACTGAAGAAGGACAGGTCTAACTTGGCCCTGTAGCTTCAGATGGCTGGGCTGGAGACATGTGTCTCTGTACACAAAGTTCCAGGCAAATTCATCCCTACCAAAATGTAAAGAGCTTAATTTAATGCCCTTGGGGAGTAATTTCAATTTAAAAGTGGCATTACAGGCGGTGGCTGAAAGAATGGCTTAGCGCTCAGTCATCTTCCATTTGGGCAAGTCACTTAATCTCTTTGAGTCTGTGGCTTCATCTTAAACTATGAATAAGGAGTAGCACTCACCTGGTAATGTTGAGAAGATTAACTTAGACAACACTTGTCGCACCAGACTTCATGCGTACTGTCTAGTCTGTGTTAACTGTTTTTAATGATGAAGATTAACAGAACTCATCCTAAAAAAAAAAAAAAAAAAAAAAAAAAAGCCAAGGGGAGAGTGCCTCGACCCCAAGGAAGGGGCTATTGGATGGACCATGTCCTAGGACCAGGGTGGAGGTGGCAGCCGGCTGGTGATCTGGAAAGAGCCTTGATTCGTGGAAGGTCTGGTTCTGGCTCTGCCTCTGATTAGCTGTGTAATCCTGGGCATTTCACTCACTCCCCCCACTTGGTAGTTTCCTGATGCGTAAATTGAGGGCCCCTCTGAGGGCCCCAGGGGGCAGCCGCTGACCCCTGGCTGTCTGGTGGGGCGGGTCTGTGGGGGGGGCGCTCTCCTGTCCTCTGCCCTGCCTCTGGGCAGGCCTGCTGTCACCCTGGCCTCTGGAACAGGCCTGCATGGTTTTCCAGGCCAAATGAGAGGCCTGGGGTTGTGGGGAGGGGGCTATTAAGAAGACTTCGGGGAGATGTTGAACAGTTCTCAGCTTGAAATGATCCTCCTCCTTAAGCCTTGCCAGGGCTCCAGTAGCAAAGGACAGAGAGGAAGGGAGAGAAAGGATAGAGAGAGAAAGGGAGAGGAGAGGAGAGAAAGCAAGACGGAAGGAAAGGGAAAGATAATCAACCTCATAGGCCAGCCCTAAGCCCTGTTGAAGGAGATGACATAAATAGAGTTGCTGTCACTTTGATGAATTAAATCCTCTGTTAATTAGGAGGCATCGATTTAAGGGTTGTCCAAGCAGATAGTCCTTTTCCCCTTCCCAGCAAGTTACAGCAGAGGGAGGAAGCGTGAGAGGGATGGCTTTCTCTGCTCCTCGCCTGATTGCTGCTTTCTCTAGCAGGCTTCATTAATTATCCCAGAACATCGTCAACTCCAGTTTTCTCCAGGTGCCAGTTTCTTTTTGGCTGGATCTTGGCCGTGGGCTACACAGGAGCTTTCTAGAGAGAAGACTGGCTTTGAAACCTGCACCCCACTACTCCTGGAATAACCCCGCACAAGGTGCTCTCTTGACTTGAAAGGGGTCAGGAAAGGGCGAGTGGTCGCGTGGACGGACAAATATGTTGATCTCGGGGTCCGGGGGACCGTGTCTGTGATGGCTGAGAGTCAGCTTGGCAGCTCATTTCCAGCTCTGAGTTGACCCCACATCAAATGGACTCTTCCCATTTCCCTGTGAGGTCATTCAGACCTTGAGAGGAGACCAGAGAGAGGGTCCCTGTCTTACTCTGTGGACAGTCCTCTCTCTGCAGCCATCACTGGGCTGGCCGGTCAGAAGCCAACCTTGTACATCCCTGGCTGTACCTCAGGGCAATCCACCTGTGATCCCAGGAGTCGGAGTTCCCAGTGGCCTGCTCTGGATTCCATTTCCAAAAATGAAAATCTATCATTTCCAACGATCTGGAAAGTCTGAGTGTAGATTGAGTATTCCCTGAGTACTAATGGTTTGTCATTGTATAATACCGGATTAATGAGTGAAAGTACCTTGGAGGACCAAGGCATAAAATCAGCAAAGGGATTCATCTTCACTTGACCCCTTAGCTCCCAAGGGGGCCAGTACTCAGGCAAATGAATCGTGTTCCTCAGGGCCTAGGTGACACTGGGGAGGTGGGCTTCTCACCAGGCTTCCTGGTCACTCAACTTTCAGAGTTGTTTTATAGACAGAACAGAGTCTGTAAGAAAAGTCTCTCAGATTTGGGTTCGTATCAAGACTCTAAAAATTCTGGTGTGACCAAATGAAGGGAACTCTCACGTACACGCGCCCTTGGTTCCCCACAGCCCCATATGCAAATATATGTATGCATCCCCATAATCGTGCTGAAAATGTCTTTCTGGAATTGCCCCTTAGCAGTTGAGTGAGGAAAGAGTTCCTTGATTTTATTTTATTTTTTAAAAGGAGTTTCTTTTCTTGGTTTTAGGAAGAATAAATTCATAAAGACGGAACAGGGCCTTGAGTGTGTTCGGAACGGCAGGCCCACCGACTCTTACCCAGCTGAGGGGATTTGCTGCAGTTCTACTCTGGCTTTCAAATGACATGTTTCCCTCGCTGCCAAGGGAGACTCCCTGCCTGGATCATCGGGTCGCAGGCCAGAATCTCTGTAAGGGAGGTCTAATGTGGCCTCAGCACTGAGGTTCCCACTCCTGGGGAACCTGCCCTCTCTTATCTCTTTGTTTCCAGGCCAAGGGGGCATCTGCAGGGTAGAGGCAAAATTTGTCTCAGCGGATTGGCTGAGCCAGAAGGAATAAGATGGAGAGAAGGAGGGGAGGGAGCAGGACAAGAACTGGAAAAAGAGAAAATAACCAGAAGTAAAGATGGAGAAGACGCAAGACAGGCTAGCAAGGGACAGAGGCAAAGCGGAGAGAAGAGGAACAGAGCTTCCAAGGAGGAAGTGAGCGTGCAGGTGGGAGGTAGAGACACAATGAGAGCAGAGTGGAGAGGCAAGAGAATGGGCCGAGCCGGGGGGCCAGAGACTGGCCATCCGGAGAAGGAAGAGAAGGGGTCTAGCAGGTGCTAGGAACAAAACGGGAGAGGGGTTGGTTGGGAGGGGTGAGGCAAGAGAGTATGGCCAGGAAGGGGAGAGGAGCCCCTGGGTAGGGGGGAGCAGGGGGGAGCACAGCAGAAAGTGCTGTGCTGTGTGGATTATTGTGTGTTTGTCATCTGGAATGGTATAAGCTGTAGGTACAGCCTCTCCTGCCCATGATTTATGGTCCCTGTCAGGCAGGGAGCGCGCTTTGTCTGCTGTAGCGTGGAGGATGAATGCATTGCTGTCATCGCGGCCTGGCCAGCCTTTCTCTCTCTCGGCTCCCAACGCTCGCTCCCCATTTCACGCCAGTGAACATAAACAATCTTTTGTAAACCTGACAGTCACACTTGCTTCTTTGGAAACATAAAGCAGAAATGTATGACTCGGCTTTCATTACCCAATTTCCTACGCTATATAAAAACACTCAGGAAAGACATGTAAGTGGTCAGGAAACCTGGGAAATTGGAAGTGTCCTGGAGGGGGGAAAGAAGGTGGGGGGGTGGGGAGGGGGGTTTGGGGGTGGAAAGCGGGTGAGGGGAGGAGATGATGTGTCTAACCCCACCACATCCTTCCCAGAAAATGCTGTCTGATAAACTGGGCCATCCAGACACATAATTATATTACGTTTCTGAATAATAGACATTTCCTGCCTGAAATGTTGCTTTTCTTCCCCCCTCCTTTTAACCCAGAGTGCAATAATGAAACAGTCTTGAGATCAAAGCTGGCTGATAATGTGGCTTTGTTTTTTCCTCCTCTTTTCTGCTTTGCATTTTTCTTCTCTACTAGCCATTCAGCTAACTCCACCGAGGCAGAAGTGTAACTTATTTTTAAAGAGCCATTAGGGTGTGGATTGCGTGATTTCTCAGCTGGAGTGTCTCAGCTGGTACGGTGAGATCTACGGGGGAGAGTCTGCATCCATCCCTGACACCTGGATGGCCTCGCCAGGACCAGAACAGGGGAAGAGGCAGCCTATTAGGAATCAGGGCTGGGTGGTGGCTTCAAGACACGCTAGGGCCTGGCACAGAAGCCACTGGACACCTTCCCAGGCTTTTCTTCTAAGACGGATGACTTCTCTTCCTGCCCTCAGTTATAGTCAGTGGTAGTCTCCGACCCAGTAGAGGGCAGAGGACTCAGAGGTGCTCTGGTTTCTTCCATTGTGCTGGGGTTCTGGCCTCGAAGGCCTGGCAAGTGCAGTTCCTTGGTGAGGTTGCTTCAACAATTCAGGCCAGGGAGGTTCCTGACTGTGGCTCTGGGAAGTGAGAACTGTTGGTTCATAATGATTGGAATCCCCTCATTCCATCAGATCAAAAATCGTTGAGAAGCATCTGCGAGTTCTTTTAGTTTCCTTGGCTGTCTGCTTTTGAACATAAAAGGGCCTTGAGGCATCCCCTGAAGAGTAGAATAAGTTTCATGGACTGGAATATTATAATTCAGAAGAGTTTTGAATACATAGTAGGCGCCCAGCACTGTGTTAGGGTCTATAAAGTGCCTGTCCTGGGGCGCCTGGGTGGCTCAGTGGGTTAAAGCCTCTGCCTTCGGCTCAGGTCATGATCCCAGGGTCCTGGGATCGAGCCCCGCATCGGGCTCTCTGCTCAGCAGGGAGCCTGCTTCCTCCTCTCTCTCTGCCTGCCTCTCTTCCTACTTGTGATCTCTGTCAAATAAATAAATAAAATCTTATAAAAAAAAAATAAAAAAATATATATAAAGTGCCTGTCCTCAAAATGGCTTTTGTTTAACTGGAAAGTTTTTGATATGTAGCAGTAGAGAGCTTGACCAGAAAGATCTATTTTGGACATGCATATGCCTCTTTTTCTTCCCTCTCTCCCACCCCATCCACGCCCAAGTTTATTCATTATTCTTGGAAGATTGTGCTCTCATTGACCTCCTCATAAAGACCTCCTGCCCTCTAGGACCCCTGGTGAGCCCTCTATCCCCCCTGAATGTCCAGAACTTATTGTCTCTTCCTTATCTGTGGTAATTAATCATACGCTGTCTTGTGCCATTCTTGCGTTGTTTTCATGTCTTCATGCATATTCTCCCTCGGGGTCGAGATTTTCATCATGTCTTATTGCTTTTAGTATCTCCCAAGCGCTCAGTGTGGGGATTGGCTATAAAACACACCCCAGACTTTTGGAAAGCGCAGGTCCCAAGACTTTTTCAGATATCCAGACTTTTTCAGATCCCCAGGCTGGTCCCAGTACAGAAGGGCAGGTTTGTACAGATTTCTGACTTTTCCCCCTAACAACATGTTCATAAGGAGTTGTGTTTCATTTAAAAATACTGACATTACAATTTAAACATCTTTTAAGCTCATTCAACGGCCATTTATTTTTCGCAATGCAGCAGAGTTTGCATTATTTCAAAGGAATTACAGTGTGCACGGTGAGTGTGGGGCATGAGAGCACGTGGAGATTTAGGTGGTGGGGCGTGGTTAGTCTCCCTCACCAGCTGAATTGTTCCCTTCTGCTACCTACCTTTCACCATCCATGATTCTCATTTGTACAATAAAATTTTAATTAATTAATTAATTAATTAATTAATTTTATTTTATTCTGTTTTTGGGATTTGTGGTTTAGCTCACCTGTAGGGAAAACCACTAAGGAAAATTCTACCAAGCCTCTCTGCAGCTGGTGCCCCAAGTCTATTGATCATTCGGAAATTACGTGGGTCCTTAATGTCCTATGAATACTTGCTCACTCCTCTCTTCCACCCAGCAGTCCCCAGTCTCTCTTTCTTTCTTTTTTTCGGGGTAACAAGGTCTGTTTGGTGTTTGAGTTGGTACAGTCTTACTGGTAATCTAAGGAGGTAGCATAGTGTACTGAAAACACAACGGCTTTGGCTTCAGACCTGATTTTGCCATTTTACTAGCTACGTCGTCTCACGCAGATGACCTCTTTAAAGCTCAGTTTTCTCGTCTGCACAGTGGGCAGCGTAATATCTCACCCAGTGAGGAGGAGACCGACAATGACTATGCATAGTAGGTACTTAATGTTCATTTCTGTCTATCATCCACTACAGATAGAGTTCCCATTTCATGGCATTTAAAATATAAGGCTTCCAAAAACCTCAATGCTGGCAAAACTTCAGTAGGAAAGAAACAGGCAGCTTGCTGAGCGCTCCTATCACTGATATAGATAGACTCTGATATAAGCTCAAATTGCTTTGGTGTTCTGGAGGAGCCCTTCCTCTGTTATCGTTAGGCGTGCGCATTGGACAAACAAAGTAAGCACAATGAGATGAATTTAATACCTGCCAGGCAGCAGAACAAATGTCATTGATCTTGCTGGTACTATATAAAAAGCACAGAAGTGGATCTAGTTTGGTCCTATGGCGATTTATAATCCTTTTGCCATACTGGGTAATTTTCACTAGGACAGACATTCTTTTGCCTGCTGGGGGAAAGGCACCAACTTATACAGGCTGCTCATACCACATTGTTAGGAGACAGCCTTCGAAGTGGGGCGTCTCACGTGCCCTGAGTCAGGGGAGTATCAAGTAAAGAGGGAGGAGTTGGGAATACACTTGGACTTCACGTTCAGAGCATCCGATCGATGGAAACCATAGACCTCTCACTTCCAATCCATGCCCAACCCCCCACACAGATAAAATGAAGAAATTATTCATAGTGCAGAAGAAGAATTTCCTCTCTTTTAATGATTCTTAGAAGTAGCCAGCTTCCTGAGTGGGTGTACAGAATAAATTACCCTCAGTTGAACAGGTATCATCATTTTACAGGGGAATTGGGGAAGACAGAAAGATGACATTGGAATGCATTATTTTAGGGCTATATGATGACAGATCTCATTCCCAGCTACCAAAGTAGAGGACGTTTACTCTGAGGAGCTTTGAGATGGTGAGTTGTTAGCTGGCTAGGTCTTCTTGAAGATCTTGTCTGGGGCCATGGGAAAGAGATTTTTGTGGCTATCTCTGACCATTGCCAAGGCTCAAGACTTGGGATAGGAAGGCCTGGCTCCACCAGCCACAGAGAGCCTAGCTTCTTTCTCTCATTATTAGAAGGTAGGTAAAGCTGCTGGTTGGTGTGAACAAACCCACCCCTTGCTCTGCAGTTCTTATCTTGTTTGGATCCCTGAAAAGAATCCCATCTTCTCTATTGGTTTTCTACTGCTGTGCAAGATAGCACCTCAAAACTTAGTGGTTATTATCTCACAGTTTCTGGAATTTGGACACAGCTTGTATGGGTGGTTCTGGCTCAGGACCTTTCCTGAAGTTGCAGTCAAGACATTGGCTGAGGCTACTGTCATCTGAAGGCTTGACCAGGGCTGGAGGACCTCTTTCCAAGTTAGCTCAGTTCCTCACAAGGCCTCAGTTCTTGTCTTGCTGTTGGCAGGAGGCCTCAGTTCTTTGCCAGATGAACTCCTTCCACAAGTCTGCTGGAATTTACTTACCACATGGCAGCTGGCTTTTCCAAAAGCAAGTGATCCAAGATAGCAAGGAGGAAGCTACCTTGTCTTCTATGACTTAGTCCTGGGAGTCACACATAATCACTTTTGCCACATTCTCTTTGTTGGGAGTGAGTTGCTATGTCCAGCTCATTCTCAAGGGAGGAAATTAAGGTTGACTTCCTAAAGGGACCTATTAAAAATCCCTTGTATCTTACTCTTTCTATCCTTATACACCTATTCAAAAATCATAGCATTGGACCTTTATCTCTTTTCCTAGATGTTTTCATTTTCATACTATAAACTTACCAAAATGGAATGTTGAAATTGAATGAGAATATAAAATACAAATAAATGCTTTTACAGATATTGATTAAGTATGCAAAACCAAACAGAACAAAAGCATTGTCTTGAATATTTTCTCTTCATGATTCTTTTTCATGGCTTACGCAGGGTAAGGCCCTTCCCCTATCTTCTAGGTTTTCTTTGTAGACTTTCCATATTGCCCCAGGATCCTTCGATTTGTGTTTAAATTTATGGTCTTTATTTGGGACATATTTGGGAAATTCGCATTGCCATCTCAATAAGGTTGCTCAATGGAAGTTTTGGAATACTAAATCATGGGGGAAGGTGCAGTTTCCGTAACAAAACCTCCTCCTTCTTTGCTTCAGGGATCTCTTGCTCTAAATGTAGTGCCGATGGAGTCAGCTAAGATGCTGCCAAACTTGACTTTGACCAACAGACCAGTGTTTTATTGAGTATCAACATAGGGATTGGTCATTTCCTGGATGGCTGCAACTATGTCTTGGGCATGATTAGAGGGGGTTCCACACTGAAACTGGAGACTCTTAACAGACCACTGAACCAAGGATGGCATTCAAGTACATGAGGCTGGCCCTCTATAAAGCTTTCCGAGTCCCCAGTTAGGTTCCCTCATTCAATCACCCATTTATTCAACACATGTTCATTAATCCCACACTTTGTGTCAGGTATCACACCAAGATGGCAGAGAGTTTCTAAATAGGTGGGAGAAAGTATTGAGAGGAGGAAGCTGGGACTGGATATTTCTCCTGCCAAAGAGCTGGCCAGCGGACTGATGTTCAGGGAATTCTAGAGGGCAGTGACTAATTAAAAAGAGGGACCCAGGACACGTTTTAAGACCTTGGCACAGAAGCCCAGATATAAGAACTGGTTTCAGGGTGGGGCTAGCTGCCAGAGATAAGGGAGACATCCAAGTATCAGACCTGCGGTCAGATTAACAGCAAGCAAGACTCCAAGCTAAGTCCCTGAGCTTGGCAAGTGTCAAGTTTCCCAAGTGTGGGGAGAGGACAGATGGGCCTAATACACCCCAGTTTCCTTCATGTGGTGGGGATTTACCAAGAAGCTCTGCAATGGAGAGAGAACGAGGAAGCAGGTGTGATGAGCTAGGAGCTAGGAGAACCTGATGGGTATCCCCAACACCTCTCCCACAAGGCCCTGCTGCTCAGCCACCTACAGAAGAAATGAAATCCCCCTGCTTCCTGATGCAAAGGCAGAGGGAGAGGCCTCAGGGAGAGGCTTAAAGGGGGTGCCCTGTCTTGGCAGGTCAGACAGGCCCAAAGTCCCCTTGAGGCGGCAGGAACTTTCCACCCTCCTCTCAGGCAGAGGCAAGCTCCTTCTCCTCAGGGGGTTCATTTCAATGTTAATGAGACTAAGAAGGTGGGCAAAGTTGTTTTCTTCTAAAAATTCCATTTCACCCTTCCTTGCTCTCGGAGTGAACCTCTCTGATTTAGATTCACTGTGTTTAATTAAAGTTATGTTTGTTTTTTCCTCCTCTTTTGCTCTTTCCACTTCTTGCCAAATCCTCTCCCCCTCCCTCTACTTGAGCAGACTGTATTCCTCAGGCTGCCCCCCCAGAGCCCCAGCCCTTCTGGGTCTTGGAGGAAGCCTGTGGAGGCAGGAGCCCGGGAGCCCGTGGTAGGCCCTAGATCATACTTCAGATGTATGTGCTCCTCATTTCAGCTAAACCCGAGAACCCACGTAGGGAAAATTTGCATTTTCCGGAGACTAATCAGTGAGGAGAGGAGAGTTTGCCGATGGACAAGAGAAGGCTGGGGTAGAAACTCGGGGGAGACCGACCCCTTGTGCTCTTCCCATCAGAAAAGGATTCAGAACAGGTTTCCTTTAGACAAGCTCGCTCCTCTACTGCGTTTAAAATACAATGTCATCCACAAAATCAAGATTGTAAAATTTTGTTAGAGACCAGGGTTAGCTACCATTTATGTGCCAAATCCTGTGGAAGCACTTATGTACATCCAGTGACATTTTTACTGAAGTTTTATACTGTTTTACTAATTTTAGCTATTTTTACATTTGAAGACATTATAGCTCAGAGATGTTAAGTCTCGTGGAAGTCATGCTTGTGAATGGTAGAACTTAAATTTGAGCCTGGATTTGTCCAACCCCCGAATGACACATTTTCCCACTCCATCCAGAAAGGACCTCAAGGTTCACCTAGTTAGTCCTGAGCAACTCAGAATGTACTGATTTTCCAGAGACTACAACAGCCATGTAGAGAGGACAGAAGAGGCATGCTGGCTGTGAGGCCTTTCACGTTGGGAGACCCCAAATCTGGAGGAACATTGGAAGGTATACCAGCAAGTTCTAGCCGCAACTGGCTAATTGGAGCCCTTGCCTTGACTCCCTAATATGGTCAGACATCTGCTTGGTGGAGTGCCTGGGCCTGGACTCTGTCCTTAGGCCTATGGTCTTTCTACCTCTCTGTGTTGCCCCTGACCTCTGCTGGGTTAACCGAGGCATCATGGCTTTCAGTACTTTTTATACATGGGATGCTCAGATTGGAAAGAACTAGTACTCCTTGTCCAATCCCATCACTCACTGTTTATCCTCAAGCTCGGGGCTGCCCAATAGAAATAGAATGTGAGCCACATAGGTGATTTAAAATGTTTTTAAACATAGCTCTGTTAAAGAAAGTAGAAACAAAGAAGGCAAATTAATTTCAATAGTATGTTTTATTTAACTCAATATATCTAAAATATAAGCAAAATTAAAAAAAAAACAAAAGAAAGAGTAATGAGATATTTCACATTCTTTTTTTTTTTTTTTTTTTTGGTGTTATTTATTTGAGTGGGGAGAGAGAGAACAAGAGCGCAAGAGCAGGGGGAAGGAGAAGTGGACTCCCTGCTGAGTGGGGGGCCCGACATGGGGCTTGATCCCAAGATGGCAGGATCATGATCTGAGCCCAAGGCAGACGCTTAACTGGCTGACCCACCCAGGTGCCCCCATTTTGTGTGTGTGTGTGTGTGTGCTTAGTGCTCAAAATCTGCTGTGTTCTTTTCACTGACCCCAGGCCTCGGTTCTGACCAGCCTATTGCAAGTGCTCTACAGTCACATGCGGCCAGTGGCTGCTGTACATTAGACCACAGCTCGGACTCATGAGCTCTTCTGAAAGCAGGAGAGTTGATCCAGTTATAGGTTTTCTCCCCTGAGCAGAGCTTTCTGGTTTCTTGATTCTGAAGGGAAGATTTGGGGAAGCAGACAGCTGTGTCCACTTTGTCTCCTCATGTATCCCCTGCAGAAAGCATCACAGGGTTGATAGCAGCTTTCTATAGCAATGATGAGCTGCCAGGGGACAGGAACTGGGTCCATGTCGACATGTGGCCCTAGGTGCAGAGAGCAATTTGGAAGGGGTTACAAACTGTGGCTCCTGAAAACACATCCTGTTTCTGTCATGCATTTCTGTTGAGACAAAGATTGACTCAGTGTTTTCAATCCGTGGAGGCAAGCTCAGCCCTTGGGAAACTGTGAAGCAGGAGAGGCTTGACTTCAGTGTCCCTATTACCCCCTTAGCTTGCTTTTGTCCTTCAGTCCCCTGGGGCCCATACCTCAGTCAGTGGAAGGCCCAGTTCCACTGTGCTCTCCTATGCAAGGGCCTTGAGGTTTCTTCTTTATGGCCATTAGGCTGGGTAGAAATACAAAATGCAGGCAGGGACCCCCTCTGCTATCACATCCAGTCTTATGTTGAATTCTGGGTGGTTTGAGATTTTTGAGGAAACAGACTTTTGCTTTGTGTACAAAGATTGGGGTAAGTTGTATAGATGAACTGTAGACAGGGAGGGGGGATACTGAAAAGATGTCATGGCTTTTGTAGAGATGACGACTGGCAGCGGAGTCTCCTGCCCTTTGTTTCCCTCTCATTGGGCACTGGGACCTCATCATGACCACCTTTAGGGGAGGTATTGCTGGGACGGACTCGGAGACCAGCTCCCATCTTAGGGCAGGGATGAAAGAGAAGACCTGAGGCCAGTAATCCTTGGATTCAGTGGTTTCTTTTGTTTGAACTTGTACCCAATTTTGATGATTCTGCTTGTTTTCTTGTGGTACCCCCATTTTCTAGGATTCTGGATTCCTCCCTCATACTCTTGGTGCTTTGAAAGATTCATATCTCATCCCTTAGACATACGGTCTCCTAAACTCCTGTCAAACTCTGCTTCAGATGGGAAGCTCATTTCTGGTCTGCCTGGTCATTGATAAGAGAATTCCACTGAACTAGAAGAAACAGCAGGGGTGTTTTATAAGTGCTGGTGCATTGTAGACAGCTATATGGTATGTGTTTTCTGTCTGAGATGTGAGGGGGGGGAAGGTAACTCCCTCTGTTACATTGTTAAGCCATCTTACAGAAGATGGTAACAGAGAAAATAGATTCCCTACTTTAGCTTTTGTGTCTACTGGTTCCCCAGGGGGAAGGTGCTTCCCCAGCCCCCAGACAGCATGGTAGCCAGCTCAGAAATGAAGCCAGCATGCTTATCAGAATGACAGAAATCAGGACCTGTTGTACCCAACATTTTGACTTAGTCACATCGTCATGGAAGCAGCTTTAGAAGGCGCCATGCAACAATTGTCTACTTTGGCCTGGACTCCACCAGCTTCCTCCTTACCTCATGACCTACTCTGCCTCTCATCACACCTTCCACACACACTTGGCTTTGGCCACACTGGCCTCCTCACTGTTCCTCAACTCACCAAGCCTTTGCTGTCATTGCTCCCTTTCTCTGGAGGGGCCATCGCCTCCCACATTCACAAGGCTCACTTCCTTACTTTGAGTTTTTCTTCAAATGCCTGCTCCCTGGTGAGACTCTCCCAACCACTCTCCATTCTCTGTTCCAGGTTCACCATTCCCATTCTGTCTTCTAGTCTGTCTTCATCGTCTTTGTGATATTACTGTTGTGTGACATTAGCGCGTGGTTTTATTTGCTTATTGCTGTCCTTTCACTGGAATGTCAGTTCAAATAAGGGTGGGACTTTGTTTTATGCATTACTGTGTAGAGCATGGGACAGCCCATGGTACCTGGGAAATGAAAAATGAATGTTGAATGAGCCAGATGAATGAAGCATCTGGTCCCCATTCACCTGTCCATGGCATTCTAGACAGATTCTGGCTTCTCCTCAAATATTATTATGAACACTAAGCTCAGCAACATTTATTGTTGAATAGTTCCAACTGTTCTCAATATCTGCATGTGGAAGGGTGGCCTGGTGAAAAAAACACCAGAATCTCTCTAAAAGACAAGCTTGGGGAGGTGGGAACAAGCCTGAGAAGCAGCTGCGGGCTGTGAAGCTCTGAGTCTCGTTGGGTCCCACCATCACTTCCCATAGAATGTTGGAGAATTCATTTCACCTCTCTGGCCTCAGTCTTCTCTTCCGAATAACAGGATGGGATAGACATACTAGAAAGAGGGGTCCTTGACCAGAATGGAAGGCTGTAGATCTGCAGGAATCTGACAGAAGTAAAACAGTAATGTTGTTTAGCCTGAATAGTGGATCTTAAGAGTGTCTCAGCGTGTGTGTGTGTGTGTGTGTGTGTGTGTGTGTGTGTAAGCACATAGGTAGATAAGCCATCTCAAACAAGCCTGAAAGATCCACCTGGCCTGGGGCTGCATCACCTGTTTCTTCCCTATTACTCCACACTGTCTGTGCAGAGACCTGGACCAGCTCAAAAGATTGA
This sequence comes from Mustela nigripes, assembly GCF_022355385.1. Taxonomy (NCBI): domain Eukaryota; kingdom Metazoa; phylum Chordata; class Mammalia; order Carnivora; family Mustelidae; genus Mustela; species Mustela nigripes. The sequence continues at coordinate 33,075,461 of NC_081574.1, read as the reverse complement.
TAACTGACTTAATATAAGCCTAAGAATAACTGCACATTTATGTAAAGCCTTTCTCAAAGGAGCTCTCGGCATTCTGCAGATAATGGACTTATTTATCCTTAGAGCACCTCTGTGAGGCAGTTACAGGACAGGGGTGACCAGACTTGTGTAACAAATAATGTCAGGAACAGCATGAAGCAAAACTAGCCTATAAGTCTAAGGCTCTGGAGGAGATGGGGTGGGCCCAAGGTCACCCAGGGAGTTAGGAATAGGACAAACGTCCATGCTTCAATGAGGTGACTTGTTCTTTCTGGTGCCTCTGTTCCCAAGGCCTGACTGTGTGCCCCCTGGGCTGGCTCCAGCCATGTACATCCCAAGGCATGTTCTACAGGCTACCAGGGGTGTTCTTATTAACCCATGGATGAGTAAGTTCCAAAAATATTAGGTTTCACAGAATTAAACAGGCTTCTGCACCGGAGGACTTTGTAGACACATCTGCAATTTATTTTGCTCATTGTTCAGTGAGCCCTCCAAGAAGGCTCACCTGTGTGCAGAGTTAGCCAAATTTACTTGTCCATGGAAACTTCCTTCCCCAGGATCTCATTGGATGGGTGAGAGACTAATTTCTTAATATCTGGGACTAGGACTTCCCTTGTGAAAGGAAATATCTGGATCTAGGGAAGGTGTTTCAAACCAGGCGGGGCCGTGGGTGACTTGCTAAGTATGACTATTCCTGGATGCTGAGACATGAAGATGGAAAGCTATTCTGTATGAGACAAAGGGAAACATGAGCTGTTTTTGTTCCTGAGGTGAGGGGAGGAGGAAAGAGAAGAGGAGAAGGAAGAGAATGGGTAATATAGAGAAGCCAGGGGCCGGATGGAGTCAAGATTCAGAGCAACTCCAGGGCAGTGGTGAGAACCAAGGACATTTCATAAGGATGCTTACCACCTCACTGGAGCTGTTGGAGCTACAGCGTAGACCTCTCTCCATCATCTTCCCCTCCCATTTCTAGGGAAATCTACTAGGATCATGTACACTTTGTGGAGTCATGTGTGTGTGTGTGTGTGCGTGTGAGAAGGGAGTGTGATAGAGCTTCATTCCATCCCTGAACTTTTGTGGACAGGGAACAGACAGCATTAACAGACACAGGAGCCTAGAGGCAGAGATTAGAGGTAAGCCTCCACATGACACTTTGAGAGGGTTGGGTCCTTGGGGCTCCCTAGGACCACAATTGTTGCAATGGATGTGACAGAGATGATCTGGCTCCCGCTGCTGTCCTCTGCTGTGTCATCCTAGGGGCCTGCTTACTGTCTCCATTTGTACCACAGTAGCTCAGGCATCTGGAGCCCCAGAGAACACATGTTCTCAGACAGTGATCCAATTTCCCCTTCAATGGTCTGTTCTCCAGACGGAACATATTTAATTCCTTCCACATGTCCCATATGACTAGTTACCAGACTTGTCACCATCCTGGTCACCCTTGTCTGGACCCTCCAGGGTTTCAGCATCGTACGTGGGGTTTCACACAACACAAGTGTGGTCTGCCCACTGCCCAGTACAGTAGGGGCTCTCCTTCCTGAGATCTGGACCTTTTGCTTCTACTAAGGAAGCCTAAATTTGATCCAGCATCATGCTTCCTTAGCAGCCACATTGTGTTCTTGGCTGCATTAAACTTGTGGTCCACTCAAACCCTTGTCAGGGTTAATTTTTTAATTTTACCTTGTCAGGTAATAAGTTTTCCCCATGTCGGGCTCAGCTGTTCTGATCGTAGGGTATTATGGCCATGTCAGGGAGAGGCGCTGTGTCTCATGTCATGTCATAGAATGATGATGGTTTCTATCATGTTGTGATGGGGAGGCATGTCTTCAAATCCATGCCCATGGGCACAGACACTGAAAGCTACCATGTGCCACTTTAAGGAGTGCTTGGGTGTAACGAAGCGGTAATTAACAGCGTCAGTCACCGGCAACGTTTCCCTTTCCTCCTTGCACAACGCAGCTTGTTTGTCAGAGTGTGCTGATGCTCTAGTGATAGGTGCTATGTAAACACATAGGTAGACAGAGGGAGAGCCTGGCAGACGGTGATCAGAGAGCGGTACAGAGACCCCCACTGCAAACATCCTTAACAGTCGTGACAGCCACCATGTATAAACAGAATTCACCTTAAACAGCTTTTAAGTGCTTCTGGGCTAGGAAGTAGGCATGGTGAGGGTGTCAAGGTCTTCAATTATATTAGCTGAGTTTCTGTCTTCTGTCAGAGTTGTGTTAAAAATCTGATGGAAGCAGTTCTGGAAGGGTCGGAAGTCCTCAGTGAGTCACGTATCCTTCGCCTAAGGCCTCGCAGGATGATGGGCTCATGTGGGGAGGGGAGAGAGAAGGTGCTTCCTCTTCCCCTGTTCGCTGGCTGTGTGACCTTGAGCAGGCCAACATTTCTGAGTCCCAGCTTCTTCCTCTCTAGAAGGGATTTTTCCAGAGGAGACAGTAGATGTTGGGAAGGTAGAACCAGTTCCCCGATGCCCTCGAAGAGCTATAACTTAGTAACCCAGTATCAAAATGTCCCCTCTTAGTCAGGGTCTTGTTTGGAGAGAGAGTAGCCCAGTCACTCACACAGGCAGCATTCTCTGAGCCTCTTGGGGGTCAGGCCTCAAGGTGGGGCCACGGGCTTTCACAGCAGGCAGTGATCCCACCTTCCCAAGCCCACAGAGGAGACCAGATCTGTGCATCCATAACCATAGTGCAAAGTAGACGTGGGAAGCATTTTAAGAAGTCAAGATAACATGAGAAGGAAGAGTGTCCTCTGACGGTGAAAGTGGGGAGGGAGGAAGAGAGGCCCAGAAGGGTTGGCATTTATACTGATTCTGAAGGAAGAGTAGGAAATGGGCAGAGTGGGGTCAAGAGAGACTCCATTTTTGAAGAAGTAAACAAGTGTAACTCCCATTTGAAAGTAGGTCTGGTCTGATCTAATTCAACTCTTACTCCAGGTGTGATCACAAGAGACCACTGCAAAGCATTCCACATGCTAGGCATTGTGTGGCTTTATTCTGCAGAGACAGTGGTGAAGAACTGTGGTTCTGTTCAGTAGTGTCCCCAGGGTGTGGGTAGGGAAGTCATGAGAGACAAGTTGAAAGTCATTCCCAGGAGGTTCGCCTTAGTTCTGCAGGTGAGAGGAGCCCTGAGGATTTTGGAGCTGGGCACTGACATGGTCTAAGCAGAAGCTTTAGGGGAGTGAGTCAGGCCACTGTGTCCAATATGAATGGAGGGTCCCCTCGAGGCTCTTTCCCTGTTTCCCAAGGGCCCTGGAACCATATTTTAGTCTGAAATCATGACTTCAAAGGTACAGGGCATGGGAGACAAAGCTGAAAGGAACCCACCTAAAGCTCCTTAAATCTAGAGGAGGGAATGATTAAGTGATTGGTTAGTCACTTAATTTGGTCATTCGCTCTGCAGACATTTAGGAAAGATGCAAAGGTATCAGGCACAGTGCTAGGCACTGGGAAAGGAAAAACGAACAAGGTCTGTCCTTCTCCTACTCAGCCTCAAAGACTCAGCTGAAAGGGGCCCTCTTCAAGAAGTCTTTCCTCAAATGTCATCTGATGATAGCTTCTCCTCTCTCTCAAGGTAACTCCGAATACACTTCCCACATTCTCAACTAGCTTCCTTTCTCCACAGGTGGAGTCAGCAGTCTACCTGAGTCTACGTGGGAGGCCATTTTGGAGCACTGCATGGAGTCTGTTGTGAGTAGAGAGGACAGGCAGTCAGAGGAGACTTCCTGGAGGAAGTGAAATCTGAGCAGGATCTCCAAAGAGGGTCCTGGAGAGAAGAGGAGTAAGGAGGGGAGGGGGGACAAGAAGCAATTGGAGTTGTCACAGCAGAGCATGTGAGGCAGGAAGTTGGGAGAGATATGGCTGGATATGTGTGATCAGATCACAGAAGAACCATTGCTGTGCTGAGGAGTTTAGGCTTTATCTGATAAATGACCAAGAGCCACTGATGTGTCTTAGTCTTTAGCAGAGGAATGGCATGGTCAAATTAGAATTTTCTATGGGTAATAGTAGCAAACACTGGTATTGTTCTGGGGACGGTTTTAAGGGCTCTGCAAATAATCCTCACGACAGCCTTGTAAGACAGGTGTTATTATCAGCCCCATTTTAGAGATGGGGAAACTGAGGCATAGAGCTTCAGTGGGTTGCCCAGGGCCACACAGATAATAAGAAGGCAGAGCTAGGATTTAAAGCTAGGCATTCTGGCTCCAGAGTCCATGCCCTTACTCCACTGTGTTCTGAAATCCAGGGAGAAGTTCCAGGCAGCCGGACTAGAAGTGGGAGATCCACTTGGACATTGTTCAGAAGTCCCAATGAGAGCTACTGATGTCCTTAACTAGCAGTAAGAGAATGGGGAGTAAGCCAGAAACGTTAGGGGGAAACGCATTGGGTGTTCATGACTGCCATGGGGGAGAGAAGAGTCAGTGTTGAGCTAGCTCGGGGGCTGGTAAATATTTTAGAATGGGGAGAAGGGAGGGGGATGGGAAGGGTGGGAGGAAGGCATCCAGGACCGTCTGAGCAAAACACAAAGCAGAGGACACAGCGAGGCTGCACAACTCCTTCCTGGGCTGGCTGCCCCTGCCTGGGTGTCCTCTAGGCAGGTGTCCATGCAGCGGGCGATGGGAGTCATTCAGAACCAATGTGCAGTGCTCGACCCCCTCAGACCTGAGTTGCTGCTAATAAAAGACATTTGCAAGGACAGCGTTAACAAGCAGTGGCTTTCCAGCTCCCCCTTCCCACCCCAGGCCTGGTGGTAATGAAAACACGTTTACATAAACACAGAGGTCATGGTCACACTACCACCCTCATGGTAAAGCGTTTCCGAATACTAATAGTTTTCATTTAATGCAAAATCCAGGGTGTAGGGGAGAGCTTAAGGTGACCCGAAATACCACTCTAAATTGCACAACTTTATAAATAAAAAATCATTCTGCAGGCAAAATTACTCCAGTGCTCTTCAGCCGATGCTGGAGATGGGGAAACACAATGTCTGAAATTATATCCGAACACAAACCTAATGATACCAATTAGCCATTGGCCAAATGTCAAATCCTCAAGAACAACCTTGGTGAAGGGCCACTCCCTCAGCCACCAGCCCCCCACTGCCATAAACGTCTCACTGTGCACAGGTGGCAACCCTTTTGTGGGTGTTCACCCTGAGGGGAGTCTCTTGGGCCATAGTCTCTGGCGGCCATTTTTGAGTCGTGGCTGTGGGCCAGGCCTGGGCCTCTGTAAATACACAATGATGGTTGTTTGGTTGGTGCTGATCATGACACGAACCAAAGCATGGGGGTCTGAGAGACTATGTCTGGTCTCTAAGTGTTGTATAAACATCAAAAACTTTTTTTTTTAACCAGGAGAATCTCATTTACACCATCACCTTTACATGGAACCTTGATAAATAACACATAACAGAGGGAGCAGAACACCCCCTTCTCGCCCAATGGGCCCTGAGGCACACTGGGATTTCCCGTCTTGAGTAGGATCTTCATTTTATAAAGTTGGAATCTGAGACCCAGAGAGGTTAAGTGACCTTCCTAAAAGCACACGGCCATGTCCTAAGGCCATGTCCCAACAGCCTTCTCTAGAGGTGGTTCCAGCTGTGACCACAGACACTCCCATGTCAGCCAGCAGCTTGGTGACATGAGATTTGCCCTGGGCACATGACACTTACCAGTTCTGTGACCCCCTAACAAGTAGCCTCCTTCTCTCAATCTCTCTTATTTTAAGATTTATTTATTTATTTGACAGAAGAGATCACAAGTAGGCAGAGAGGCAGGCAGAGAGAGAGGAGGAAGCAGGCTCCCTGCTGAGCAGAGAGCCGGATGCGGGACTTGATCCCAGGACCCTGGGATCATGACCTGAGCTGAAGGCAGAGGCTTTAACCCACTGAGCCACCCAGGTGCCCCTAGCTTCCTTCTCTTAGTCCTGGCTTTCTCATGAACACAATAGAAATAATAATCAGATATATTAAGAGCACCCCACGAAAGGAGTGAGAGTGTTTGATGAGGGACTGTATTTCTGGAGGTAATGATGGCTGTTTCAAGCAGGCCTGGGTGACGGCCCTACGGAGGCCCATAGTCTGTGCTCATGCAAAAGGGAACCATGTGGGATTTTCCAGCAGCCTGATCGCCTGCTCAGCATGGGAGGATAGGCTTTTTGGGGTTGGCAAAAAAAAAAAAAAAAATACTGCTGCATTTCAATTCTTGTTCTGTGCCCATCTTTCTAGCTCCAACCGTGTGTCCCATCTGCCATCCATCTAGGCTACTGGGAAGGAGAAAAGGACTTTTCTTTACCCTCTAGCTCCTGGGCAGCATTCAAGAGTTATGGACTTCTGTTCCCCCAAGAAAGAAACATTATCCTCAGCCTTCAAGGGTGAGGATTCCTGCATGTAACAGGACTGAGTAATGGCTTTTCTCCGTCTCTCATACCGGAATTTAAGAGGACCCTAGAGCAGCTGAGTTTATTAGGACCCATAAGAACCGTCCTATAACCAGGACACCAGCAGCCATAAACCTCTACCTTGAAGTTTGCAACAAATCCTGAAATGGTGAACTAGGACGAGCTCTTGTCTCTGTCAGCAGAAAAAAATAAAATAAAATAAAGGGAGAAATGCAAACTCCAGCAGAAAAAGAGCGCCAAGGAGGGAAGGCAGGAAGAACAAGCTAGAACAATGACAAAGGTGAGGCTATTAATGATGGCGACAGTAAGAGTCGTAACATAAAGCAGGTGGTGTGTGGGGATATCCTCACAGGTGCCCTGAAGTCGCCTGCGCGATAGGATGGGGCCCCGCGTGCGACTCGAAGAGGGGGGAGGCCGTGAGAGAGGAAGACACAGGCATACCCAGGGACATGCACACACACAGCCTAAGAAGATAAGAATGTCCTTGGAGGAAAGCAAAACCCAGGTAAACAATAACAGGCATCAAGGGCCTCTTGGGCCACTCCCTCTGATGGAAGAGTCCTTGGGTACAAGGTCTGAGGTGAAAGGGGGGATACTTCCCCTCCCCCCGCCGGTGCTACTCAGAGGGCTACAATGACTTTCCCCTGAATACTGGGGGTTCCTTGGAGCTGCCACCGAGGCCTGGCCCTTGGTAGCAAAGGGGAGAACAAATGGGATTCCGTTTGGCCAGCATTTGCCCTCGTGTTAGTGCAGAGCTGCGAAACAGCTTAGAGGAGCAGGTCCTTATGGGATAGAGAATATTTCTGTCAACATCACGAGGAAAACACACATGGAGTGGCCCCTCCTTTGCGGGGCCCGGCTTCAGCCCAAATCCCACTTCCCCAGTTCCCAGACCCTGTTTGTCGGTTGTTAATGCAAAACCCATTGCTCCCTCCGTCCTTGTGAACAGAACCCCATTGTCATTCAATGGAATAATGTCCCTACTTCATCGTCCAGGTTCTTTGGCAGCCATTTGGGACAGGTTGGTCAGTGAGAGAATTGCTGAGTTTTGCTGGTGGGTTCTGGGAAAACTTTTCCTGATACCGAGGATGACGAAGGCTTGAGTCATCCTTTCTCCTCAATTCTTCCCTCGGATGTGGTCATGATGTCTGGAGCCACAGTAGCCGTGTTGTGATCAAGGAGTCACAGAGAGGCAAAAGCCAACGCCCTAAAGATATTTAGAAAGCCGATCCAGCACCTCCTGCCTCTAGACTTCTGTTACGTGAGAAAAATAAACACTTCTTTGTTTAAGTCACTGTGAGTTGGGTGTTTTGTACTTATAAAAACTCAGTCATAGCTGGTACATTCAGGTAGAAAGGACTTGGCACTTTTTTGTTTTTTTAACTTCCAACCTTCCTGCTCCCCTTTCTTGCTTGTGAGACCTAGCTGCCAAAGTATTAAATAACCCCAACATTCCTGATGGTGTGAAATGGAGTGTCCTGGGCTGGGCTGGGGTGGGCTGCGCCAAACTGAGAACCCTGGGCCCTGGGCTGGCTGCAAGCCTTCTGCTCTGGTCCAGCGAGGGCCCAGCCACCCTCTCCTCCTTCCTTGGCCTGCTTCTCCGTCCCACCCCCCAGGATCTCAACTCTCTCTGGTCTACACTTTATGCTTGCTACTTCAACACTGTCTCTGATCTAGAATGGGTTAACTCTTTTATTGATTTATTTTTCTTTTTGCGAGTGTGTAGGGAGGAAGAAGAGGGAAAATAAATTATACATCTCCCAAGATACGATCTGTAGTTAATTCTTAATTAGGACTGACAGATGCTTCCCCCATAATCCTATTCCCAACATGTTCTATTTGCTTTGTTTGGTGCTGGAAGATATATTGTGACACAGTAATGACCTTTCTAAGCTTGTCCTGGAAGTGTTATTGGCATTCTAATGATTTATTGCATGTTCCAGTTGATTACGGGGCCATTTGTCAACATTTTATTTCTCTCTCCATAAACCTGTCTCCTGCGTCACAGACATTCACTGGCATGAAATTTAAACAAATACAGTATATAGCTCTTATTCAACTTATGTTTGCACTTGGAGCCTTTGGAGCAAACCCATTTGGGCCGAGAGAGGGCTTTTTATGACCAGTGCTGCCATATCTCTCCCAGGGCAGGAGGCGATCTCTGGGTGACAGGCTGGGGGTGATTTCCTCTCTATTGATTTGCAATTCCTCGCGAGGGGAATTTTTTTTGACGCTGAGTCTGTCAGGCCAGTTTCCCAGTTACTTCTGTGGACGGGTTCCCAAGCCGTCATTTTGGGCTCGTTGGAGTTCCGAAAGGCTTGTTTGGAAAAGGAAGTGTTGGCTTCTCTTAACCAGTCAGTCCAGCAGACTTACCTTTTAGCTCCTTTCAACCACAGACTCACCACATGGGTGACAGGACTGAGCACGCCCAGGGGACATTCAGAGAGAACATGAGTCACGCCATCACCCCACAAAGGCTGAGCTGTTCCCAACTCCCTGGGTGACCTTGGGCCCAGCCCATGTCCTCCAGGGCCTCAGACATATAGGCTGGTTTTGCTTCATGCTGTTTCTGACATTATTGATGACATGATCTGGTCACCCCTGTCCTGTAACTGCCTCACAGAGGTGCTCTAAGGATAAATAAGTCCATTATCTGCAGAATGCCGAGAGCTCCTTTGAGAAAGGCTTTACATAAATGTGCAGTTATTCTTGGGCGTATATTAAGTCAGTTATCAACATTTGGAGCTGGTCGGTGACACGTGGTGGGGTCAGGGGACAGAAACAGAAGATGTTCCCATTCCATTTCCCTTTGAGGAGCCATCCTTGTTCACCTGAATGCCTTCACCCACACAAGCACACTCATACTCACTCTCACACACATGTATATGCCTGTTGGAGAGCACATGTTATAAAGCTTCAGTCTGAACAGTGTCAGGGCTGCTCTTCCCTCAGATTCCTGCATCTGGGAGGCTTTTATCCTGGGCCATAGTGTTGCCTCTTGTAAGGGGTGTGGTCAGGCCAGGGAGCTCTGGCTGTGTTTCCGTGTGGTGTAGACATGGCCACATGTGTTTCCCACGGGCATCTCACAATTACCGAGTTGATAACTGAACTTGTAATTAGTTTGCATGCTTTAGTTCCCTGAAAGCTGCTTTCTCTTGAATTATATCCCTCACAGAACGGTGTGAACATCTGTCTGGTGGCCGACTTAGAAACCTGAGACGCAGCCTTGCCTGTATTCTTTCCTACATCTTTCTGAAGTCCTGTTCGATTCTGGGCTCTTGGTATTTATTGGCTCCAACCCCTCCTCACCATCACTTCTGTTCTCAGATCCTCATCTTCTCTCTCTTGGACCATGACAAAAGGCTCTTCATGAGTTGGGGTAGTGTTTGCAATAACAGACACCCAATCTTGCTATGTCACACAGTCAGAATGCTTACTGGAAGGGTATATGGTGACACGAGTGAGAAGCTATGGAGTCTGGACCAGAAAGTCACTAGGAGTCAAGAGATCTCTGGAGATCAAGCAGCCGGATCCCCAGTCAGGTCACTATTCCAGGGATCTAGTTTGTGTAACAAATTACTCAGAGCTTGGTGTCTTAGATGACAACATTTGTTCTGTTCATGAATCAGCAATTTGGGCAGCTTGGAGGGGACAGCTTGACTCTGGTGTCCTCTGGGATGGCTAGAAGGGTGGGGCCCCAGGATCGCCTAAAAAGACTCCCTCACTTGCATGTCTGCTGGCCCATGCTGGCTGTCAGCTGAAACCTCGGCTGGGATGTTTGCCGGAACACCAACACAGGTCTCCTCCATATTGTCTGGGCTTTTCCTTGCAACTTGGTGGTTGTGTTCTGAGGGCAAGCTTCTCTAGAAAGAAAGAGCCAGATGGAGGCCATTTCATGTTTTATGCCAGCATCTCTGAGGTCCTTCTGTGTTACTTCCATTGTTTCCATCCTGGAGAAGGAATAGACTCCATCTCCTGAAGGAGAGTGGCAAGACTCTAGAAAAGCTTGTGGGATCTGGAAGATTGCTGTGACCATTTTTGGAAAATACAATGTGTCCTATTCTGTGAAAAGTCTGGTTTTATTTACCCTCTCAAAATGTGAAGTTCCTAGAAGGCAACTTTGTGCTAGATGGGCTGTGCAGGTCACAGATCTGGTGTTGGTTACTCCGGAGTGGGGAGATGGAGAATTTTGCCCTTTGGGAACAGAAGAGGAAACTGTCTTTCCCCCAATCTGTACAAAACAGTGGGGACCTCCCCCACAAAAGGAAACCGGGGTGCTAGTAAGAAGGTGGTGAGGGGGATGTGGAGGAAAGTATTGAATTCTAGAAAGACAAAAAAAAAAAAAAAAAAAAAAAAAAGACAAATGCTTTTTATAGCCTGACTGCAGATTTATTCTTCCACCTCTCCTTAGGTCTCTACAACCTTGATGCCACTGTGATAAAATTCTATTGTGATCATGCGACTCTCATGCCCCAAATCTTCTGACGTGTCCCTGCAATTTCGGAATCAGCCTTAAACTCTTTAGCCTGGCATAGTAGACATGATGGGCCTGGCCCTGACCTGTCTTGCCATGGGCCTTGCGGCCACAGCCCATATACAGCCTTTGACCCACCATGCCACTTTCTGGCCCTTTCCCGTATTTGCTGTACTCTCAATGGTCTCTCCATCTTTGTGCTTGCAAACCTGTGGATTCTTCTGTATCAATATCCTTCTCCTCCATCCTTGTGCCCCAAGCTAGTTTTTATTCACTGACGTGTGTCTTTGTCAAGAGTCACCATTGAGAAGCCTTCTTTGGAGTTGCTTCTCTGCGAGCTCCGGCTGAGTCGTGGTTCCCTTCTGTGTTCCCACAGCACTTCACACTTCTACTGCATGCTAACCTCTACTTTCTTGGTCAGTTCCCTCCATTAGAGAGTAGGACTCCCGAGGCAGGGACGGTGTTTTGCTTATCTCTGTATCCCTCAGAGCTTAGGCTGCTGCTGGCCATTTTAAGGGTTGCCAAGAAAGTGCCAACTGAATGGCGGTGGTGTCCTGTGGCCCAGATTCCGTGTTCTAGGATGACTGCCTCAGGCGGGGTGTCAGGGAGGGAGGGCACTTACGCAGCTGAGTGTTGAAAAGCCAGATGAGAAAAGTTCCTCACCAATGGCATGGGCCCTGTGGGGCTGGAGAGGAAATCAGTGTTACCCGCATTTCTGAGCCACACGGACACTGATGCTGGGGGTTTATGGGTTGGTCATAATTTGAGTCTGAGCGAGGCAGGGAAGTCTATAGGCACATGGTACAGTCCTTGACTGCTGAGAGGTTCAACATCATCCCAAGAGAATGAACACTTACAGCTGCAGGGAGGAGCCAAGCCACGTCACAAACAAGGAAATAGTTGATTTTTCCACATGTCTTTCAACGTAAGTGCTCTCTCCTTAGGATGGGGCAAAAGGTGGAGAAGAGCAGGAGAGGTTAAGGTGGATAGGGAGAATGGAGATGTAGTTGGTGAGTGAAGGACAGAGAACCAGCCTGCTCCCCTTGTGTACAGACCCGAGGTGGGATGAGGCCGAGAGAATGTCAGCTTGGGGGTCGACAAAGAGGGAGAGATGAGCAGCACTTCCACTCTCTTTCTGGGGACTCATTTCTCAACCAGTGCTGGAGCCCCAGTGCGAACGCACTGGCTCATCAAGGATGCTGAGGGCACCCAGGCCCCGCTGTGGGGGATCTCTGCCCCCAGCTCAGTGAGGACGGCAGCCCAGCTTGAACTCTAGCCCTGGGCCAAAGAGGACAGATGGGGTGAGGAGAGGGGCGTCCCTGAGAGACTTGGAGGCTGAGGAGCTCCCAATCCCAGTGCGAGCTGCATGTAACGTATGGCTTAATTTCCTCTCAAATTAGACACTTGATAAAAAAAGTTATTATATCTGTCAAATTGCCAGGGCATTTTATGGGTGTGATAAACTAAGAACCACTGCTTTACAAACCTTGATGGGATGTTTCAGTACCTGGAAAACAATTTTATGGCCGCCCAGGCTACTAACAAATTGCAAATACTGATTAAGCCATAAAGTTACAACAACATTAAAATATAATGAGAGGTTATTGCGCGCGGGCAAGCTCTTCCCCCAGCGCCACAGCTGCACTCAGCCGGCGAGGTGGGCTGATGCTTTCTCTGGCAGAATGAGGTGTTTTGGGCCGCAGTGGTCCAGGCCTGAGCTCGCTGGGGGGTGGTCTGGGCAGTAATTGCTCCAGGACAGAGCAGAGAGCAGGGAGAAGCTGCACTTATAGTGGGCTGGGGGCCTTAGACATGGCTCTGAATGCTGCACTTCTTGGGAACGCAGGACATAAGACTGGCCAGAGGAGGGCGCTGTGTCTGGCCCACGCACCACAGGGTGTCGGCGACCCCTCTTTCTGGCAGCGTGAACCCCCTCTCTATCTTTTGTTCTTGACCCTGATGGAGAGTCTCCCTTCCATGTGGGGAAATCCCCCCCACTCTGTGCGCCAGGCAAATCAAGCGGTCAGTGTGCCGTGTTCTCCAAGGGTAGGTGCCGTGGGACGCCCCAGGTAGCAAATACGACCAAGCGTCCTGTGAGGAAGGGGGACCTACACAGAAAGATGAAAATACAGCCCAGAATTTCCTACGAGCTGGTGAAGCCATCACACAAAGTGCTGCTGCAGGGGAAGAAGACAAGTTGACGCTGCCACTGGCTCTCCTTGCCTCTCCATGCTTCAGCCAAGCTGAGGCTTTCTTGAGATCTCAGTCTGTCACCCAAAGAAGCGACAACTCTTACTTGGATCACTGGTCCATACCTTCAGCTAAAAGAGAATGCCAGTCAAGGCTCAGCGTCCCGGAGTCTTGGTGGGGTTTCTGCTTGCCTCTCTCTGCCCTGGATGCTTTGCACTGCCCTGCGGGGCACCTCAATTTCTTTCTGCATCCTTCCTTCCACGGAGGACAGTGTTCGTGTGGTTCCTTTAATCCTAGAGACTTCGCTCTGCTCCTCACCGCAGAGGCTGGCAGCTTCTCACAAGTGGCCGGTTGATTCTTCATGGAGGGGATCTCCTACCAAGCAGAGATCACAGGCGTCATAACAGCCCTGACGTGCCCGCATTTGATCCGGGGAGACCCGGATGTGGAGGTGTGACTTCCGGTGGTACCAGGGTTGGGAGATGCCATTAAACACTTCTAGGGAACCGGTATAAAGAGTTAATAATGGCAGTATTTTTTCCATGGGGAAGTCCGAGAGGGGACTCTCTAGTAGGGGGTATGGGATCATGTGTCCTGACTTGGGACTTACCACGTGAGTGACCTGGGGTAGGTTGAGGAGCATCTTTATGCTTTAGTTTTATCTTTAAAAAACAAACAAACAAACAAACAAACTATATGTCTATGTATCATATTATATTTCTTTTATATTTATCGCTTGTGTATTATTTTGTATTTCTCCTCATTTAAATGATCTACTCCTAGAGTTGTTGAGAGGATTTAGTGAGTGAATATGGGCTCTAGAATGGGGCCTGGCACACGGCAAACCCTCGATTAATGCTGGTATTGCTGTTTATTGAGTGTCTGGAATGTATTAGACTCCCTCTTCGTAATTCCCATGAATTATCTCCCTAATATTTATAATATTTATAGTAAATACCAAATAAATCTTGTCAACTCTATTTTGTAAATGCAGAAAGGGAGGCCCTTGGTTATAGCTTGTGAACTAAGCCCTGGGGTGGATACCTATGGAGATGAGAAGACTCACACCCACCCTGCACCGTAGGCCACTGATCCATGGCAGCCAAACTTGGGCTCCATCGACCCTCAGTTCCAGGAGAAGCTCCAGCTTCTGTGTCCCTCACATGTGTGTGATCATAGCCACCTGTGGTGGCACCTTATGAAAGAATGTCTCCACGCCTTGGAGCTGCCTCCCAGGCATCTTATAATGAACAATGATTATGTTAGGAAGGAGCTGGGAATGGAAGCAATGGTAGGAGGTGACAGACAGCCCACCTTTTTCACTGTATTTGTATGAGGGGAAGAGCCTGTTTGAGGGACAGTGGCAAGCTGGAGGGACAATGTCACCTATGGAATAAATGACATGTTTTGCTCTTTTAGGGTATGGTGTCTAAGTGTGCAGCAGAGAGAACAGCAATACTCAGAGACTACTTATTCACTCATTCCTCCTTATTAATAATTTACTCCTCTTAATTTAACAGTTCATAACTACCTATGAAATAGCATCCCTATATCACTAAATAGCACTACATAGCATGCACATATCAGAAGGGGTGTGTGTGCTGAGGCTGTTCAGAATAATGAACTATTGTAATGTCGATACCTGTAGGGTATGTCAAAAACTATAACAAAGAGAGATACGGTACAGGGTAAGTGGGAGGAAAGATGACCTGGGTCAGCTGGAGAAGGTTCTAGTCTGAGGCTGGGCTGAACTTCCTGGATTAGAGAGAATCAGGACTATCCTTCCAGTTTCTTTCCTCTTCTTCTCATAATGCTACTACTCCTTGGGCATTCCTTACTAAGATAAGGAGACAGCCCAAGTGTTCACCGATAGATGAATGGATAAAGAAGTGGTATGTATCAACAATACTACTCAGCCACGCAAAGAATGAAATCTTGCCATTTGCAATGACATGGATGGAGCTACAGAGTATAATGGTAAGTGAAGTAAACCAGAGAAAGACAGATACCATATAATTTTGCTCATATGTGGAATTTAAGACACAGAACAAATGAACAAATTTAAAAAAGACAGACAAGGAAACAGACTCTTAACTATAGAGAACAAACTGGTGGTTGTCAGAGGGGAGAGGGGTGGCGATGGGTGAAATAGGTGATGGGGATTAAGAGTGCTATTGTCGTGATGAACACTGAGAAATGTATAGAATTGTTCAATCACTGTAGTGTGCATCTGAAACTAATAAAACCCTGTGTGTTAATTATACTTGGATAAAAAGAATAAAAAACAAAAGAATACTGCTCCTTGGGCCTAGGCTGTGGAAATATTCCTGATGGTGACTGTGGAGCACATCACCAAAGGGCACAACAGCCCCACAAGGCAGCTATTGTTAGTTGCATTTGAGCGATCAAGAGACTGTAATGCAGAGAAGTGATGTCATTTGCCCCATGTTTCTGGTTCACTGTTGGTTCTCAGCTCGATAGAATGTGGCTCCCACGTGAGCAGGGACTTCTGTGTCATTTGAGTTGCTCTTTGCTGGCAGATTGCCAGCCCCCAGAAAAGTCCCTGGTACATGGTGGTCACGGATAAATGTCTTAAATATGTGAATAAAACGCAGATCCTTTTTGGTTCCAACACATATGGGCTTTCACCATCTCACTGGCTCCTGATGAAGTATGTTGGCCTGGAATGAGTTTCTGTGGGAGAGAACGTCACACTCCATGAGTCTTTTTTCCCCTAATCCAGGCACAAGGTTTGAGTGAGCCCCGTCCACACAAAGCACACACAGCTGGAACGTCTCCAAAGTACTCAGGGACTGGAAACGTTGTAGGTGGGGGCATGAGGGTGTGCTTGTGGAGGTGGGAGAAGGTTAGCATCAGAAAATCTCTTGCATGGTAGCTGACCAAGCTGAGAGCAATCTTATAGCCATTTTTCCTCATCACAGAGGGGCCCCGTTGTGGCCCAGCTGGAATCAGACACAAACAAAGTAGCCTTCTCCATGCCAACAAGAGTGGAAATAAGATGTGTCAGCAAGACAAAACCTCTCCTTGAGGCTCCTCTGTGGTGCCTATTAGAAGTGAAGTCAAGAGACCGTGGGTGGTGGTGGAGAGCCTGCGGTTAAGAAAGGGGGAATATTAGCGCCAACACACTGGGCCATAATAGAAAATGTCACCTTTTTCAATTCCTTTGAAATAGTCATCTACCTGTGGTACGTTCTCTGATATTGCTGCCCTGTTCTTAGCTGGGTCACCTCTCTGTTCTCTCTCAAGGTCTCCCGGGACCTTGAAAGAGGACAGAGTTGGGATAATGGGGAAGAAGCCAGGATGGGACTTTGGTCTCCATGTCTGCCATATTCTAGAACTCGGGCTGTGCCTCTCTGCCTCCAGTCATGGTGGTCCTGCCTGTCTTAAGGATCGATGCCCTGACATTTGTCCTCACTCTCTTGGCCATTGCAAATAGGTCTGCAATTCTTCTGGTAGGAGTGGGGATGCTAACCGGCTGCTCCATCTTAGAGGTGTCTGCTGGTCAGCCATGATGAATGCCTCTGGATATTGCTTAGGAATTGCATTAATGTATAGGTCATCACCTTCTGCTTTAACCCATACATTTGTTTCCAGCACTGGGTGGCTTAACCTGCATCCCTGGGCCCCACACAAGGCAAGAGTATGGGTGCTCCCCCCGGGCGGCTGATACGGACGTGTGGTGATGGAATACTCATGACAAGAGTCCATGACACAGTCCATGTTGCCACCTGCAATGCCATGCACTCTGGTTGTCACTTTCAAATACCAAGTCTCTCATTTTCACTCTTTGGCTGGGCTTTCATTTGCTCTACCTGATGAGATACTTCAAAGCTTCATGATAGAGTTTGTTAGAGTGTGGTACGTTGTATTTTTGATTTGTCCACATTTCCCCCCCCCAGGATTTTTGTCTCCCCCTTGTCCTTCCTCCTAACTTCTTTCCACATGCAGGCACTCCCAGCCTCAGCGCTTCTGAGGGAAGAAGTCGGGGGGGGGGGGCGTGCGTCGGGAGTACTGGGACTTCTATGTTCCATCAGTGTGTCTGTTGACCCGAGGTGGTAGAGATGTTGTCCTCATTTTACCTATGGTGAGATAGGTAAAATAGGCTCACAGACCCTAAATGACTGGCCCAAGAGATTACAGCTAAATTTACCACATAGATGAGTTTCCACCTACGTCTGTCTGGTTCTAGGCTCTTTCCACGAGGGTAACTTGGCTCTTACTGGAGAGGATATTACCAGCCTGGATTCTGAGAAACTGACTGAAAGGCTTAGGCAATCTGTCCCTCTAGAAACTTGTCAAATACTACTACTACTGAAGAATTAGTCTGGCGATAGCTATTGTAATAGCAGTAGAAGTGAATAAATGCTGAGTTCTTACTAATTTTGTTTTTTAAGATTTTATTATTTATTTATTTATTTGTCACAGAGAGTGGGCAAGGGTGAGAGAGAGCGAGCAGCAGGCAGAGGGAGAAGCAGGCTCCCCGCTGAGCAAGGACCCCGATGTGGGACTCGATCCCAGGACCCTGGGATCATGACCTGAGCTGAAGGCAGAGGCTTAAACAGCTGAGCCACCCAGTTGTCCTGCGTTCTTACTAAACTTGTTGAAATCACCTTACATGTATCCATTCTTGAATCCTTATAACACTCCTCCCCAAATTTGTCTCCATTCTCCGAATGAGGAAACTTAACCCATCTTAACTGGAAAGGTTAAGACAATAACCATCCAGTGGTACCAACTACCAACAGGATGATGAGCACTGCGGTATTTCTGAAATACACCCAAACTTACAACTATTCAGAAGGCCTCCCACTCCAAAAAAAAACCAACCAACCAACCAACCAACCAAACAAACAAACAAAAATCCTAAACTGGTCAGGACAATAAGGAGAAAGGGAAAGAAACCTGGCAGAATGAGTGCGGAGCACAGCATAATAATGATAATAATAATAATAATAATAGCATCCTATGAAAATAGCAATATGCATTTAGCCATGCCCCCAGTGCTCAAAACCACTTGCTGTTTTAAGTGTGCCAAAGTGTATTTCCTCTTGAAACAGTATGATGCGAATGCATTCCTGCAGGTTTGGCCACATAGGAAGTGACCCTTGACCTGGGGAGGTGTTTCCTGGGCTCGATGCAGTTTGCATTGTTTGCCCTCGGGCAGGGCAGTGTCTGGGGCTCTGAAAACAGTGCCTTATCAGCGCTTCACGAAGTGGGGCCTAACAGATGCTTCTGGATGAAGGCACACTCACTTTCTTGAATAGTTTGGTCCTTAATGACAAAATAGAGGATGAGAAAGTTAAGATGCCCTTGCAGAACGGACTAGGGTGGGGGTGTACAGAATGGTGGTGTTATTTCTCCAGACCCCAAACAAATGCATGGGGCCTAAGGCTGGCCGTCAGTTGGCTTGGATTTGAGTCCCTTCCTCTATTGCCAGGTACCCATGTGACCTGGGGTAAGTAGTTTATCTTCTGGCTGGTCTTTGTTTTCTCATCTATAATATTAGAGGCTTGGGTTAAAAGATTTTTAAGGGCCTTTCCTGATTTTGCTTTCCACTGTTCGGCTTCGTTCAGGGACTCCTCACTTTGGCCTATGTGGGTCTCCCAACTGCTTCTGTACTTGTCCCCTAATCCACATTCTGTCTTCCATGCCTTCAGTGTGGTCTTTCTAAGTAAGTAAACTTTAATTATGTTACTTTCTTACCTAAAACCTTCACACCTATGGGATAAGACAGAAGTTGCCATGGATATAAATAAAGACATAGAGAACATAGAGAACAGAGTGATGTGTGATTTCCCAGTTATATATGGAATCATGTTCCCCACAAAACCAAGGTGCTCTTTCCTCACAAAGTGCAGTGAAATACCTACAAAAACTAAACTTTGTAGTCATGACTTCCCCAAAGCGGAAAGTTTATTGCTCATGTTCTTTGGCCATGATGCATCAATGCATTGAAAGTGAAATTTCCTGAAAAAATGATACTCCCCAAACACTTCTCAAGTTCATGATTAAAAAAAGCTCCAGAACTTAAAACAGCTTTTTAAAAAGTATCTGGTAGGTCAAAAAGGAAATCAAAATAGGAATTATAGATTATTGAAAATTATTAAAATTCTGAAGCCCTGCATCTCAAAAATTATGGAATGAAGAATAAATTCTTTAAAGATGAATCATATCCTTAAATAACTTTACGAATAAGAAAAATTGGAAAGTAAATGAGGTCATACTTGGATTCAAGGAGTAAAAGAAATAAAAATTAAAATAAAACTAAGGAGAGTAAGAGGAAAGAATTATCAAAGATAAAAGGAGAAATAAATGAATTAGAAGGAAAAAACAGTGGGTTCTTAAAATGACAAAAAAGAAAAAAATAGGAGGAAAGATTAAACTTTGGCAAGAATGACCCCCCAAATAATAATAATAATAATAATAATAATAATAATAATAATAATGTCCCAGTGACACATCACATGTGATATAAAACTTAGAACAACACAAATTTATTCTCTTAAGTTCTGAAGGCCAGAAGTCTGAAATCAGTTTCACTGAGCCACAGTCAAGGTGGTGGAAGGGCTGGCTCCATTTGGAGGCTGTATGGGGGAACCTGTTTCCTTGCTTTTTCTAGATGCCTGAGGCCCCTGCATTCCTTATCTCTAGACCTCTTCCTGGCATCACGCCAATCTCTTGCTTTTGTCATATTTCCTACTTCTTCCTTTAATCTTCTGTCTTCCTTTTAAAAGGACTTCTTTAATTACACATGAAATTCACTTGGATAATCCAAGGGTATCTCCCCATTTCAGATTCCTTAACTGAATCACAACTAAGTCCCCTTTGCCATATTAGGTAGCATTCACAGTTTCTGGGAATTAGGACATGGATTTCTTTTGAAGGATATTATTCAGCCAACTACATTCCATAATCACAAATATTTTCAAGTAAGTATTAAAAATGGGAAGGAAATATTATATGCAATATGATTCCAAAATTCTGGCAATCTAAATATAATGGTTTTCCTCACCACGGGAAATGGAAAATGTTCAATTATGACTCAAGGATATGTAAAAAATAAAACAATAAATAGCTTGTTTCATTAGAGGCTCGGAAAAAAGTTACCAGGTCTAGATAGTTTTGTGGGTAAGTTCTATCATGTCTGTAGTGAAAAGATAACATCCAGATCACATAAATTTCTCCAGAGCATACAAGATATGGAATATCTGCAATTTTTAACTCCATTTTTGAAAAACTTCCTTTTTCGACTGTGATAATGAAAGTCAACAAAGTCTCTCAAAGACAAAATATAGAATAATCTCCCTTGTTTAGAGATGTAAAATTGCTGAGAAAAATATCAATAAATCAAACATAGTAACTTATTAAAGGAAAGAAGGCATATCCCAGGAGGTTTTTTCCTCAGAATGATTATGAAAACTTGTTTCAACATTAGGAAATTTATTAATGTAATCTTTTAATGCAACATAATTTATTACCTAAATAAGTTAAAGGGGAAAAACAGACATGATCATCTTGTTAGGGTCTAAAATGGCATTTCATGAAATTTAATATCAAGAAATGAAAATAGTTATTTAGAAGAATTAGTAGGTTAGAAATAGAATGAAATTTTTTAACACAACAAAGTATAAGAAACCAATACTAAACCTCATAGTAAACAGTAAAATAGCTGAAATAAATCCACGCTGCTTTCCAATATTGTTCTCATTGTGATGCATTACCATGGAGATCTAGACAAAGAAGTAACACAAGAAGAGTAAGTAAGATATAAATATTGGAAAGTGAGAGCAAAAAAATTCATTACTAAATACAGCAGATCACGAACCTAGAAAATCTAAGTTAATCAAATGAAAATCTACTAGATAAGAGGGCTCAGTAAATTGATTGATCTAAGACAAAATTCAATAGTTTTCCTATATATGAACAATAATCAGCTGGGGTCTAAGAATAAGAAAGAATATCCTATTCACAAATGTAACAAGTTGCTAAAAGTTAATAATAATGTAAAATATGGAAAACTATGAAATGCCATTGAAGGAGTTAAATAGAACTGGAAAAATTGAGAAACATGCCATATTCTTGTTGGAAATATTCGTTCTTATAAATATGTCTTTATCTTGGGTTAACCTATAAATTTATGGAATGCCATTCAAAATCTCAGTGGGATATTTTTGAATTTACAAATTGATTCTAAAGTTCATCTTAAAGAGTGAATATATAAAAATAGTTAAATCTTGGAAAAGAGGAGAATACTGATGGTAAGATTTGCTTTGCTATCTATCAAAAGTGCTATGAAGTATAGTAATTAAATATTTTATTGGCACACAAATTGATAAATTAATTTGCCAAAGTTAATTCCAGAGGGATTTGGATTTAAATCCTAATATAAAGTATAAGAAAATGTTCTTTAACTAACTTGGTGTAGGAGCAGATCTTTCTGAATATCTTCTGAAGAATTACATCAAGGCTGGAAAACTTTATGATTGACAGATTTGATTACCCAATAATTGTATAATTTTTCAAATCAAAAGATAATATTAACAAAGTTAATAGACGAATAACAAATGGAAAATATATTATGTATTACATGTTAGATTTAACAATCATAATATACAAAGAACTCTAACACATTAGTAAGAAAAAGAAAGTTAGTAGCAAAATGATGCTAAGTGATGATTCACAGAAAAGGAAATTAAAATATCTAACAAGTGTAAGAAAAGATCTTCCACTAATGAAAAGATATTTTTAGGAAATCTGTAAGATACCACTTTTTTCCTCTTAGAAACAATGGTAACATGTATGTTTTTTGTGTGTGGAAATACATTCTATTGGTAGGTCTATAAATTGGTTGGTGCAATCATCTGGAAAGTTCCATGTATGTCAAATTTTAAATGGACATTCCCTTTGACCTAGAAATTACACTTCTGCAAACAGAAGTTTGCACAGATTTGTATGCAGTGTTAGCTGGTATATTATTTATAATAGCAAGGATTTTTAATGGACCTAAATGTCTACCAGGGTTTTTTTTTTTTTTAAAAGATTTATTTGTTTATTTGAAAGAGAGAGAGAGAGGGAGAGAACACATGAATGCGGGGGGGGTGGGGGGAGGGCAGCATAGGGAGGGACAGAAGGAGAGGGAAGGAGAATCTAAACAGAGGAGCCTGATCTAGGCTCAGTACTAGGACTCTGAGATCATGATCTGAGTTGAAATCAAGAGTCCAACATTTAACCGACTGAGCCCCCCAGGTGCCCCCCAGGTGCCCCGCCAGTTTTGCTTTAATACATTATGACTGATTCAAAACTTGCTAGATTAATATCAGGGATTAACAGACCTGCATCTAGCAGTTTATAGGCTGAAGGCAAGAGTATAAGTAGATGACTACATATTTCAAGGTATAAAAAGGTACAAGTTAAACAAATGAACCGTTAAAAATATTGTCTTTCTGCTTTGATTTATTTATCTTTAAACATGGGTTAAATGGAAGTTTATCTGGTTGAAATTGACAAATATCAAAGATGACTAAATTTAATTGCTATTGTGTATGTCTCAGTGCTCAAAGGGCCAGTGGTTTTTGGGTGAGTGATTAAAAAAAGACATTCTTAATTTATAATAACTATGTATTTATCATTATGTTTATTTTTCTGGTCCTTATTTTGGTGAAATCACTAATTATACTTTCATAAGTGAGGTTTTTCACACCATTTGTGTTGTATTGACAATGCCAAAACAGACAATTCTGAGTTACTGTAGTTCTTATGTAGATTTTTACTCATTTCAGTTTGGAGAAATTTTGCATGGTGGAGGCAGTAGCGACCAGAATTGTCAACACAAGTCTTAAAACAATGCATAGATTCAGAAATAAATGTGAATTTTATATATCTTATTCAAACACTGAAGTAGGTCACATATGAAAAATTATCCTTAGTTCAGAAACTATTCCAGAGCATATCGTTTTCATCATAGACATTGGTATCTTTTCCATCTTGATTTTCACTGTCTTTTAAAGATTTTATTTATTTAGTTGTTAGAGAGAGCGAGTACGCACAAACAGGGAGAGTGGCAGGCAGAGGGAGAAGTAGGGTCCCTGCTGAGCAGGGAGCCTGATGTGGGGCTCAAGTCCTAGGACCCTGGGATCATGATCTGAGCAGAAGGCAGAAGGTTAACCAACTGAACCAACCAGGTGTCCCAGTTTTCACTGTCTTTTAAAGCAATATTTAGATCTACTCAGAAATGTGAAGAGGTGGTATCATGGTTTACCCATTTAACTTTAGAGATGCAGTGTATATAAATGTAAAGTAATAAAGATTGTTCAGTAATGCAAAATATACCTCAGTGACTACATGCAGCTCTAATAAATACCATGGAACCTCATGAATATCTCTGGAACATGGATTAGAACAAGAAAGGAAATAAGAAAATGGACACATGCCTCTACAGATCAGCAGTACTTTATTATGCAAGAATCTGTCACATTTATATTTTTTGGGAGGGTAGGACTGCTTCATTGTTTTCATTTTTACTTCTACCTAAGCCCTTCTGTCTCTCAAATCACCTATGCTCTAATGCAGTGTTGATCTCTAATATCAGCAGTGGTCCAACCCATGAACTCTTGTGGCATTTAGACCAACTTGTATTTGGAAGACAAGAGACGGAGACAAACTTACCTGGGGCCTGAGCAGTGTTAGTTATGAACGTGAATGTTTATGGCAGTAATTGGTTACTCTGGGCCAGCATTGATGGCTAGGTCTCAAGCAACAAGAGCACCCATGCATTCTTTAACAAATTTAAATTTTTGTCGATTTGTGATATGCAGAGCCTTCTAAGTCAAGCAACTTGGCTCCACTGGCTGTGGCAGGGATGAGAAGGAGGGGAAACTAGCATGATGGCTTTAGGTGGGCTGCCTGGCCTTGAGCAGGAGTTCAGCCAGCCACTGAGCTATGGGATGGGGCCAGCCATTGGCAACAGGATTTGGCTGTGGCCAGAAAATGCACGAATTGGCATCTCAGAAAGGGGCACAGTCTCAGAAATGAACAGCTTGGTGAGACTATGGCTCAAGAGCTCCAGACATCTCTTGCTGAGAGTGAAGTTTCTAGAACATCCTTATCAGGGGTAGAGCTGAACCTACAGGTACATATCTGGGAACTACCAGGGAAATGATTGTCTGTGGAGAGGCATTGGTACGGCCCTTGAAATGTGGGGACACAAAAGGGATGAAGAGCAGAGCAAGGCACTGACTTATTTATTTAGCACCGAGGGCATCTTTCTATGGAACATTTTTAGCACCCAAGTGGTGAGCAGAGTTGGGACATAGTTATATTATAGTTTCTTAGGTTCATTACTGAACCATAAGCTCCTTCAAGACAGGTTTCTTGTTGATCTAACATTATATTCTCAGTACCTGGCACATAGTATGTGCTGATAAATATTTTTTCAATAAACACTTAAGGGATAGAGTTAGGAAATATGCATGAGCAACATACACTTAAGTGGGAAAGATAGAAAGGCTATTTTTGCATTTTGGAGAGGGGCAGGGTGCGGGAGAGAATTCTAGAGATTAGAGGTAGGAAGAGTTTTGTGCCTCCAGGATTCAAGACTTTCTGTGTATAAAATCTCATTACAGGGATTTGCATACACAGTGAGGCTGAGGGAAAGAGCAGTGGGACAAATACAAGGAGGGAAGGACCCATAGAGAACTCCCCCTAGCAGACAGCCAGAATTTCCCAGGCTCCCACACCCTGGTGTACCCCAAGGCTTTCTCACAGCTCTGTCCACCATGGAATCTCATTTACACTTCATTTGAAGTTAGCTGGTCACGGGTATCATTAAGTTGACTTTATGGAATAGGAGATGGGGCAGATCAGGAGTCAGACCTAAGACAACTGCATGAGTTAAGGTTTTAGACAGGGTTTTGGATTTCTGGGTTCCTAGGGAGGTGAATGCAAAGTGAGGAGATGCTGCTGGCCACCTCTTTCTTACCGGAGGCATCTCCGTGGTTTCTTTGGCTGTGCAGAGACTTCCAGAACATGGAAAGGCAGGAGAGTTAATGTCTCAACAAAGACCTGCAGCAGGCCACCCCTTGCTGCTTTCCCAATGACACGGTGCATCCTTCACCTCGCATCCACCAAGCATTTGGCTTTGAACACAATGGAGCTTGCAGAGGGCTTGAAGATCCCCGAGGGTGGCAGGTGCTAGATATTAACATAACATCAACTTTTGTCAAGCAGAACGTTCACTCATGCTGCTGATGTGGAGCTCCCCAAAGTTTAGAAATATGCAAAACTGGCTCACCGGCATCTTTACACCTGGCCGAACCTCTTAATGGCATCTCCCCCCCACCCCCCTCTGCCCAGCAGCGGGCCGCCTTACAGGGCTTGAGCACACTCGCTCTTCTCTCCTCCCTTTGCCTCTTCTGTCAGTCCTTCCCTCCCAGGCTTTTATGCAGCGAGTCATTTTTCTGCAGTTGTCATTTACTGCTCCGCCTAACTGCTACATCCGAGCGTGGCCGAACTAATGATGCAGCAATTAAGAGTGATTAGGGTTATTGATAATAAAGAGACTTCATAAACTTGATTAAATGCGTTCATTAATGAACACGTTGTG
The DNA here is from genome assembly GCF_022355385.1 of Mustela nigripes. Classification (NCBI taxonomy): domain Eukaryota; kingdom Metazoa; phylum Chordata; class Mammalia; order Carnivora; family Mustelidae; genus Mustela; species Mustela nigripes. The sequence continues at coordinate 33,049,757 of NC_081574.1, read as the reverse complement.
GGTGCTTGTGTTGGGGTGGGACGGGGCGGGATGAAAGGTGGCGAAAACAGGAAAAAGGAACTCACTCCGCAAATGTCCCAGAATGGATCCGAAGATGACGAGGAGGCTGAGTTATGTGGCTGGATGATCAGGAGTCCTCAGGGGCTTGGACTTTGAGGCAAGTGCAGTAAAATTGCTGTCCAGAGGGCATCAGTTATTTCTACGCGTTGGAACTGGGAGCTTGACAAAGACAACAAGATGCTGAAAGGAAGAGTCCACCCTCCCCCGCCCTGCCAATCCCAAGAATCACCTGAAATGGTCCAAGCTTGAGATGTGGTTTGGTCCCTTCCTTTCCTGGGGGTGAGCAGCAGGGGTTGCTATTCATGAGCACAAACAAAGCTCCTTCCCTTCCGCTGCCAGCTCTGCTCATGGAACGGAGGATGGCTATAGCTCTTGCTCCTTTATCGTCTCGTTGCTTGCTGGGGATACTAGTACCATGTTGATGGCAGCCTTCTCTGTCTCTCTTTTGGTAAGGCTCTGGAGTTGCTAGGGAGACAGAGGACAGGGTCTTCGTTCCCCATGCCACATCCAGAAACTGTGGGAAAAACCTTGCAGCTCATTTCCCTTAAAGGCTTAGAAAAATCTCGTTAACTCAGCGCTATTATAATTCAGAGAGGAATGCTTTGGACTCTACGTTCACTTAGCACATGTAGATTCCAGGTGGTGCAAATAAATATGAGTTTAGCTAAATTAGAAGAGAGTTTGTTGTTTTAATAGGAGAAGAAGATTTTTATTAGAGGAACCTCCAACACACATTCTCAACACCCACTTCCCTAAGGGGGGCATACATTGCTTACGAGGTACTCCTGCCGCAGAGTGGGCTCCCCCAGGACCTCCAAGACAAAGAAGTCATCAGCTTGGTTGTGGCTACTGGTCCATCCATGCAGTTATCATGAGTTTCTCTCAAACCAGCCAACAATTTTTTAAAATGAATTGATGGTCTCCCCTCATTTGGCTTCAATGAACGTGAGTCGATGAGGTCATGCTATGTATTCTCAAACCACATTCTGGTTCCACCTGGGGGGCTCCCTCTGCCAGGGAAGGGTCTGCTCCCCAGCCCCATCGCAATGGGCTCTGGCCCCGTGGGTCCTGAGGCTTCCCTGGGTAGAATTAACATGTGGGAGGCACACTACTCACTCACTCCTGCAGTACAGCCGAACTGAAATGAAATATTGGAGCCATTTTAAAGATTTATATGGCCATCGTGTAGCTGATACTGTGAAGAAAGATTTAATAGGCACCTTCGGTTTGTGAACACCATTGATTTAGCCCTCAACCCACTTCTGTCAGTTGTTGAGCGGGGCAGGGATTCTGTCATCTAGCCCACAGCATTTATTGAGAAAGGCCTGGGTGTAGACAGCCGTACTGTGGGTTCCGGGAAGTGACAAGAATGACAAGAATCCTGGATCTCAGGCTTGGAGGGTCCTGACATTTTATGGCAGGTGGAATCCTTTTAGTAATATCCCTGTCACGTGGTCCCTACTCACCACCTCTCAGGGAAGACCATTTTATCTGGGGGAAACTCAGGTGGGCAGGAATTTTCTTTAGGCTGAGATGAAATCATCAGGACCTAGAAGTTACGGTGTGGGATTGTTTTGCAGGTGGGACCAGCTAATAATGAAGTTATTTTTTCACGCTAGCAACTAAAGTCTTTGGGGTATACAGCAATGTGAATCCTGTTGACTACTCCTCCGGTGGGGAGAAGGCTGTGTGAGATGCTGGTGGTAAGAGGTTGCTTGCTGGGCCAGGGGCTTTGGAGAATAAATTCTCCCTGTGTTAGAGGAGCTCAGAATCTAGCTGGGGAGACAAGACAACCTTATGAGGAGTCATTGTAATGACAAGCAACATCATATTAGCGAGTCAATGAACTGCAGAACATTTGGAAAGGTAAGGAGGAGCTCAGTGTGTTATCAACAGCCTTAAACATACATACCCCTGGCCCGAGAACTTCCACATCTGGGAATTTCACCTTAGAAAATGATCTTCAAAAGAGATTTATATCCAGAATGTTCATTGCAATACTACGTATGGCAAGTAAAAATCAGAAACAATTATGATGTTCAAAAATAGGGTGATAGATGGATAACTTATGGTTTAAAGCCTTCAATGGACTATTACACAGTCATTAAAAAGCATGGTTTCAAATAATGTTTCAAAGGTATAAGAAATGTTCGTGATGGGATCTCAAATAAAAACAAAGTGTAAAGCTATAGATCCAGTTTGAATATTTCTATCTACCTGTCATCTATATTTAACACTGGTGATTATTACTTTCTTTGTACTTGACTTTATTTTTCAAAATTTACAATGAATGTATAATAGTCACCAGAATCGAGACGCTGGTTTATATGTGTTTTTCTGTTTTATGGTAGAAAGGATATGGAAAGGCCAAGCTGCATGGAGGAAAATATGGCATTTATTAATCCAAAGAGGCAAGTAAGACGAAAAGAACCATCCAGTGTTGCTGGTTTTCTGGTCTTCTACACTTAAGCCTGGAGGGAAAGTTGGACAAGAGAAGGGACAGACGGGGGGCAGGGACCTTTCAGAAAGACTGTGAAAGAGGTGATGGAGAAGCAGGTGAGGAGGTCAGCAGTTACGGGCCCTTCGTGGCGTTGCAGGTGCCGGCCTGGCAACATGGGAGGCATGAAGAGGGCCTGTTAGGATGACTGCTTCAGGTGGGTAAAGCGCATCATATGGCTCTGTGGTCGATACTTGGCCCTCATAGCCTAAGATTTGAGTTCCTTTCACTCAACCTGAACTTCACTGAAGTTCCAGGGAATGTAATCATTCTAGCTTGTGCTGTGTGTTTCAGCCCACCTGGCCAAGAATTGCTCTTCTGGCTGCTACATCTTATGGGAAGAAAGATCCCATCTTTCTTCCAAGGAGCAGGACTGGGCTCACTTCCTCTAACCACCAAGGCTCCAGGACCAGCTCTAATCTCTTTGGGCTGCCTGGAGTCCTCACTCCTCACCTGGATGCTTCACACGCTGCCTTCAGGTATCAGCTGCCTTCAGGTAGGTCCACCTGACACCACTCCTTAACTAGACAGTAAGACTTGGGGGAGTTGGATCTCTGTCTGATGTCCCTTTGAGGACATCTCAGTGTCCCACTCAACTAATGGAGAGTCAAAGCTGGCCACTGCATCCACCCCATCCTGCCAGCCCTGTGTTTCAGAGCCAATGAAATATAGAGAGAGAGATGTGGTGACTGGTCCAAAGTCACCTAGTGATGGATAAGAAGCCATTTGTTCATTCAACACATATTTAGTGAGCCCATGTCTTCTGGCTGTATGATCAGGGCGCTCAGTAAATACTTCTTCAGCTTGTTGATTGAATGGAAGATTTATTGACTTACATCCCTAACGAGAAATCTCAGATTTGACCATAGTAAATGTTTCCAGCACCAATTATTTGCCAGGTACCTTCTATGCAGTCAACACCTCTTTATCCCTCACATCCATCCCACACATCCTCTGGTTTTATAGATGAGAAGATAAAAGCTGATGAGTGTTAGCAACCTGAGTGCAGCACACAGCTCGAAAGTGGCAGAAGTAGACTTCAAAATCCAGGCTGTTCCTTCAGTCAGTACTTGGGACTGGAGGCAGGGGGGCACAGGGAGAGTCAGGCCTGGCTGCTCAAGGTCAAATCTGTCTGTACCTCTGCTCTCCAGGAAAGCTCTGACCAAAAATATCTGTGACTTAATGTCCTGTTACGAGCTGTCCCTAAGATCATTTTCTTCTCACACAAGGAGACCTGGCATTTTGCTCAGGGTAGGGAATAAGTGAAGCCCATTTTTCTACGGTGGCTTTGCACCTTTGACAATTAGGTCTGCAGTCTGGGAAACAAGGGCAGTCAGCCTGCACTGGGAGAGAGAAAGAAAATTCTATCATGTCAGAATAATGAGATCTGTGATTTCAGCACTTACTGGGTCAAAGACACACACAATGTGTTATCTGTAATGCTTTGCTCCTGACATTTGGGGAAATTGCATTTATGCAGAGGACACGGGACGCTGGAACGTGGTACTCCACTGATGTCACTCAGAGCTGACAGACTGCAGTCTCTCCTGCCAGAGCCCCTGGGCCTGATATCCCTGCAGGAGGACTGAGACAGGGCTGAGCCCGGGGACTGTGGGGTCTTCTCAGGTTCTGCGGCCCTGTCATGCCTGTGCAGCTCCAGGCTAAGGGAACATCTCAGAATCCCCACACGAGGCTGGTTAAGCAGGTGCACGCACACGCACTCCTTGGGGGGCCCATGTGTGTGGAATGAGGTTCTCTTCCAACCCAAGATCTTCCAGATCCTCATCCCTTCCAGACCTTCCCAAAATACCAGACTTTCAGGGACAGCCCTGGGCTGCTTCCAGCATCAGTCTCCATTTTTGTTGGGGACTCTCTTCTTTACTCTCCAGTTCCTGCACACAGAAGCCCATGAGCTCCGGAAGCATGTGCTTGTTTTCCGAGGCAGATTCAGAGGCGGGAGGGTCTCTCTGCCCCGTCTGTCCTCCTCCATCCTTTCCCTGTCTCCCTGTTCTCTTTATCTGTGGTGGCAGTGATGACGTGATTGATTACCCTGCCTCAGACATCTTGTGCAGTTTGAAATTTAATCCTGCTGCACAGCAATAGACAGACTGAGGAGGGGCATACACACGCACATATGTGTACGCACACACACACACACACACACACACAGACACACACACACGAGACCAAGACAGGGAGTGAATCTTCCCTGGACATAACATGATTCTTCTCTCTGCTCCCAAGCTGGGAGCTGCTTTCTCGTCTGGTTCTGTTGGAGAGAACTCGCGGTTTGTTAAATGGGCATGACAGCGCATCCCACACCAACCATTCCTCAGAGGCTGGCATTTTCTGTGGCAGTCAAATGAGCCAGTTGGACTGATGAATGGCTTTCAAACATTTTTAGAGCAGGACTCGTTTTTGAAATGAAAATCTCACCTGGAGCGTCAGTGTAAAAAATACATCAGAGTGAAGGCCGAGTTCCCTGGCCAGTCTCCCACTTGGCTTTTTGGTCGGGGTTCACGTCACTGCTTGCAGTGCCTCTAAAGTAGCCCTCAGCGTTGGTGCTACTTATTTGGAAATGAAGTAGACCAAATGCGGAGCCCTTACCTTAAGACCAGAGAGGTTAAGTGATTGGCCAAGGTCACACAGCAAGTTAGTAGTTGGGTTGTGTCTATAGACTGGATTTTCTATGCCTGGATACATCAGCCACATTTATGTCTCAGCAAAGGGACGTGGAGTAGGTTTTGGTCCATTGCACTAGACTAAGGTTTGCAGCTGATGATGAGAAACACTCACCACCACATTTTCAAGACAGCCAGGAACAGTTGGTTTTAGCACTTTCTCCCAGAGGTTCCTATGAAAAGGCAGCATTAACCCCCCTATAGCCATCAACCTCTCCCCCCACCACTGAACCTCAGTCCGGGGAGAGAACCGGGGGCTGGGAGGGACAGTTCTTCTTAGATCAAGAGGCACAATGGAGGAAAGGGCACCCTGCCATCTTGCCCGCCTCTCCTGTGAGAGAAGTATTCCTCCAGAAAGAGATCCAGGAACCAGAAATCTGGAGGTGGACTTCAGACCTTGGGAGCTGCGGGGGATGGTGTGGAGGAGGGAGAGCCAGAGGTGGGTCTTACCTGTCAGAGAACTGGATGGTGGGGGGCACCTGCAGGATCTTCCAAAAGTCCCACCATGTGCCCCACACAGGGGAGCAGTGACTGCTGGTCATTGTAGGCCAGAGGATCAATGCAAACAAAAATGGACAAAGTTATAACCACGCAGTTAGGCACAGTGATGTTTCTTCCTTCAATACATTTTAAGTCTTTAACGCCAATGATAGGAAAGAGGAGATAACTTTACATTGGCTACGAAATTGAGGTTATAAAGTGGACTGGATTTTTTTCAACTTTTTAATATGTATAATTAAATTATTATTACTTTTACTAATAATTAAGTTAACTTTTTAAATAATTAAATTAAATTATTCAAATTTTATTATGGAAAATTAAAAAATATGCAGAAATGGGGACCAACATCTATCTATTCACCTGTCAGTTTCAAAGTTGACTGCAGTGTCCTGACACTTCACACCCAACGGCTCTTAAAATTATCACTATTCTTCTTTAGAGTCACAAAACTATGATCATCCCTAAAGAAAATAGTTTCCTAATGCCATCTAACACCCTGAGCTGGACTATTTAATCAGTGAACAAGACTCGAAAGTTTCAGAATCTGCTTAGGATGTCATTAAGTCACAGGAGAGGGGGATTAAACTTATCACAGTCTGAGGCAAGGCTTGGAAGAAATAAAACTGTTTCACGCTTAATATACCAATGAGCTGAGACCCCTTAAGGAACTTATATTTATCCTCTTCATTCCTGAAGGGAGATCAGAGTTGATAGCAGTTATTTGAGGATATTTCACAAAGGAGATGTGGATTTCTAATTCAGAGCTAGTCATCAAAGATGGCCCCCCATGATTCATGCTTCTTGGTGTTCACAACCTTGTCCACTCCCTTCCCATGTGAAATCTGGGCCGGCTTTCTGACTCACTCCAGTCAGTGGTATGTGGCAAAATGACCTTGTGTTAGTCCTGGTAGCTTACAATTTTGTGCTTTTGTGGGTCCTTAGCTGCCACGTAGGAAGTCCCCATATCCGGCAGGAACCACAAGGAGAGACCATGTGGGAAGGCCACATGGAGAGCAAAAGGACTTGTGGCCACAAGGTGGAAAGCCAGAAAGTTCTAGCTGTCCCGTGGGACTCGTTCTTCCTGTCTTCCATACCGAGGCACCAGGCATGTGAGTGAGCCATGGGAGACTTGGCAGCCCAGTCCAATCCCCAGATGACTGCAACCCCAGCTGACATCTCACGAAGAAGAATAACCGCACAGCTGAGCCCAGTCGACCCACAGAACCTTAAGCAATAATTAAGACACCATGTTTTGGGGGGTGGTTTGTTATGCAATCAATAGCCAAAAGCAGAGCTCTCAAAGCAAAGACTGTTTTTGATTTGAAAGCAGGCTTTCCACAAAATATGCGATGTGCCCCTGGGACTAGGGAGGGAGAGTCCCCTGACTTACCGCAGCGGGCTACCCTTCCCTGCTCCTTCACGAGGGAGAGGAATCCACTGCATTGGGTTAGCTTTGTGATAACAAGCACCACATTACAGAGCTGGGCAGCCAATGACATTATGATCCAGTGGATGCGGGAGGATGATATTTGATGGTGGCAGTGATGACAGATCATGTTGTCTATCTATAGAAAACATTCCATCTTACCTGGAGCTGTCCTTGGAGAATGATGGAGACACCTTTTCCTGCACAGCCCGGGGACCAAGAGGAGCGAGTCACTGAGGGCTGAGCCTGCCCCAGGCTGAAACCAGCTCCCAGGGGCTCCTTTGATGATGATGAAATTGACTCATAGTGATGTAAAGTGGGCAGCCCTGTCCAGCAGCTGATCTTTTCGGGCAATTATTTGGAAGTAATGAAAGTGAATGCATGACATTTAAAAAGAAACTCCTCCGTCAGCAGGAAAGCTGCCACATTCTCTTGCACCTCTGAGAATACGCTTAGCTTGAAATAATGTTCATTTTAGCCAAGTTGTAAATTACAAGTGTGTTGGGGTCCGAGGGGATTTATTACCATTTGCAAGGAGGTTATTGGGCCTCGTGCGTGGCTGCTGCATACGTGCATGTTACAAAGTGGCTGTAAAGTACCTTGCTTGCTTTCCTTTTCGCTCTTTTTCTTTCTTGTCCTTCACCGCTTGTCTCTGGAGGCTTCTTATTGCTAACGTCCCGCAGAAACATCAGCAATAAAGAGTGTGGCGTTGCAATCTGATTTTCCAATTGTTGCTTGGATTTAATCGGAGCCCATTAATAACTAATGATAAAAGCCTGTTTGATGAGTGGGTTGGCTGGGCCCTCTGTCCCTGGATTGGGGGAGAGAAGGAAGGCGAGGCTGCGCACAGTGGTTCAGCTCAGGGCCCTGGAACTGTGGGCGGGCAGAGGGGCCGCTGTGGACTCTGAGGAGCCACGAAGCTGAGCTCTCATTGTCTTGTTTGCTGCGTGTCGGGGGAGGGAGGCCGCTAATGGGATGGTGGAACTCAGCATCCCCGACCACTCTGGTTTTCCTTTTTTCAGAGAGCTGTAGACAGTCAGGCCCCTGGGACTTGCCTTTAAAACAAACTTCTTTTCTTGGAGAGGATAGTGCGGGGGCAGCCACAGAGTACACAGCTCGCTGGCCTTGGACTCAGAAGGCCTGAATGGGAGTCCTGTTTCTGCGACGGATTCTTCACATGACCTCAGAGCAGTTTATCTGAGCATCAATTTCTTCATCCGTGAAAGAGAAATTAAAAAAAAAGCAAACCCACCCTGTCAGCCTCTCAGCGTTGCCTTGGGTATCAAGCTGAGGAGATTCATCTGGTGAAGACTTCCTGGGAGCCATGGGAAGATGTAGGTGTTAAGCGTGCAGAGCTGGCCACAATGCGGGTTTTGGAAGCACTTTGTAGACTGGAAAAGGCATACCGGTCCTGTTGTTTCTATTTAATCCAAGTTCTATTAGTTTCTATTGCTAGAATAGCAACTTGTTACCTGTCTAACAAGTTAGATTGTCACAGTTGAGTGGCTTAAACCAGCACCAATTTATTATCTCACAGTTTCCTTGCACTGGGTGTCCTTGTGGTGGTGGTGTGGGGGAGGTTCTGGGTCCTTTGCTCAGGGTCTCACAGACTAAGTCAAGGTCAGTCGGGGAGAATGTGATCTTATCTAAGACTCTGATCTTTTCCCAAGCTCATCCAGGTTGTTGGCAGAACTCTGTTCCTTGTGGTTGTAGGATTGATGCCCCCGTTTTCTTGCTGGCTATCATCTAGAGGTCATTCGCTGCCACTAGAGGCCACCACGGGTTCTAGTCATCGGAACCCAACCATAGATGCTCTTACAGCATGGTGGCCTGCTTCATCGCAGGCCACCAGGAGCATCTCTCTGACTTCCTTTTCTGGCTCACTTGATTATGGCAGGGCCACCCAGGAGCAGTTCCCTTTAGATTAAGTCCAGGCCAACTGATCATTATAGCCTAATCACGGGAGGGATATCTCATTCTGTTCACCATCCCTGCCCAAAGCCCAGAGGAGGGTGCTACCCAGGGAGTGCCCCCTAGAGGGTGGGAATCTTGAGGCCATCTTAGTATCCTCCCTAGAAGACATGGCATGGGTCTGTCTTTCTGTTGGAGGCAACAGGGACCTGTGTCCTTTCAGCAAGGCGTGTGGCAAAAAGCAAGGCTGACATGCTGTGCTGCCCCTCACCTGTGCCTTTCCCTCTCTTTCTCCCTAGATGACAAGATGACCCACATGATGCTTTGGTTACCAATGGTCCTGCAGACAGCCCTTCCCTCCAAAGCCCTAGGGTAACCCTATTCTTCATTAGACTCATCAGAGGAGGTCAGAGCTGGAAGGATGCTTGCGAGCAACCTCGTGGGACATCCTGAGTCAGCAGGTCTGGTCTCAGACGAGTAAACCGAACCAAAGCAAACCTTAAAATCTGAGGTCCAGAGAAGGGAGCTGCATGGTGTCTTGCTTTCTTCAGGGCTAAATTTGGAGTTTATAAGGCCTGTGTTCACACTTCCCTCTCAGGGGCTCGCTACTGTATTGCTAGCCCTTTTATGGAATATGTGTGAGCTCTGGTAGGAGCCAGAGTGAAAGGGAGCGTGGGCTTGGGACCCAGACCCGTGCCTTCTCCTCCCGCAGCCCCGAAGCCCCAGGGGGTGGGGGAGAGGGGGACCGCCTCGGGAGACTCCGTGTGCCTTGCTTCGCCGTTGGTGACAATCTCCCAAATCTCCCAGCTCTGCTGCCCCCAGCTGCATCCTGAGTCGTGTGCAGGCCCAAATTGAGTTGTAGATGTGAATTATTTAGAGGTGCTGGTGGAATATTGTTGTATCGGTAACACAGACTATCAGTTTGTGGCCTTGGGGCGTCTCTGTCCCACACTCTTACTATTTTCTCTCATGAATAATGGAGCAGCAGAATGGCTCTGGTGTAGAGGATTCATACCCTGAGAAAACAAGGTTGCTCTGAAATTAATTTTCGGGACTAAAAGAGTGACAGAAAATCAATTAATCGCATATTATTCTATGCGGAGCTAGAGTAAAGGAAACAGTGGGAACGGCTCGGCCTATACGTCAGCAAATGCCCAGGGTGGCCGCGAGCTTTGTGGGGGCTCACCCCAGGAATCCACCCATCCTGCCAGGGGAGCCGGGGGGCTGCCAGGGGGTAGCTCCCCAGGCCTGCACTGTGCTGAGTGTGTTCTTCTGGCAACTCATGGTCATCCCTCCCCCTCCCTGACCCTAACCCTCCCACTTCCCAGAACAGTCTGCATGGTAAGGAGAAATGAGCCTTCCCTGAAGCGTAACTCGGTTACCTCCATCCTCAGAGCCCAGCCAGCTCCCCAGGAGACAGCACTGTGAGGCTGGTGAGGGTTTTCCTCTGCCCAAAACAGCTGCCCAGGTCTGTGGTCCACCGGGGGATTTCCTTCTTTTTTAGGTGTGCTTTCTTTATTTCTACCACAGTTTCACCGATGCTGCCTCTCTTCCATACCCTGGTGTTTGGAGCTGACCAGAGCCCAAAAACCAAAGAATGAGCTTCTCATGGCAGCATTTCACACTTGGTCACTTGGTTGGGGGAGATGGTTGTCAGGTCAGTGGGACATCCCATGGCCAGCTTTCCAGGACCTCTGAAAGTATTAGAGCCTGTAGGTTGTGATCTCTTCTGCTCATTTGTAAAATTGGTACCTTTGAGGGTAAATAAATATTTTCTGCCCATAGGCTGGGAAAGAGGCTGAGCCCCTCTTCATAGATAGAAGGCTGATGACAAAGAAGACAAAGACGTTTTGGACAATTTCTTCCAGAGGAGAGCAAGGTTAAAGTGTGTCGCTCACTGTTACTTAAGTGGGCATCGAGCAGGCAAACTGCATTCATTCAGTAACTCTGTGGTGACCCCACCTGAGCTGAATGCTGTCCACGCTTGCCTACAGACGGCAGGGGACAAGGGCCTGCAAAGCAAGCCATGAAGTTTCGATGACCACATGTGACCGCTCCTTCCCAATCTCATCCACTGGGGTTCTCAGAGCCACCTGCACAGAGGCGTAATCACAGACACACGCAGAGTTTAAGGCTAGTCTGCAGAAAGGAGCCAACCGTAGCATCAGCTTCCAGAAGGAGATGGATGCTTTTCCCCTCTAGCGCTCCCCCCCCCCCACTAGGATTTGACATTATGCTGAACTGATGGGTTGAAGGCTACGAAGGTTTTGAAGAAAGCTTTCTTGCTGGCTTGTGATTTTTTTTTTTTTTTTTTTTGCAGCTCTTACACTCTGCTCCTCTCCTCCACTAAAAGGGAACAAATGGCCTTCTTATCAGCTGCCTGTGTCCTGACATGTCCGTGTCTCCCCACAAGGCAAACAGGCCGACATGTCATCTTGATTCTGGTGCGAGGCCTCGGTACAGCCAGCCCGAGCAGCTGACAGGCGGGGGCAGAGCACGGCCCTGCTTGGCTCCGGTAGCTCCCAGGTCCTGCCCTGTGCTGTCCGGGCAGTGGACATGCGGCCGAAGTCTCGAGACAGGGAGGGCAACCCCTGCCATCTGCCCCCGCCCCTTGCTCAGTAGCGGCCAAGCCTGGACCCTGAACAGAGGGAGGCAGGAACGGAGAAAAGAGCACCCACACCACTATAGAAGCTCCCGCATTTGACTGCAGATTGTTTCAAATCCAGTTTTTTGAAAACCATCCTAATCGCACTGTAGGAGTTCTCCATTTGAAGGAACGACAAGAGGGAAGTGCTCGGGTTCAGTCCCAGTGAGGGAAAAACCCTTGTAGCGGTATGGGTTTTAGCTTCTCCCAACTCTTGTGCGAATGGTGAATTCAGGTTTTGTAAATGTGCTTTTTGGTGACAGCATAGTGGCCACCCACAGTTATAGAGGGTACACCTTCTGGAAGTGGGGCACCTGCTGCCTGTTTCACATCCATCTCTGAGTGAGGACCAAGCTCTTGCTCTCCCTGTCCTGGAGAAGGCTCTGAGGGTGTGGGGCCGGGGCTCCCACGTTCTGCTTCCTTTTCTGGTGAGAGCATGCATGGGGGACCGCATTCTTTTGTGGTGGGTTTTGTGGCAAGGAACTCAAATCCCTGCTCCGCAAGGTCATTTTGGTTTGGATTCCCTGCCTCAGTTTCCCCTCCCACTGACTGAAAGAGTCGGATCCAACAGAGCCTCATAACGCATACCTTCGGAGCAAGGTAAAATAATACCCATTTTACAGCTGAGAAAACTGAGGCCCGGGGGAGTCAGACAGCTTGTCTGAGGTCACACAGTGAGCAACCAGCAGGGGTGGAATTAACCACAGGCCAGCGTGGCCCTGGAATGCTGCAGGATCAACCCATCTGGGTCCCCTCCAACATTGTTCCTCTACAGAGTTAACTGAATCTTCTGGCGATGCTGGTTTTGCAGGGCTGCTGACGGTGCTCCAGCCTTTCTTTACATTCACCAAGTCCCCTGCTGCAGGAAGGAGAGACTGACTGTCAAGGGAAGGCGAGATCAGGCCTTGTGACCAGACTCGTCTGAGGAGAAGTCCCTCTGGCAAGCTGGTTTGACACTAACACGCAATTTGCATCTAAATTCTGCAGGCTTTCAGCTCATGCCCCATCGACATTGCATCATCCAAGACTGCTTCAGAATATATTTAAACAGAATATCATGCCTCCAAGTTGAGTTGAATGGAAGCAGAGCTATGTGCGGTGGAAGGAATGGTGCGCTTAATAGCTCTCTCACTGTTGAGGTTGGAGTCCCGAATCTGAGCTCTGACCGATTGTCTTCATCTAGCCAAATTAGTTATTCTCTTTGAGCCTCTTTAATTATGAGTGCAATTGTATCTCCTTATCTTATGTAGCTTGTGTGCATATTAAATGGATAATGTGTGTGAACAGTGCCTCGTGATTGGTCAAGCATTATACACCAATATGACGGATAACAATATGATGGATAATTATTATATAAACCTATTTCCTCTTTTGCCATCTTGGTTTCTTTCTTTGAAAATGGAGGGAAATCTATACACCCTCTTTTAGACTTTCTCCCCCCAATTTACTTGTGTTTTAGATAAAAGCAAACCTTGAGAAATAATTCTTTGCAAGTATGAAAAGGCATCCAAGACACAATGGCTGCCCAACAATTATATTAGATGGTGAACAACTTTTTAAAAGGCTTCAAGATACCATGAAAATATGTGGAACTTGACAGCAAAGGGCCTTGGAAGGCGGTCACTGTTGAGTAGTGTGAACTCATGGGGTGTGTGTTCAACCGCAGTGGAGTGGCTTCCTGTGGTTCTAGGAAGCACAGTTCACACCACGGGAAGTGCAGACCACACATCCTTTCCTGTGGATAAAAGGTTGGCTTTTGATGCCCTCCTTCACTGGTTCATTGTTTCCTGCCAACCTAGCCCCCGCGATCTGTAAGACACTGATATTGATTTTCTGTGATCTTTTTCATGGGAAGTTATCAATCAGCTTTTGCTTATTTTTCTGGATGGTTTAGCAAATGGCTGAGATTTCTGGCTTTTTCCTGGGAAGATAGATGTAGAGTCTGCTTAATAAACTAATCCAGAAAGGAGGTTACCTGTTAACTGGGTGCTTCTTGGGCTTTTACCTGCCCTAGAAGCATTGGGCAGGGACCCAGAAACTTCTAGGTTCTGAAGATTTTGAAGGTTTTTCATTTAGGCAGGAGGTGGGAAAGGGCTGGACTGTTGAGATGGTGATGAAGGGTAGGAAGTCAGGGAATGGAATAAAAATGAAGACATTTTCCATCAAATATGTAAAAGGGTCTCAGAAGAGGGATTGCATCTGCTTGCAAACATAAGGAGGGGGTGCTCACAACTGCCCCTCTCTGTATCTCTCCTTCGCTGGAGAAATGTCAGGTTGATGTAATCTTGCATGTATTTCAGTGACCTGTTTCTAGATTGTTATCTCTCCAAATTTTATTTACTCACTTGTCTACTCATTTATCAATTATTTATTGAGGGACTAACATGTGGTAGTCACTCTTCTAGGCACTAGAGATACAACAACGAATAAAAATGAAAAAGAAAATCCTGCTTTGTTAGAATTTGTATTCTAGTACAAGGAGGCAGATACTAAGCATCAATAGTAAATAGTAAAGATGTAAATAATAAAGGTGAAGATACAGCAATAGAGAAAAAAAAAATGGAGAAAAAGAAACCCGAGGGAGAAGGATAAGGAGTATAGAGGTATTGTCAACTTTTTAGGGTGGCTATGGAAGGCTTATCTAATAAGGTGAAATTTGAGCAGACACCTTTCTAAGGCAGTGAGAGCAAGCCATCTGGATATCTGGTAAAGAATGTTTCCAGCAGGTTGGACAGGGAAGAGTCATGGACAGGGGAGCATGCCTATATGAGGAGAGCAGGAGGGTCAGGGTCTCCAGTGGAGTAGTTGAGGGGAGAGCAGTGGACAGGTTAGAGAACTGAGCAGCAGGTGGCTAGGCCAGATAGGGCTTCAGAGTCTAGGATCAGGAACTTGGCTTCTTATCCTGAGTGAGATGAAGAGCCGCTGAAGAGTTTTTAGCCAAGCAGTCATCTAACTTCCGTTTAAAACAAGTTCTCTAGCCAGTGGCCAGTGCGTTGATAACAGGTGATAATGCAGAAAAGAACCTATGCTAAGTCAATAGAAATGCTATGACGTGGACCAGATTGTCTGGGTAGTGGTGGTGAGTCAGATGCTGGACATTGGCTGAACGTAGAATGGCGATATTTGCTGGTGGACTGGACTGGGGCATAGCAGAGAGTGGAGAGTCAAGGATGGCCCAAGGGTTTTGGCTGGAACAATTGCAGGGATGGAGTTGTGATTTACTGGAAGCAGGGAATAAGAGCCCTCCACCCTCAACAATCCTGTCATGCCTCCTTACTCCACCATCTGATCCATCGGACTGTGTAACATCCTTCTCCTGCCTGCAGGAGAAGTATTTAATGAGATGGTAATCAGTATGGTATTTGTAAAACCCAGAGTTTTGTGGTGGTGTTAATAATTCTTTCTTGGTATAGATCTATGCTATGAGGCAGGTGGGGCGCACCTGTACGCCCTTGTCAGGCTCCTGCCACATACTTGACACCAATAAATTAAGTCCTTAAACTAAAACATGGCTCTTTGAATAGCATCCCCAGAGAATGGAAACCACAGCAGAAAGAGCAGAAACTTAGTGTGTCTGTCCAGCCCTTGCAAGGTCTCTGCATTTCTCTTGGCCTGAGTCTACTGTTGGGTAAGAAGAAGGCAACTTTTTCTGTTTGCTTATTTTTTTAAGGTTGATACTGAGTTTTCCCAAAAATTTGGTATGTAAATGAAAAAAAAAAAAAAAAAAAAAAAGGACACGGCCTGGCATTTGGGACCTGCACACATCTGAGTACACAAGAGTATTTTGTGTTTTGACATCACTATAATTAGATCCAAGCTGCACACATTATTTTTTAAAGTAAGAGTAACACATTGGGTTGGAAAAGCTCTAACATTTTCCATTTAGAGACATAAATGTTCAAGAACGTGATCATTTTTCAGTTAATGCTAAGTAGACTTCAGGCTTAAGAAACGACTGGGCATTCCTAACAAGATAGCAAAGTAGCATTTGACAGTGAAGTACGAATCAGAGGGAATAATGATTACATGAGAATTATGCACAGGTCCTAGGGATATGGGAAGGGTTTGGTGAACCTGTTTGTGCATGGGCGCGCATGTGTGTGTGTGCATGTGCGCATGCGTGCATGATTTGTATGTGTTGGGGCAAGTGGTGACTGAAGCCTGAGGTGAAGAGAAACAATACCTATGGCACATGGAACCTCCAGGACAGTCATCACTGGTGCCACCACAATAAACGGAAATCCACAGTCTGGAGTCTTCTTGGGGCAGTGCCAAAGCCGTGATAGGGTGAGGAGCTGACGGAAGGGTGAGCCCACTGAACCTTTAGACCTTCACTTCTCCTAAAGGGAAGTGGCAGCCAAGGGGAGCCAGCAGTGGCTCTGTGGTGTCCTGGGATTCTGCACCTTGGGTTCATTTCTTTTTCCAAACGTAGCTGAGTGAAAGCAAACTAAGGCTTGACCCATGGACCTTCACCAATATGCATTACCAGGCAAAGGAGTGGAAATTCCCTGAAGTAAGAAAATGAGCTTACAGGTTAAAATTAATGAAACACCTGAGAGACACACACCAATAAAAGTAGAAATAAACTGAATTATACATGCTAATAGAAGTAGAATGACTAGAACAGATTAACAAAGAATAAACAAAATAAATACCCAGCAAGATAAAGAAATTACGAGCAGAATTGCAGCAAAAAAATCATAATCAAGTAAAAATATTAGGCCTGACAAATATCTTATTGGAATAAAAAAGAGAATATATAGGATAAAGTAATAATAATAGTATAATATAAGATTGACAAATTCTCCCCCAAGTTCTAAGAGATATGGAGAAAAGAATTAGAAATGCCAATGCTTGCTTGCTTTCTTAATTAATTAGTTAATTAATTTTTAAAGACTTATTTATTTATTTTAGAGAAAGAGCAGGCAAGGGGCAGAGAGAGAGGGAGAACCTCCAGCAGACTCCCTGCTGACCTGGAGCCCAACATGGGGCTTAATATCACAGCTCTGAGATCATGACCTGAGCCAAAACCAAGAGTTGGACGCTCAACTGACTGAGTCACCCAGGTGCCCTGATCAGTGCCTATTTAATAGAAGTCCCAGAAATAACTTGGACTGCCCAATGGAAAGCTGGAAAGGAGGGAGAAAAAGAATAAAACATTATAGAGAAAAAAAAAGTTAGAGCCCATTGAAAGAATAAATCATTATTTACCATTGTTTATAATAAATGTAAATGAGTTAAATTAAAAGATGAATTCTGTACCTTCTCACACTTACAAGGATGGCTACTATTATAAAAAACAGAAAATGACAGGTGTTGGTGAGGATGTAGAGAAACGGGAGCCCTCGAGCACTGTTGGTAGGCTTGTAAGATGGCGCAGCTGTTGTGGAAAACAAAGAGCAATTTCTCAAACAATAAAAAATTCAATTACCATGTGATTCAGCCACTCCACTTCTGAATAAATAGCCAAAAAACCAAGAGTAGATATTTGTACTTGAGGAGATATTTGTACACCCATGTGTGCCTCAGAATGAACCACCATAGTTGAAAGGTGGAAGCAACAGGTGTCTATTGCTGGACAAATAGATACACAAAATATCCTCTACACCTATTATGGAACATTATTCAGCCTTAAAAAGCAAAGAAATTCTGACCCATGCTACAACATGTGTTATAGATATTATGCTAAGTGGGATAAGCCAGACACAAAAGGACAACTACGGTATGGTCTATTTACATGATGTATGTAGAAAAGGCAAATTCATAGAGCCAGAAGGAAGTTCCCAGGGGCTGGGATAAGGGAGAACAGAGAGTTATTGTTTAACATGTGTGAAGATTCAGTTTGGGATGATAGAAAAGTTCTGAGGTTGGATAGTTATGATGGTTGCACAACAATGTGAATGTACTTGGTGCCACTGAACTACACACTTAAAAATGGTTAAGAGGAGCATTGCCTGATTGGTTCAGTTGATTAGGCATCTGACTCTTGGTTTTGAGTCAGGTCATGGTCTCAGGGTCATGGGCTCAAGATCCATATTGGGCTTCATTATTGGCATGGAGTCTGCCTGAGATTCTTCCCCTCTCCTTCCCTCGTTGCCCCTCCCCCATTCTCTTTAAAATAAATAAATAAATGAATAAATAAAAATCTTTAAAAAATGGTTAAGATGGTAAATTTCATGTTATGTGTATTTTACCACAGTTTTTTTTTTTTTTTAAAGACACATTCTTAGGTTGGATTATGAAAGATCAATACTATGTTGACTCACTTCAATGATTCAAGAGGGATGAAAATAAAAGGATAGATGGAAGATGATGTTCCAGGCAAATATAAAGAAAAGGAAACAGGGATAGCAAACTTGGTATCTGATATGTTTGAATTCAAGGCAAAAATGTCACAAGATCCAAAGAAACTTTGTTACATGTTTGGAAGGATAGAATAAGAAGATATAGCAAATGAAAAGTTTGAGTTGTTTTATAATCCTAGGAAAAGGCATGTGGAAGGAAATCCCAGGGTCAGGAAAATTGGCAGCAACTTGGAGCTTAGAATGTAATTCTGCTTCACTAGCCTGATATTGAGGTTGGAACTTAAGGATTAAGCCAGGAAAGACTTTCTGTATTTGGGGAGCTGGAGACTCATGGAGGGGATCTGATTGGCTAAGAGGCCAAAATGGATGAGATGAAGGTGAGAATCAGCTTGATTGGGTGAGCTGTTCACCACTTTCTCCATAAGTGCGCTGGACGCCCGTCACTACTAGATTCTCACTACTAGAGTCAAACATGCCTGACTTTCAGAACTTGGTAGATTCATAGAAGAGGAGGAAAAGGCAGTGTCACTTACTGAGCAATTACTATCATGGCATGTGATGGATGAAGGCAGAGAGGACAGACAGGATTATGGGCTCAGTGACGCACGTGGAGACCCAGGGTTGATGCTCCTGGAATTGTTATCCCATGATGTGTTGATAAGGAAAAGACCCCAAAGTAAAGCATTAGCTTCACCCCAGTGAAGAAGGTCCCACCTATGGGCCAAGTGGCTCTGGGCACCTGAATGATCATCACTGAGCATTCTTCCTCTCAGGGAAGTGATCTAATGACAGCATGGCCATGGATGAGGGCCATGAGGGAGGCACCACGACCACCATGGGTGGGGAACTCTCAATGAGCAAGAAGGATGTTTCTTCCCCCGGCCACCATAAAGAATTGGGTCCTGCCTGCATAATTAGAATGTGACTAAAAGAGACCAAAGGGACAGACATAACTTGGAAGCAGAGCCAATTTTAACCTTCTATGAATAACTGGACTGCCAGTCTTTCTAGATTTTTCTAGGTTCTTTTGCAGTAATTGATTTGGTGTTGTAGGAAAGTTGATCCCTGGACTTACCTGGGGGGCGGGGAGGAGTGCTTCAAAGCAGAAGAAATATCTACATGAAAGGGGTGCCCTGAGGCTAATTGGCTCCCCAGGCTTAGAGTTTGCTTAGGTCCTTCTCCAGATCTATCAAGGGGGATCCAAATATAACAGTCTGCTGATTTATTTCCCAAAACAAGACAGGACACAAAACTTGACAACCTCGGTTTTGTTATGAATTGGTAAGAAAAAGTCTTGCAGGGGAATAAAAATGAAGTCACATCTACTTGTGCATTTCATGAATTACCCTCATTAAAAGGTATAAAACTGCCCTAAGCTAGGGCTGTACTGGGTAACAAGGACATTCACTCCCTGGTCTGTGGGATCAAATGACAACACGCATCGTGGAAGAACCGTCTCTCCCACCTCTGGGGTAGGCAGACAAGGGCCTGGCAGGTGGGGACTTGCCTAAGGCCTTGGCAGAGCTGAGATGTGGATTCATGCTTCCTGATTCTCTGGGCTCCATGACATTCTGCCTTTTGCATTATTCTTTATTCCACTATTTCATTCATTGACCTTCATATCATCTGATATCTCTATTATATATAACATAATCCATGTATACATGATAAATGCAAGGAAGCTCTTGTTTACGCTAAAATAGGATGAACCTATAAGACACATACAGTATGTCTTGGGTTGGATAATGGGCTGAATCAAGGTAGATTTCAACAGGAAGCAGGCTGGGCTTGAATGACCGTGCCATCCAAGGCCGCCCCCTGTCTCTAAGCTCCGGAGCCCCTGGAAGCTCTCTGACACCTGCTAATTACAGTGACTAATTAACATGTCATTAGGCTCTAATCACGAACCCAGACAAGATTACTAATGATAAAACCGTGGAAATTAATTTGCAACCATCTACGGACTTTTCCTTGACCTGGCGGGCCTCACGCTTCTCTTTGGGAAGGCAGAAATGGGAGATCAGAAGGCCTAAGGAAAAGGCAAGGTGCTTGGAGTCACAGCTGAACGGGGAAGAATGTCCCACACCAGGCAAGTGACCCCCATGGGATGGAGTGCCCCGAAGGAGCTAGAAACTCAAAAAATAAAGTTGGTTAGAAAACAAAAGGGCTGGCCCAACCCCAAAATGATCAAACTGTGTGCAGGGTTTAAAAAAAAATTGAAACTGAAATTCGTGACTCAAGGTTGATGTGTTGGAGTTATGGGCTGTTCGAGCCCTCCCGCCCCACCCCCATCTGCTGAGCTGCAGAGGTATTTGGGTGGGAGAAAGGCAGGAGGCAGATTCTTGGGGAGCCGTTCTCAAGTTCTTGCTCTTCCTCACCCTCCTTTTCTACGCTCTGTCTCACCTCCTTCTCCCCTGCTGCTTCACAGCCTCTGCCCCACACCTGGCCTTGGAGCTTCTTGTCTGTAGTCTTGCAACCGTTGCCCCTTGAGCTCTGTGCGTGTGATTTCTCTCCAAGCCAATCCATTTTCCGCACTCAACTAAAAGCAACAACAACACTAATACCAGCAGTGAAGTACACTGCACCCGCCAGCAGTCCACACTCTCCAGCATGGCTCTCGGGCTCCCTTACGTTTGGATTTTGGCAGTACTGAGCCACCCATTGCCTTTCATGCTCCCACTGTTTTGGAGCATCTTAGGCTCTTCCTGTCCCACACTTCCCTTACTTCTGCTCCCAAACCCAGTGCATTTTTCCGTATTGATTTTTAGTAACAGTTACAATTCAAATGGCAGGTTTTATGAGATATGTGATATCGATGATACATATATCATAAAATCTGCCTTTTAACCCTTTCGAAAATTCAGTGGTATTAATTACATCTGAAGTATTATACAATCATCTCCACCAGCTATTTCCATATCTGTATTTTTTTTAACGTATTTTTAGAATTTATTTTATTTATTTATGTGTGTATTTAGAAGAGGAGAGGTGCAGAGGGGGAGGGAGAGAGAGAATCTCAAGCAGGCTCCCCGCTGAGCATGGAACCCAATGCTTGATCTCGCAATCCTGAGATCATGACCCGAGCCCAGATTAAGAGTTGGATGCCTAACCTACTGAGCCATCCAGGGAACCTTCCAAAACTTTTTCATCACCCCCAAAGAGAAAGTCTGTACCCATGAAACAGCAACTCCCGGTTCCCCCATCTTCTCAGCCACTAGTAAACCGTAATGTATTTTCTGTCTCTATAAATTTGCCTATTCTAAGTATTTCATAGAAGTGGATTCAGACAATATTTGTCCTTTTTTGTCTGATTTCTTTCACTTGCTGTAATGTCTTCAAGATTCATGCATGTGGCAGCATGGATCACATTTTGTTCTTTTTATGACTGCACAATGTTCCATGGTCTGTACAGATGACATTTTGTTTATCCATTTACCTGTTGGTGGACACAAAAATGCTTCCATTATTTGACTATTGTGAATAGTGCTGCAGTGAACACTGGCATACGGGTATCTGTGTGAGTCCTTGTCTTCATTTTTTTGGATGTATACCTAAATGTAAAATTCCTGGGTCATATGGTAATTATACCATATGTTTTCCACAGCAGCTGTATCATTTTCCATTCCCACCAGCAAGGTAGAGAGTTTCAGTTTCTCCACATTTTCATCAACACTTCTTATATTCCATTTTAAAGATCAGACATCTTAGTGGATGTTCAATCGTATCTTGTTCAAATTTTGATTTTCATTTTTCCAATTATGAATGATGGTCAGCATCTTTTCATGTGCTTATTGCGCCTTTTAATATCTTCTTTAAAGACATGTCTATTCAGGTCTTTTGCTCATTTTTTAATCGGGCTCCCATTGTTGTTGAGTTGTAGGAGCTCTTTATATATTCTGGTTATCAAACCTTTATTAGAGATAGGATTTGCAAATATTTCTCCCACTATTTAGGTTATCTTTTCACTTGCTTGGTAGTGTTCTTTCATGCACACAAATCTTTACTTTTGTTTTCTGGATGCTAATGGCACATGAACACCAAGGCGGAAAATAGTTTCCCACTGCTCCACAAATAATAGATTAAGCAAGCGGGAGTTCCCCACTGGCTGACTTCTCATCCTAGATTCACTTTCACTTTTGCTCAAAGGGTTTGGTGACGCCAGACCACCAAGTCATTTTCTTTCCTCACTGTTGAATCGAATCAAGGCAACAAGTCCTGATTGAATGACTCATCTGTGCCAAACCCATTGCTCAGAGCTCTGGAGGCACACAAAGAACTCCACCTGACTTTGCCCCTTCCTTCTCCCACAGCACTTACAAGAGGCCAGAAGTGCAAGGTTTTCAGGCAGGATTATGTTGCAGAGGAGAACTGTATTAGTTTTTGTTGTTACTATAACAACTATACACTTAATGGCTTAACACAACACCAATTTATCATCTCACAGTTCTGGAGGTTAGACATCCAAAATGCACTTCATGGAGTTAAAGTCGAGGTGTTGTCAGGGCTGCGTTAAACTCCAGGGGATTGCTTTTCCTGGTTTCTGGGGGCGTCCTGCATTCAGGACCCATGGTGCCCGCATTGGCATTATACCAGACGCAGCCTTGACCACCACGTGTCTGCCTCTGGCCCTCCTGCCTCCTCCTTTCACTCTCATGCATCTTTGTAATTACACTGGGTCTGCCCAGATAATTCAGGAAAATCTCCGCATCTGAAGATCCTTAGGTTTAGCATAGCTTCAAAGTCCCTATTGTTACTTAAGGTACTGGATCCAGTTTCTGGGCCTTGGGTGGTGAACATCTCTGGGGCACGATATCTCAGCCTACCACAAGAACTATGGGCAGGATGATTTTTGTCGATCAAAGAAGATCCCTGCCACCACCCCCATGGCCAAGTTCAGGCAGCAAGTGATCCCTCCCCCATCTCGGGGCTTTTCATTTTACAGAAGAAACCAAAACCCAAGGGGACAGAGAGTGACTTACTTCAGATCCATACCTAGTTGTCTGCGGAGCCCAGCCCAGCAATAGGCTCCCTGATCTAGAATGGAAAGAATTCAGCGACTTAGTGATGGACTGGAAAAGGCAAGACAGGAGAAGGGGGCATTGCTTCCAGCCCTCTTTTTCTGGATGCACAAAGCCTCAGCCAGTCACGTGCAAATGAGCCTATTTTCAGAGTCTGGATAAATTGAGCTTTCTCTGTCAAAGAGGGGCATGTGTATTTTGTGATCTATGTCTTCTTACCATCCTTAGAGGATCTCATATTTCCCCCTTTATTTTTAAATCCATTCCGGTAGCCATAAAACCTGCAAGTCCATTACTCCACTGCTCTTCACAAAGTTGAAACCAATAGGGATTTTCTTATGAACACCCAGAGGACCCTCAGGGGTCTTGGAATGGGCCAGTGCTCAGGAAAGCCCTACTCCCAGATTGCTCAAGCCGACAGATTGCATTTCCCGTTAGCTCAGCCATTAGCTGCTGCCTTCTGTCACTTTGTGCCCACACACGGTCTCCCCACAGACAT
This sequence comes from Mustela nigripes, assembly GCF_022355385.1. Classification (NCBI taxonomy): domain Eukaryota; kingdom Metazoa; phylum Chordata; class Mammalia; order Carnivora; family Mustelidae; genus Mustela; species Mustela nigripes. The sequence goes on along the minus strand of NC_081574.1, from coordinate 33,026,215 downwards.
CCAGAAACCTGCCTCCTGCCCACCCTTGCCACTCCAGCACTGCTCTCTGCTAAGAGTGACACCCTCTCTGCCTGCCACTCCCCCCCGTTGTCTGACACTAACTCAGAGACTTGCGTCTGGGGCTGGAATTTTGTCGTTGCTATGGAAGTGGGAAAAAGCTCAGGCTTCCAAACTCACAGAGTGTCCAAAAACACACACGGCATCTCGTGCTGACACACCACTGACAACCTGCGATGGCGAGGATGTACTTTTGAGTGTCGTCTTGACAAGGAGCAGGAGCCTCTCTCTGCCGGCCCATCCGCCCGGCCATCTGTCTCCCAAGATTGTCTGCACTAGACTGGCTCGGATCCTGAGCCTCCCTTGGTGGGGAGCGCGTCGTTGCACGGCCTGACCGCCTCCAGGAGGTGAGAGGAAAGAGCCCCTTGGCAGTGGGGCCTTTCTGCTGGGAGGGCGTGGGAGAGGGAGGGCCCTGGAGGAAGCTCAGGGTCACTTCTTGGCTTTGGGAGCTCCGAGGCCACGGGTGGGCATTTCAACCGGGCGGCAGAGGGAGGAGAGCCAGATCTCCTGCCTTGTTTGCGGCCTGAAGCCACAGCTTTTGGGATTTCCTTGGCTCTTGGAAAGGCAGCCCTTTGGGGAGGCGCCAGCATTTCCAGGTGGTGCAGGGAGGGCTGCCCAAGACACGTGGATTCCTTTGCTTCCTGCCTCCAGCTCCCTCTCTGGGGAAGGCATGGAGGAATTCCTGGCTTCGGTGGACTTGCCAGCCAGCTAATGTCACCAGCTTATTCACCCATCAAGGTGAAAACCAGAGATCTGTAGCATGGGGAAGGGGCGTCTGAGGGTCTGGTGGGAAGAAGGGCTGATGGAGGGAAAGGGAGAGAAGGCAAACATCTCTTAACACCCACTGGCCACAGACGTGCAGATTTTGCCTTCCTTCCAAGGCCCTGTTCTGCTTACCCATCAGGACGTGGAGCAAAGCTTTCTATCTCATGTAATGTCCATCATCCTGCATTAGCTGGGAACGGACAGGCAAGCACATGCTTGCTGGGCTCACCCCCTCCCCAACCAGTGCTTCCTGAGGCCCAACTTTGCATCCCTTTTCCATTCTACCAAGAACTTTCTAGGCCTGGTTCATCAGTGAGTGGCTTGGGGGTAACCTCATAAGCATCTGTATTCAGTCTCCTCTGAGCTGATTTGTCCAGAATAATCTCTTCTCTCCTGTTCCCCTAACCTCACTCACACTCCTGCCTCATGCATGTAGGGTACTGGGTTTCATGCATTTGACTTAGGCACAGGCCGACTGACGCAGGCACTCGCCTGCAGGCCACATGGTCCCGAGCTGGACAGGGCCGGCTGCCATCTGCCCTGGGGTCATAGCCTAGAAGTGCAGCCATCAGTGCCCTATCCCCAAGATGACAGCTCTCCTTCTGACACGGGGAGCCTACCAGTCCCGGGAATTATTAGCAGATAAATATTTGGCTGTGTCTCCTCCTAAAATAATCCTCGCACCCGATGATGACTGTCAGCCGTGGCTCTTGGATCTAATTCCAGCCTCCTTGTCTACATCTGGCACCACAGCTCTCACGTGACTGCTGGTCTCTCAGGGAGAAAATTGTGCTAATAAGCTGATCAAACTTAAAAGCTGGGGGAGGGGGCCAAAGGAGGCAAACCTGACCGGAGCAAGGCATTGCTGGGGCTCAAGCTGTCACTCTCTTGTCGAGGCCATCCAGCATTTGGATAATCCAGGTTCCTTCCCTCACACTGAACCAGGCACACCGCAGCCTTAGCTCAGTGCTTCCCAAAGCCGGCCCCCAAGCACCCTCCAGAAATCCTTCTGTTCGCAGCATCTCCAACTATGGCGAGACAGTTCCCCTTTAACTCACATTTATGGGGGAAGAAAGAGTTGCCTCGCAAAACGTCGGCAAAACAGTGCAAGTCAAGGGGATAGCCGGGCGTAAGCAGCAGGAAGAAAAAGAATGGCAGGCGTTTCTGGGTGAGTCTCCCCCTGTTCACTGAACATTGCTTTGGGTTTCAAATGATCCCATCCTGACTTCAGGGACCAACAGACCAAAATTTTGCTAGTTTAAACCGAAAAATTGATTTCTTAGAAATCAATAGACTGTTTTACCATTGAAGGAACGCTTTGAGCAACCAGCCCAGAGCACCGGCAAAATGACTTCGAGGGATTTCTGTCCACACTGCTACTGTCGAAGGGATTGAATTTCAACTGTTTTCCGTTTTTATGTCTCTCTCCCAAACTTCAGATTCTTGGAAGACCGAACCATGTTGGGCCCGCCCCTCACCTATCAGCGATGGCTCAGGATGTGTAACCTTCCCCCAGAGAAAGGAGGTCACGGTATACCATGCAGACGCTCTGAGAAGTGACTAGGAAGAGAGTCTATGCTTCTCCACCTCCGATAAGGGAGCATTTTCCTGGAAACATTTCAAGACAGGGAATTTTGCAGGAAGTGTTTTCAGATTGTCGCTGTACCCAAGGAGGTTCCTTTAGCTGCAGAGATTGGGTAGAGCAGAGAGAACACAGACTAAGCAAAGTTTTTATTGAGTATCTGCTGCGAGCCAGGCACTGCCTTGGATCACTATAAAAAGAGAGCGATTATAGCCTTTTTGGTGTTTACATTGAGAACAGTAGAATGGTATTGTTTGAAGACTTCACTGAAGGTCTTGAGAACTTCCTAGTGCCTATTTGAGGAAGGACCCCACTGAGTCACAGTTGAGGCACACCTTTGCCTCACCCCTACCCAGCCCATGACCAACTTCTAACCATGCTGCCTACTAATAATCTCTTGAGTCCCTCTGATGCTCTCCATCCCCACTCTCACTGTCAGAGACTCGGCCACCATTATCCTCAACTCATCAGGTCCACAACCCTTCTCTCTGGTCTTTGCAAATCCTCTCTGGCAGGCCTTTGTTCATTGCCCACACTGCAGCCTGAGTGATTTCTTTTATTCAAAATGAAAATCTGGTGACATCTGCACTGCGGTTCTGCCTTAAACTCCTCCATAGATTCCCACTGATCTTACAATGAAGGATGAATGACTAACGAGCCAAGAAGGCCCTTGGCAGTGCAGCCTCTGCTCCGCTTCCATCCTGGGCCTACCTCAGGGCCCTTGCACAAGCTCTTTGTCTATCTGGGATCCTTGTCTCTCTCTTCATATATGAAACCCTACTCAGTTCTTCCTATGGTTCACTGCCTCTCAGTTAAAGGGAGAAATATGCCCTAAAGCTGTCCTCCTCCTCCCACCGCCCTTCCCCACATGCTTCCACAGCATAGGAGGGATTTGTCACTATCCGTTCACTAGCGCCATGATTGGGTTCCTGCCAGTCTTTCCTACTTGTGAGCTCCCTGAATATGTGGGCCTTGGCTGTTTTTTCCTCACCATTGAACTCCCAATGCCAAGCATGGGGCCTGAGCACCCTATGAAGGGAAGAAGGGATGAATGAATAAATAAAAAGGAAATACACCGTCTCCCATGACAGATGGTGTTATGATCCATCCCCCCAAATTGCCACAGTTCCTTTCTGAAGAGGAGTTTGGAGAAACCTAGAGGCCGGCATTTATTGGTGCCTTCTCCAGTGTAGCTGTGTACTTTCTAACAACCAGGAGGAAATGAGGCAGTTCAGAAGACATTTCAGACACCTAGTGGTTGGTGACAAACACTTGTTGAAGGGACTTTTATACTGGATTGCGTTCTAATATCCCTGATCAGATGTTAGCCAAGAGTCTTCTGAGGATGAGGTTTCCATAGGACAGGGAATTCTGTAATGAAAAATGGGAGTGGGTGGCAGTGAGGGGAAGGGCCCCACCATAAGCAAACATCCAGTAGTATTCAAATTAAGGGGCCTCTGACTTCTCTGTGAATTGACCAAGTTAGCTGGTTGGTGACTTTGTGAGGGGGGGAAACCTTAAATAAGAACAAAGGCCCTACCTCATATTTGGTGCCTACTGGCACCATGGCTGGCCAAGGGGTTCTGCTTTTCCTGGGTGGAAGGGTGGGTGAGTGGGACTGGGGTGCAGCAGGGCCTAGGGCTCTAGGGTCTTAGGCACGCTGCAGGGCCTCCGCACCTCAAGGATCCTTGTCTATAAGGTGGGACCACATGTAGGTGCCACTATGAGAATTCATTGAATATTCAACTCACATCTACGCAGACAGCAGCTAATGTAAGTTTTGAGAGGGGGAAAATCACCTTTTGATTCAGTGTCCAGTCTGCTGGGAGAATTTTCCCACCTCCCCGGTGAGGCCCACAGTAATCTCGGATGCAGGGATCCCCCGTCCTCAGAACAGAGGGGCCAGGTCATTCCTGCCTTGGGTCGCCCTGGGCTGTCTCCTCACCTCCATTTAGCATTTAGATTTGTGCAGCTTTGCTGAGAATCTCTATTGCGGCCTGTTGACTTATCACTCATCCCAATAAGTTCCCATTCTCTCTCCTCCTGACAGCTTTGCCTAATGTACTTATTCATTCAATTTAAATAAATCGAACATGGGCCTATGACAGCCGATAAGTGAGTCACACAAGAACAAACAGAAGAGAAAGCTCTGCAAATAGTCAAATGTCAAGTAAGAATGGAAAACTGTCCCCACAGCTTCAACGAACCTTGGATGTCTAATATTTATGGCCAATTGATGTCATTAGAAAGTAAATAAGCCCTCTTATGCTGCATTACATAAGATTAACTGCAGGCAATGGGGTTTACATGGCAGAGATAAGTGCAGATGGAAATAAACCTGTTTAAAGCAGAAATATTTGATGGGCCTCCTTGCTGCTTTTAAGATAATTGATCTGTATATCTGTATTGAATCTCGCCATAAAAGCTTTGAAGAGACTTGTGGCAAAGCCTGTTGAGACCCAAATCACATTTCTCTGGGGCCACCCAGCCAGGCCTGGAACCTTCCCAGAGAGGAACTCCAGGCCCTGGGACTGCAGAAAGCAGGGAAGAAGCAGGAGTCTTCTGGCGGTAGAGCACTACCCCTGTCCCAGGTTCCTGGGGAGCCGCTTGAACTCAGTGACCAGGGGGGTTGGGGGCTCACCTGACACTGGGCGAGATAAGGAAATGGACTTGGGTAGGTTAGCTGGGCCTGGAAAACCATGGGGGCAGGTGGGGTTAGATGTACTAAGTCGCTCTCTTTGAGTCTTTCCAGCAAAGCTATGTAAGACAGGGCTTCTCAATTCCCGAATCATTCATGGTGAAGGGCCAGTTGCCTCTTCCTGTGTATAATTTCTAATCCTTTGATACACTGTCCTGTTGTCTATGGTTAGCGTGATGCCCCCATCACATGCAAGTCAGAACACAGGTTCTAGAACATCTGACTTGTCTTTACTGGGTTCAACAAGATGTGTTCACTGGTCACGTGCTCACTGTCGAAGCAATGTCCAGTTGTCCCAACATTCTGTAAGCTCTTTCGGTGTGGATGCTTCTCAAGGCCAGATAACATTGGGAGTTTGGGGACCAGCACCAACACTGCACTGTGGGTTGAACCGCATGGTTGGAAGACCTGTTCTGTCTTCCAAGCGTGGGGAGGGTGGAACCCAAGGAAACCTATCTTGTGCCATAGGACTGAGGTGTTCCCAAAAGTTGTAGCAGATACAAATCATACTCCAGAAATGCAGATAAGCCAGCAATTTAATTTCTAAACATTTACCATGAGAAAGCAATTCTATCACGATAGCACATTCCTCGGCAGACGGGATAGCATCTCAGGCTGCTGGAAGCCTTGCCTACGCACCCTTCCCCAGGGGGTGTAGGAAGGGTGGAGAGCTTGCAGAGAGTCGAGGCCAGGCTGGGACTGGAGGAGCCTCTGCCTGCATTGTCCATGGTGGCATCTGCCGAGATGTTCTCATCCGCATCTGGCTCCGGTCTTCCGGTCCAGGCAGCTCTCTGCAGTGTCTTCCTTATTTCCACCACGAGGTCCCATCGTGTTTCTTGGTTCTCTGTGCCATGTTCATGTCACTGTGGCTGGATGGAGAACACGCCCAGCACTTTGACTGGGAAACTATGAGGTCTGAGCCAGTATCCATCTCCTGCACCCTTCTCCCTGCAACGGTAGGAGTCGGTGAGACCTTGGGGATCTTGCTGAGTTGTTTGGCTCCATCATAGAGAGTTGGAGTGTGTGTGGAAGTGGAGGCAGGGACAGATGACTTTCTGCTTTTGCTCTTTTCTGGAAGATCTATCATCATTCCCCAGGCCTGGCCCACGTGGGAGACCGTCCTCAGGGAGTCTTCTGTATCTACAGTTTCTTTTCTTTTGGACTCATTGCCTGATTTGTCTCATTGTAAGAAAATATAGTAATATAATAGTGATTATTATGGTTATTTTTGGTGGGGGTAACCTGGGTTGAACTAGTCTCATATTTCTTTAAATCTTTGTCTTATGGTTTAGACATTGGCTTCTGAAATTAAGAATTATAATCTGACTCGTGTTCTGTTATCTCTTCCCTGAGGCATAGCCTTGGCTTCTATCTACACAGGGGAAGGTTCCTGAGGTAACCGGCATTCCTGGGAATGCAAACCACATTGGGCCGTACATCAAAATGTCAGCACACACTGGAATCTAAGTTAAGAACAGATAGAAGACTGGGCTGCCTCAAGGAGATAAACAAATTCCGCATGTGGGAGGACTTGAGCAGTGTTTGGACAGTCCTGTTATGAGGGTCCTCAGGTACCAGGTGATGGGGAGACACTCTATAGTTCCACGACTATGATGGGGGTGGGGAACAGAGACCACATGAAGACGTCTAAGGGAAGGAACCCAAAGAGATTTCCTCAGACTGCACTTGGCCTCATGGGAAACCAGTGCTGGTCAAAATGGTGGCTGAGAGCCAGGGCTGGTGTCTGACCTCATTTGCCACCATAAGGACCATTCCTGTTCCACATCCAACTTACCTATGTTTTGCTTCTCTCTCAGTTATGGATTCCCAGGGCGGGTGGATTTAAGTGAGTCAGTTTATTGTCCTGGGGTACTGGGGCTGTAATTGGCATGGAGTCAGTGTTAATTGGGGATGGAGATGGCATTCCCATTTCCTTCTCTAGAGAGGCCAGTGATAGATGACTCATCCTGATAGTATCATCTATATTACTCATGTATCACTTAGAAAGATCAATAGCAGAACGGAGAAGCATCTGCTTTGTATGTGTTCTGTAAACAGTAGATTCTATTCCTCTTCTCCCAACACGTGGCACAGGGCCCTGCTCAGAATAACTGTACAGGATATGGCTACACATATGAGATGGGATTTGAAGTAATGGATGTGATTTATTTCACGACTTGTAGGAAGTTCACTGGCTTGAACTGGTACCATGTATTTATTATGACAAATACTGTTTTCTCTATTGGTTACAAACCTAGTTCCCTATTGCAGTTTAGTTATTGGCTGGTCGCATTTGAAGATTAAATCAGATTTTCTCCTTTCCTTATCGTCTTCTCTCTGCCCCGATGCAAAGCGGAGGGAGTAACGGTGTTCCTTATATATTCTTCCTATCTGTAGTATCTACTGGAAAGTAGGTATGCTCTTCTGCAGAAAACCAACTAAGGAGCTTATTAAAAATACAGATTTTTAGACCCTATAGCTGGAAATTTGGATTCACTAGCCTTTATTGTGGATCCCAGTATGTGATTTTTTACATACCCCCAGATGATTGTAATCCGGCAGCTCAGTCTGGGACCCCTACTCTCTGGGATCCAGAGGATTCTCACTGAAAACTTTATTCAGGAATTTCCTTGTTCCAGGAGCACCGTTTTCAGGATGGGGAATTCTGGTATCCTTAGAGCATGTGAAATTTCTAAGTAGTAATACTCGAGAATAGGTGCCCTAACCAGAGGCAGGTGAGGATATTAACCTGACCAGTGGGCCGTTGCTTCTCACTGCTCACCTGGAAGGAAGCTCACTTACCTGCACTGGGAATCCTTGAATGGATGTTGAGGGGGATGAGAAGAGGTGAAAAGGAGCCAGGCTCTGGGGAGAATGGGGTATCTGGTTTGGTGTTTTAAATCCATGGATGCCCAGTAGTCTCCTGATGAATTCTTCCAGGGGTCACATAGCCTGACTACTCTAATTATCTAATTCTAGTGAGAATTTCAGGCTATTTGGATTGAAATTTATAAGACATATGTTGGGGTTTTTCCCTTTTGAAGCTCCCTCCCAGGCAATTAAAATGTTTTGAAAGTCTTTGGAAAAGCTCATGCACGTTCAGACATCCTAGGTGTTTTCAGGTTGGAACAGGGTTGCCTCCAGGCTGCTGCCGGGATCTCTCCCCGCGTGTGACAGGCTTATGCTCGAGGTTCCAGTCTTCTGGTGTGTTGGGGCACCCACCATCGGAGTCTGTTTCTCATTACCATTCCATGGTCATGGAATGGTGGCAAGATGGCGGCTGGTCGTGTGCATGTTACTGGCCAGAGGGGACCTAGGCTTGCAGAAGTGGTGGCGTTCTCGGCATGTTGTGGGGCTTTGTCTGTGAACACAGGGAACTGTACGTGCATGCTGAAGGGACCGGGGCTTAGCAGTGCGGGTGGTGACTGCACAGACAACTGTTGAAGCCCCACCTTGTCCCCTGCGCCATTCTTGGCATGCCCACTGGGCACCATCTGCAGACCAAGAACATGCCAAGGCAGTGCTGCTGCCACTCTTTCCATCACGGAAACATTTCTTTGATCTTCCAGTGTTGCTTTCAAGATCATTAATCTCAGCGTGGCTCAGCGTGGCTCAGCTCTCCATAAAGGCAGGTGCATGTGTCCGTGCGCGGCTCTGTCAGGACTGCTAATGTAAGCGTCTGTTTTACAGCGCAAGTGACAGCTGTATTGTTCTGGCAGGGTTACAGCTCTGACATGTGGAATCAATCTTTTTAACCTGTCAATTAATCAGCGGGCAGCTGTCAGCCTGGCTGAAAGGCCTGAAGGACAGTGCCCTTTCAATGGATTATACTGGGGGCATGGCGAAGTAAAATTGAACACTTCAAGCTTCAAGGAACTCTTGTTGCATTCAAAGCCAGGCTTCACTCTCACTTAAAGGAAACAGGCTATGGCTCCAGCGTGGGCCCCTCCCATGTAGGCTCTATTGAGGCATCTGGGTAAAGAAGAAGAGGAAGGGATCCTTAGAGGTGAGCCTCCAGAGTCGGCCGGGTGCAGTCATCTATGCCTGGTCAGGTGGGGTGGGCTGGTTTCTGATGTCCAAAGCAAGCGGTGGCTGGTGGGACACTTGGTCTTTAGGTAGAGTTGCAAAGCGCCCTCTAGAAGGAAGCATGCTTGTTAAGCCAATGTTGAATAGGCGCATATAGATGGGAGTATTGCCCTGAGAGCTTGTGGGAATACAGAGTAAAACAAGCTTCCCTTGCTTCCCTTTCCTCATCACCTTCTATATGAATGAGACCGATATAGGCAGAGAGCTGCAAAAAAGAGTAACTAATTATTGTGTCCTCTCTAACAATTAATTATTATTTGTTAAATCCTCTAATAAAAACACGTTAGCATATGCTAGCAAACGAGGTGTCACTAAAATAAAGTTCTGAGCCGTTTGGAAGAGGAAAAGGTGCTGAGATCTGGGGCTGCTGGTGAAGAATTCAAAGAAAGGGTGACAAACCACTCTTCAAGCCTACACTTTTCTCCCCCTGCTGTTCTTGCTTGCCGATCCATAAATAACTAACTTTCTCTATCCCTCCATTCCTTCCTTCCTTCTGCAAATATTTATTTAGCACCTAATTTTTGCAAAGCCTGGTGCATGGTGCTGTGTGGGGGGAATATGAAGATGACTCAGACAAAGTTGCCTTTAACAGAAAAACATCAGAGCTCCTGTTGCTGTAAATCCTGGGGAGGGGCAGGCCTCTCTCCTGCTCATCCCACCGAGCTTGGGCAGCAACAAGGCTGCAAATTATTTAATTTCTTATTGGTTCAGGACCATTACCTGGCTATTTGCATTTTTTCCCTCATGAATTCTGAAGTGAGAATTGGATTCCTTTTGTCTATGTGACAGGAGAGTTCTTGGTTTTGTAGGCCCATCAACTGGGTTACTGTGTCCTTCACAAAATAATGCGCATTATTTCTGTCTAACCCACTGTGCTTTTGAGCCAGACAGGTCCAGGTTGAATCCCAGCTTTGCCCTTACTAGTGGTATTAACTTGGGTAAATTTCTTTGTCTGTCTGAACCTTAGGCTTTTCATCTCTAGTACTTGGGTAACGATGCCCAACTTTCAAGTGTTGTTGGGAGAAGAGACAGGGCTGATGAATGCAAAACGCCTAGTAGACAGTTGACATAATAGACACTCAGTGAGTGATGGGTTCTATTTTTGTTCGTCTTTTTTGAAGAGACAAAAATGGCCTATTTTGTCAGTAGCCCCCTAAATGCCTCTTCTGGTGGTTGTTTCCTAGTAGGGGCTCCGAAATGCTTTAAAATTGTGTAACTGACTGGCTAGAAACTCCAAAAGCTCGATGTGGGTATAGTCTCTCGAGGACGTGAACAACGGGCCCTAACTACTGGGCATGTCCTGGATGCAGGACAGTCGGCTGTTGATTGACTTCAGTCTGCTACTGGGGTGTTGGCTGGAAGCTGTTGATCACTTTCGCTGGAGCTAAGAGCAGAGCAGCCACAAGGGCACCCAGGCCATCGTGGAGGGTTTGAGAAGGAGTTTAGATCCCACTAAATACCATGCGAGTAGCATGATCAGCTCAGACTTTCCTCCCTCTGCCACACGGCGTTCAGCATCTGCTCTGAGCAAACTCGCCCACGTCTGTTGAGACTGGCATCTGAGAGCTATATTTTTGGTAGGATGCGTGTCTGCATGGTCCAGGGAGAGAGGAGCTGGAAAAACCTTGTACCCAACAGGGAAGCTTGTCTTCCACCCTGAGTTGCAAAATTGGGGGCAACTTCCCGAAGAGCATGTCATGAAATTGTTTTGACAAAAGGATCACTCAGGAAGGTGATGGAAGTTCTCACCAGAAGGGCAACAGTGCTGGGAGACAGAAGTCCCTCTGGTTCATCTGCTTGGTGTCAATGGGCTGTTGTTGGATACAACCACAAGGGGCCAGGTTTTCACCCTTCTCAGTTACACCAGAGAGTTATTATAGGGTGCAGAGTGTGCTAGAACTCTGCAGTATTATCTTCATAAAAACTCTTTTGTTGGGTGTGTGGCTAGGCAGACCTATCATGTGAATGAACGGTGGTCATTGTCAGAAGCCTAATCATTCATTATAATACGGTGAGTTAGTGCGAGACTAGTCCCGACTGCTATTTTCACAGAGTTGGTATGAGGCTAACGTAAGATAATACATAAAATGACTTGGCGAATTTGGAACCGCTCAAATCATCAGAACAACTAATAGCGCTTTATTGTGCCATTTGGCTCTGTTGCAGCAAAATTGGATTCTGAAAGAAGGCAAATCTGATGTTTGGACCAGTGTTGCATAATTATTTGCTGAGTGACAAGGATTTCGCCAGAGTACAATTCTCAGCAATATTAAGTCTTTTTCTAAAAAAAAAAAAAAAAAAAATTCAGAAATTAAAAATAAATAAGAAAAAGTTGAACAACTGTTTGGACATAAAGAGGACAAGAGAGATGAGAATGGGAAATGGGGAAAGATTGGGATTTTACCCAGGCAGCTTGCAGAGCAGTTCCCTTCGCAGGAATGCAGTGTCAGCTTTCATAACCGTCCTGAACCCTACCTTCATCCTATGTGCACCTCCCACCTGAACTCCATTCTGAAAACGTGAAATAGACCACACGAATAAAGTGTTACTTCTGCGACCCATTCAGCAAATGGCGAAGATGCTGCAAATACTTGTGGGTCAACTTATCAAATGCTGGATATTGTGTTAGCGGCTGGATTTTACAAAGGCGAATGCAAATAGAGTCATGCCCTCAGAAACCTCCTGATCCAGGGGGTGAGACAGCCGTGTGTGCACGTCATCTTAATTCAGGACAGCGTATGTGCAATGATGGAGGTGCGCAGAACCGAGGCACAGACATGCCACGTGTTTCATCTGGGTGGAGAGATGATGAGGTGGCTAGGAAGGGTTTTGAAGAAAAACCAAAAAAAATTCATCAGGTAAGCAATGGCTTTCCAGGAAAATGGTTGGGAAGATCTGAAGGAAACATGATTTGATACATTTGGACACTTCAAAGATTTCCTTGGAGAAAAGAAACAAGACTTATGATCCAAGTTTGATAGACCACAGGTCCTAGTTATGGTTTCCAAGCCTCTAGTATTCTACCCTTGCATGTGAGACTTTTGAGGCTTGTGATCCTACTGAAGCTGTCTGAAAAGGCTGGGCACTGAATGAAAATAGACCATGGAAAGAGAAAAAGGAAAATTAAGGTGGAAGAAGCAAAAGCTGATTCAGACTAATTCAGCTCCCTTTCCTAAAAGCCTGTGCTCAGAACAACCTCAAAATGAAGTCTCAGTCTGGTGAGGAGGCATTTTGATTTCAATTAAGTCTTCCAGGTCAAAAGGAATAAAGCAAAACCATGACCAAAAGAGTGAACACCCAGAACAAAATGTATTTTCTGGGAATCGATGTCTTTCTAGCCTGGGGCCCGTCATTTCATACCAAATGAGACTCTGTTTCCCTATATGCACTAGGAAAAAGATCCAAAGTTTGTGACGATAAAAGGTATGCCTGCACCCAATAATGAGTCAATGAGGCTCATGTTGCTGTGCCAATTGTAGAGAAACTGAGAGGTGCTCCCCACCGAGTCTTCCCCGAAGACTAGTCTTCGGGACTAGTCTCTTCTTAAAAATGTGGTCAGATCACAGGTGTCCAGTGGGCTCCCTGTACCAAAATGGCCAGGTGAGAGGCATCTGGGTGGCTCAGTTTGTTAAGGGTCTGCCTTCTGCTCAGGTCATGGTCCCAGGGTCCTGGGATCGAGTCCTGCATCAGTCTCCCTGCTCACTGGGGAGTCTGCTTCTCCCTCTGCCTCTGCCCTCCCCCCTTGACTTGTGCAGGCTCATGAGCTCACTCCTCTCTCTCTCAAATAAATAAAATCTTTAAAAAAAAAGTCAGAAGAAGTCAAGTGTATTGAATCCTTTCCCTGTTTCTTTCTTTTTCTTTTTTTCCTCCTTCCCTTTTTTCTTCTTTCTTTCTTATCCCCCTCTCTTTTTCTCACTTTTTAAAACCACTCACATAGGGGCACCTGGGTGGCTCAGTGGGTTAAAGCCTCTGCCTTTGGCTCAGGTCATGATCCCAGGGTCCTGGGATCGAGCCCCGCGTCGGGCTCTCTGCTCCGCAAGGAGCCTGCTTTTTCCCCTCTCTCTGCCTGCCTCTCTGCCTACTTGTGATTTCTCTCTCTCTGTCAAATAAATAAAATCTTAAAAAAAAAAACACTCACATATTAATGTTTATACTCCTACTTGCACTATGAAACCGAATTCACCAATGAAAGGGATTCATGGTGAGAGGGCCCCATACTCAAGAAGTTTTAATTTCCGTAAATACTGTTTTACATTGCCATCACCCCGGTGTTCTCTTTAAACTACTGAGCTGTTTTATGGAGAGTCCAAATAGAGTCCCCTTTCTCTTCCTTTTTACTCTTATTTTTTTCCTTTTAGAGTCTCTTGTGTTTTTATCTTATTCATTTTTCTTCTTTTTATAACCTCAGGTGCCTAGCCCTGAGCTAATTCTGTTTCTTTCATTTTTTTAAATTGAAACATAGCTGACATACAGCACTATGTTGGTTTCAGGTTTACACCACAGTGGTTTGACAATTATATACATAATGAAATGCTCACCACAATAAATGTAGTCACCATCTGTAACTATATTCTTACTATCCTACGCAGCCCTCCAATTTTTATTGCATAAGTTTTTTAAAAAATATAATCAACATACAAAAAATTGCACAAATTGTATGGGTACAGCTTAATGAAATGTTACCAAGTTAGCAAAGTTCACGAGCACCCAGATAAAGGCACAGAGTGTGACCTGAACCTGGGAGCGCTCCCCTCATGCCCATTCCGTCTAGTCCTTTCCTGTGAAACAGTAACCACTATTCTGGGTTTCAATACCAGATGGTAATTTTGGCTCTTTTTGAATTGTACATAAATGGAATTTTACTTCTTATCTTTTCTGTTTGACTTTTTTCCCTGAACACGATGTTTGCGAGATTAATCCATATTGTTCATTTATTCTTATTGCAAAGTAATATTCCATGGCGTGAATACTCCAAAATGTTTTTATTCATTTTCCTCTGAATAGGTATCTGGGTTGTTTCTAGTTTAGGATAGTCTACTATTACAAGTGGTGCTTCTATGAATATTCTTATAAATTCTTGTGATGAATATATATATATGCTTATCTACGGAGCACGTACCTAGGAGTGAAATTGTTGGGTCTTTGGATATGTTCAGTTTTAGGAAATATCGCCAACCTGTTTTCAAAGTGGTTGTGTGGAGAGCTCAGATTCCTTGCTGGCACTTGACATTGTCACTCTTTAGCATTTTGGTTTTCCTAGTTGTTCCCTGTGGGAGGGCTCTGGGCCCTTAGTTAATCCATTCCACTTAGAAGTGGGAGTCAACACTTCGTTTTGAAAATCTATCTGTATTACTGGATGTATCTATGTTAATTGCTCCATTTCCTTAGTGGTAGATTGTTTAAGTGTCTCCAATTCCCTGTGACACCAGTCAATTATGAGATTAAAATACTTAAAACTTGCTGGATTCTAGCTCATGCACATTCTCACTTGTACGAAGTACTGCCATGCTGGTCTCCCTTATGGAAACACCAGTGTGCATGCCCACCAGTAATGCATAAGTGTTCAAGTTCTCCCATATCTTTCCAAAAGTTATGATATGATTTTTACTTTTATTTTATCTTTAGATTTGATTTATTTATTTGACACAGAGAGAGAGAGTACAAGCAGGGGGAGCAGCAGCAGAGGGAGAGAGAGAGAGAGAGAGAAGCAGACTCCCTGCTGAGCAAGAAGCCCGATGAAGGGCTTGAGCCCAGAATCCTGAGGTCATGACCTGAGCCAGAGGTCATCACCCCACGATTTTTTTTTAATGATTTATTTATTTTAGAGAGAGAGAACATGTGCAAGCAGGGGAGGGGACAGAGAGAGAGGGAAAGAGAAACTCAAGCAGATTGCCCACTGAATGTGGAGTGGGACTCAGGACTCAGGACTCAATCCCATAATCCTGAAATAGATCAACACCTGAGCTAAAACCAAGAGTTGGCCACTCACCTGACAGAACCACCCAGGTGCCCCCGCAAAATTATTACCTGATTTTCAAATTTTGGACATTGGGATGGTGAAAAAGTGGGATCTTACTAATATTTAAATTTACTAATCTTACTGATATTTAAATTTACTTACTAATATTTAAATTTAATTGCATATAGTTGACTCTCTGTTTATGTATGTTAGCTATTTGGATTTCCCCTTCTGTGAATTACCTACTTATACCCTTTTCCATTTTTATATTGGGGTCCCATCTTTTGTTTATTTGTGAAAATTGCTTATATATTCTAGACAATCATCCATTTATTAGTTTTTTTTTAAAGATTTTATTTATTATTTATTTGACAGAGAGAGAAATCACAAGTAGGTGGAGAGTCAGGCAGAGAGAGAGAGAGAAGCAGGCTCCCGCTGAGCAAAGAGCCCGATGCGGGGCTCGATCCCAGGACACTGAGATCATGACCTGAGCCGAAGGCAGTGGCTTAATCCACTGAGCCACCCAGGCGCCCCCCATTTATTAGTTTTAAACATCAAAAACAATTTTATCCTCTCTCCTACCCATTTGCTATTTTGTCTACAATGTCATTCATGGAATAGAAATACTGTCCTTGAATACAAAAAAAAATTAAAAAAAAATCTTTTTAAAAAAAGATTTATATATTTATTTATTTTAGAGGGGGAGAGAGAGAGGGAGAGAGCACAAAACTCAAGCAGACTCTGCATTGAGCATGTACCCTGTTCTGGGGCTTGATCTCACGACTGTGAGATTACAACCTGAGCCAAAACCAAGAGTCAGTTGCTTAACTGATTGCACCACCCAGGCACCCCCCGCAAATATTTTTATATTATGACTTATGTGTTTAAGGTATTATTTAAGAAGTTCTCTTTCATCCTCTATCACAAAATCATTCTCCTATATTCAAAAATTATATTTGTAGTTTCACCTTTCATATTTGGGTCTTTAATTCATCCAGAGATTTTGTGGCATATAATCAAGTCAGAGACCTAAAAGCATTTTTTCCCAGTATAGAAATGCAATTTCCAAATAAAATCTATTCTATTTAAAAATCCACTGTTTTTAGCCATTCTGACTGGTGTGAGGTGATATCTCATTGTGGTTTTGATTTGTATTTCCCTGATGCCGAGTGATATGGAGCACTTTTTCATGTGTCTGTTCGCCATCTGGATGTCTTCTTTGCAGAAATGTCTGTTCATGTCTTCTGCCCATTTCTTGATTGGATTATTTGTTCTTTGGGTGTTGAGTTTGCTAAGTTCTTTATAGATTCTGGACACTAGTCCTTTATCTGATATGTCGTTTGCAAATATCTTCTCCCATTCTGTCAGTTGTCTTTTGATTTTGTTAACTGTTTCCTTTGCTGTGCAAAAGCTTTTGATCTTGATGAAATCCCAGTAGTTCATTTTTTCCCTTGCTTCCCTTGCCTTATGACCCAGCAATTGCACTATTGGGTATTTACCCTAAAGATACAAATGTAGTGATCCAAAGGGACACATGCACCCGAATGTTTATAGCAGCAATGTCCACAATAGCCAAACTATGGAAAGAACCTAGATGTCCATCAACAGATGAATGGATCAAGAAGATGTGGTATATATACACAATGGAATACTATGCAGCCATCAAAAGAAATGAAATCTTGCCATTTGCAACAACATGGATGGAACTAGAGCGTATCATGCTTAGCGAAATAAGTCAAGCAGAGAAAGACAACTATCATATGATCTCCCTGATATGAGGAAGTGGTGATGCAACATGGAGGCTTAAGTGGGTAGAAGAAGAATAAATGAAACAAGATGGGATTGGGAGGGAGACAAACCATAAGTGACTCTTAATCTCACAAAACAAACTGAGGGTTGCCGGGGGGAGGGGGTTTGGGAGAAGGGGGTGGGATTATGGTCATTGGGGAGGGTATGTGCTTTGGTGAGTGCTGTGAACCTGGTGATTCACAGACCTGTACCCCTGGGGATAAAAATATATGTTTATAAAAAATAAAAAATTAAAAAAAAAAAAAAAGATACTGCAAAGAAAGGTGGATTTGGGCAAAAGACAATAATAGGTAAATGCCTGCCACGGCCTTTTGTTTTGTTTTGTTTTGTTTATATTTTTGTTTTTTTTTTTTAAGGATTCTGAATATTTAATTTATTCACTCAAGGAGGAAAAGAGAAATTTATGAATAAACGTTTTGCAGTGAGGTCAAAAAAAAAAAAATCCATTGTTTTTTCACTGGTTTCTGGTGGCATTATCTCATATATAATGTTTCCATTTGTACACGAATATATTTTTGAGCTCCTTAGTGTTTTATCCAGAGTTCTATTTTCCTGTTCTTTCTACTGTACCACCTATTATAATTATTTCTTTTGTTCTCAAAATTGACTTAGCCACTTATGAACCCTTATTTTCCTATAAAGTATTAAAATATTTGTCCATTTCCTTAAAATCCTGCTGAAATGTTATTTAAAATTGTTGTGAGTGTATATATTAATTGAGATAAAATTGGCATCTTTATAACATTAAATCACTCTATCCATGAAAAATGGTATCCCTCTCTATTTTTCTCATTTTCAAAATTATCTTTTATCTCTTTTAATGGAGTTTGAAGTTTCTCCTCTGAGGTCTTGTGTGGTCTTTGTTAGTGTAATTCCTAGATATTTGATTATTTCCATTACTGTCATAGATCCCTACTTGAAATTTAACAGAGCTATGGCCAGCCTGCAAGTAAGAGAGAAATTGATAGGCTCAGAGGGCAAGGATTAGTTTTCTCTTCAAAGAAGGTACATCATTCGTTGCTAACCAAATCAAAACAAGTCAGATGGAATTTCCAGAGCAAGGGCAAGGGAGGGTTTCCTCCCACCTAGCAACTTTGGATTAGTCTAGAAAGCAACATTAATTTAAATTCAAGCTTTCAGATCTTCTTATCTCAGCAATAAAAAATATTAAGAGAAAAAGTGGAATTCACATTCCCTTGATAACAAGAAAGGTTGGGCTCAATTTTCTTTTTAGATTTTCTCATATTCAGATAATTTGAGAAGAGATCATAACTTATCAAGAGTTACTTTGACTCTGCAATCTTTGTTGTTGTTGTTGTTGTTACTGGTTCTTTTCTTTGGCCAGAGCCAAGTGGGGTGTGGGGACTGCTACCACGGTCTCCGTCCCCTCTCTGCTGTAGTTCCTAGGCTTAAAAGAAACTCCTCCACCCCCACCCCATTTCCTCATCCGTTGGGCTTCTTTCTCTACATGTCCTTACATCTTTTCCCAGGCTACATCCCCCTGGGACCAAAACTCTTTTTTATTCAGCTCCCACTCATTGTTAGACTGCTTGCAAGTCTCTCCGGGCTCCCTAATCCTAGTCTGGGACCTTACACATATATGGGCCACTGTGATTCTGGGATCATTTTGCCATCATCCTTTTCTTGATTCCATTAGGTTCAATCACTTCCAGCAGCCTCTTTCTTCCTTTCTGCATCCTTGTTATGGACACCCATCAATCCATTTCATTCATAGCATAATTATTGAATACCTATTAAGTGTCAGACATCTTGTGTCCACTGTACACCTATGAACTCGGGTCCTGCCTTACCTATACTTACTGGTCTCATGAGAGAAGGGAAATTTCAGAAAGTTACTAGGTAAAGAGCTCCCCACTCCTCCAGTTGATGTACACCAAGTTGGATTACATTCTGGGTTTGTCGGGTTTGCGTCCGGCAGGGACAGCATAGTATGGGTGAGTATGTGGTGCTGAGGGGGAGCAGCATGACTTAGATGCTACCTAGCTCCAAATTACTGGGTGGAGAGTGTGGCCACAGATCAGCCTTTCGGTCCAAACATGGAGTTCTAGCATGTTCTGCCATTTGGCTTCATGCCTGTTCCTCCCCTTTGCAGGCTGTTGACAAGCTTTTGTGTGGAGTCAGAGTTCTTGGGGTACATTTGTAACCATTTTTGCTACATGTAGTCCTTATTCACTCTAGGAAGAAGGTGGAGGGCAGGCAGGAAGAGGGTGCCTTAAACTGTTTTAGTCATTGGCAACTCTCAGTACCGTGACAGTTCTGGGATAGTTCAAACATTTTCCCTTAGACAGGGACTCAGGCTGGCAAACATATTCCAACTACTTGGGACTGTGGGCTTGGGAATGGGTAGAAGTGGTCAGTATAAAACAGGAGGGCTCTGAGCATACGGGTCATGACTTGTGGCTCAGAGTCCTATGAAAAGCAGAGAGTGTTCTCCAATATTCTCTGGAATGTAGTGCAACATTTCACGTTGCTTGAGTAGCCACCAACCAAGAGTACAAGTCAGTCTTACTTTATGAGAGAAGTGGTAGCACTTAGTAGTCAGGATTATTATAATTATAACACAAAAGCAAACTTGCATGTCCTTGGACAAGTTACTTAACCTCTTCGTGCCTTAGTGTTCTTCTCATTTGTAACTTAGAAAGAATAATAATATTTGCTCCATTTGGTAATTTTGAGGATAAAATAACTCAGCTACAATAGTTACTACTCTAGGATTTTGATAAATTCCTGCCTCACGTTAAGTTCTTTCATCCATTTCGAGTTTATCTTTGTGTATGGTGTAAGAGATTGGTCAAGATTCATTCTTCAATACATAGCTGTCCAATTTTCCCAGCACTATTCCACTGGAGATTTTTTTCTGATTTGTCAAAGATTAGTTGACCGTAGAGTTTCAGGTCCATGTCTGGACTCTATTCTGTTCCATTGGTCTATGTGTCTGTTTTTGTGCCAGTACCATGTTGTCTTGGTGATCATAGCTTTATAATATAGCTTGAAATCAGGCAGTGTGATGCCCCCAGGTTTGTTTTTCTTTTTCAACATTTCCTTGGCGAGTCAGGGTCTTTTCCAGTTCCATACAAATTTTAGGATTGTTTGTTCCAGCACTTTGAAGAATGCCCACGAAATTTTGATCAGGATGGCATTGAAAGTACATATTGTTCTGGACAGTGAGACACTATGGACTCTGAGAAACAAGCTAAAGGTTTTGGAGGGGAGGGGCGTTGGGAGTTGGATGAGGCTGGTGGTGGGTATGAAGGCGGGCATGTATTACATGGAGCACTGGGTGTGGTGCATAAAGCATGAATCTTGGATCATTGAAAAAATTAAAAAAAAACACAAAAAACGCACAAAACAAGAGTACCTACTTACAGAAATGTCTGAATTTGTTGGTTGTTTAAAATACTAGAGCTAAGAAACTAGATTTAAGAGATAAAGCAAATTAACAAACAAAGAAAAAAGAAAGAGACAGAAAAACCCAGACTCTGAAATGCAGAGAGCAAATCAGAGGGCAGGTGGGTGGTGGGGTCCGATGGGTGAAATAGATGAAGGGGATTAAGGGCTCATTTATCTTTATGAACACAGAGAAATGTACAGAGGGCTGAATCACTGTATCACACACCTGGAAGTTCTATAACACTGTTAATTATACTTCAATAAAAATATAATGAAATACTAGGTCTGAACTTGACAATAGCATTATGAAGTATCTTTAGGATTGAGGCTCAGAGGGGCTAAATGACTCCCCTGACCAATGACTGGTAGCATGTCGCCTCACGTTCTAGGCCTCAGCTCTTTCAACTTTGCCACACATCTCGACTCCGTGGTTCTGGTGACCTCCATGCATTTCTCACCCTCTGGGAGTCCCTTTCAGTCCACTGTGCCTGGAGCCACCTCTCTGAACATCAACGTCAGGCCAGCAGCAGGCAAGCAGTCAGAGAAGACCTACCTCTTCTATTTCACCTTGACAGGTGTCCCCCTTCCAGCCCCTTTGTCCCTTCAGAGGGGAGTCCCAGGGGTTCAGAGAGGGCATTAGCAGAAAAAGTCACTAGCAGAAAAAGCAGCCCCTAACCCCTGTGAGAACAAGGATGGTGAAGTGAGACCTATAACCTTGAAAATGGTGGCATTTGCTTGGTCCCTGCGTCATCCTGAGCTGTACCACTAGTTGAACAGCCACTAATTTGATTCATAGGAGAGATCTGACCCTATTCATCAAGCTCTCGCCGGCCTGGGTATCTCTTATTTACAGAGAGTTTATGGAGCCTTTTACATTTCCCCCGATCTGTTTAGGAACTCGCATTCCTCTTTTCCACTTGGCCCCTGGTGACCAAGGTCCCCACCGCGAAGACACCCCCCTGCCCCCGCCACTGCACTGCTTTGCCTAATCTATTAGCGAGCTGGAGCTGGCAGGAGGCGGGGGGACGGGGGGCCGTTTATTTGATTGTCGTATCATTTATGTGGCTGTGACTTCCAATGCTATTATCTTTGTTTAGCACAAACGGAGAGCCGTTAGCGCTCCTGGTAATCTATCTCGGAATCAAAAAGCTATGGAGCCGGAGACAGCCTCCTCTCCAAGCCTTTATCTCCCTGCACCATCATTTTCCCAGCTGGGAGCAGGCGACGACCCTGCTTCCAATACGCTGCTCAATGATTTTAGATGATTGATCTTTCTAAAGTGCTTTTCCGCTTCTTGCCACACAGACGCGGATAGATTAAGCAATTATGGATTATTTCAACATCAAATGGCCCAAGACAATTAGCCAGACGAGAAGCAAAGAAGTGGTCCTGCTGGCTTTTGGGGAGGGGAAGTTTTTTGGAGGAGTTAAAGGTGGAAGCTAGGATAGATTGGCCCATTAGGATGAAAAGAGAAGGACACGGGGCTCAGCTGATCCAAAGAGAAAGAAAACTATATATATATATATATATATATATATATATATATATATGTATTTTTACAGTGGCAGCGGTTAGCATTTTTTTTTTTTTTTATTGTATGATGGCATAAAGAACCCTCACTATCTTCGAATGAAACTCGCGCTTCCAAATAGCATTCTTTTAAGGGAGATTGGATTGCTGATGCTTCTTGGAGGGGGAAAAAAAAAACGTTGTAAGAAGGAGAGACTGAGTAGTGCATGTAATAAAAGACAATAGATGAGACAGTCTCTGAATGGATCTCCAGGCTCTAAATCACTCCCCAGGCCCGGCTGCCGCCGCGCAGACTCCCCCAGCAGGGCCTTCGTGGTTTATGGTGTCGGCGGCTCTCCGGGGAGTGAATTACAGCCTTGCAGGCAGTGGGCGGCTATCTGTTATCCTACATGTAAACAGGTATTCAAATCCGGACTCCGGAACCTTCGCCTCGGCGTTTAATCATCCCGGTAATCTAACCCCCGTCCCCCCGCCAAGGTCGCTGTTTGGATTGCGTGACTTTCAGACTCTTCTCTGGCACTGAAGTCAGGAGCAGCCGGGCTGACAGCCGCCCAACTCATCAACCGGGCTGACAGGCCCAAAAATTAACTTTGATATTTTGTGTGGAATAATTCAGTGGCAATTGGGCCAGATGATGTTCTGTAACCTAAATTCAATTTCCATCACCGGGAAGCATCACAGAGCTAGTCACCCGCTTGCCAAGAGCACCTAGCAATCGAGGAGTCCGCACGGCCGCGTGTCTATGCCGTGAACCAGTCATTGCTCTTCATACGTGAGCCATTCACGCGTACATGGTGGATTTGCCCGGGCAGCCCTTGATTATTTGGGGATGGTTATCTGGGCCCTCTCCTTTCTTGCCGCCTTTCCTGTCTGCGTTTAATTCTCTCCTTTCCCTGTGGTGAGGGGCAGACGGGCAGGGGAGGGGTGTTGGAGAGGGAGGGGAAGTGTAAAACATGCCATTATGCTCCTTAGCAGTTCTCAAAAAAGCCTGAAGATGAAGGGAGATGTAGCTCTAACGTGAAGTTGGGGCCTCACTGATGGCTTCTGTGAGCTTCCCCTCTCCACCCACTCCATTCCTGCCGCCCCCGGCCCGGGCAAGGTAGGACAGTGGGTGACGCACAGCCAACCAACATGGTTAGTCAAGAGTGGAATCCCGGCTGGGTCTCTTCCCAGATGGGTGGTCTCCTTGGCTCTCTTCATCCCTAAAACCTCAGTTTCTCTGTTTGGGGAAACATGAGGAAAATCATTCTCCCAAGACTTGGCCCAGAGGAGACGTTCGACAACAGCTCTCCCCATCAGAAAACAGAACACTTTGGAGTGTGCTGCCCCCTAGCCCTTGTCCCTTTGGAGGCGCCCCGCTGTTGATTTATCCTCCTAAGGGCAGATGCCGCCTGCTAGTCCCTGGAGACCCTTGCTTCTCTGAAGGGAAGAAGTGGTTGGGTTAGAGAGTAAACGCTTCCAAAGTAGTCACCGAATCACGGGCGTCAGAAATGAAGGTCAAGTATGTGCACGTGGGCATTTGCCAGAATGAGAGCCTGAGACTTGGGCAGTGCAAGTGACCTGCTTACTGCCACACGGCTGCAGAGCCCAGATCGCCAACATATCCTGTCTGGTCCCATTCACAGTGTGGAGCCAACGACCCTCCTCCCTCACAGCGAGGGGGATGGAGATCTGACCTTAGGGCCGGGCCACCGGACCGACGATGGGGTTGCTTAAGCTTCTTTTAGACGAGGGCTAACCCAGAGCCTTTTGGCCAAATTCTGCTCATTTGAATGTGGTGCTTCTGCGGGTTTTGTGACAGTCCCTCCATCACCGTTGACTTAGGCGCCACGGTGGAAAATGCATCCTTTGCTTTGTAGTCGGGTGGAGTTGTGGGAGAGGGCTGGTTCCAGAAGGAGACAAGGAGAGCGAGGACAAGAACAAGAGGTCATGTCCAGGTATCAGCACACATGGCACCTGGTCTCACTTCCGCGGAGCCAGGATATTGTCCCTCTCCTCACCGCTGTCTGACTCCAGCTCCAGTGCTCTCATCTGTGACATCTTGCTGCCACCAAAGGCAGATTCTGACTGGATTTACATGCATAATCCAGAGTCTAGGTCACCAATTAACGTCTCTTCTTGGTGAGGCCCAACACGGAAATGTGCATCCAGCGGGCCTTGGCAGTGCACGGAGGCTGTTTGCCAGACGTCTGGATCTTATTTGTTCCCTCCTGTCTCCCCAGGCGATGCTCGTGTTCATTTAAATACAGACACGACCACGTTTGTTGAGGGCCATGTATTTTTTTTTTTTCCTTCTTTAAATAGAAATGCCATGTGTGTGATGTTTTCTTTGAAAAGGAAAGCCCAGGGATCGTCTGCATCAGGTTATGAAATGATCCCAGGGTCCACTCCTGGCTCTAAGCAAGTTGAGTATACATCACCTCGTTTAATTCAGCAATATCATCAATGTCAGCGCGTATCCACCGGCTGTTGGCTATTGGTCATCCAGACCTGACACAAACTCAATAAATACTCCATAACCCCTGACAGCCGCTAGCAGATTAGCCTGAAATGAGCGATTGCCCAGCCAACACCTGCTGAACCAAATCAGCCCCGTGACGGATGGGCCTGTACTGAGCTCTGACCACGAGTGAGATCAGTGGAAGAATGATTTTATACTTTAAGAAAAGAATTAGAGATGGTGGTGGCTGGAGTGATTGGAAAGCTTTCAGAGAGGGCCGTTTTTCTTCTCTTTCTTCCTCTTCCCCCGACAGATCCCCTGCCACAGCGCCCCTCCTACCCCCGAGTCCATCACGCGTTCTAGGCTCCCGGGCCCACGGGAGGAACCCAATTGGGGGAGCCGGACGCAGCCGAGGCCGGAGCGGGGAGCTGCTTTTGGGTGCATGCCGAATGTCGGAGGGGCCACACGGAGGGGATGCAGGAGCCACCTCAGGCCATCTGGGGAGCGGCTATCTCGTCCCATGGCACAGCACGACAGCCATCTGGGGCTGGGCAGGGGGCCGGGGGACACAGTGCATACCTCAAGAGCCAGCTGAGGCTAAGGAACCCCCGGGGTGGGGGGAGGCCTGAGTCTAAACTCTGGGGCTTCCTCATGCCTCGTAGCAAGCATAAGTGGTGACTTTCAGTCTTCAGAGGCCGCTCCCTCCGGTCTTGTCTTGATTCGGAGGAGCTAGGTTTGGCGAACAAACACAAATGCAGACAAATCCAGACCCTTTGTCGGGAGTTCCTGCTCCTTCGCTTAGTAGATGGGAGACTCGGACACCGGAGTCAGCTGGACAGTCTTGGGAGCTTCAGTCCACTTACGTGTCCAATGACGATCATCCCGTCTATGCTCTCATCCACTTCCTCAAAAAGGGACTTCAACGAAGCCAGACTTCGGTACTCAGAGCGTTTGTACGGGTCTCCTGTAAACGATTATTTTTCTGATTGGAGAACAATTTGGCTTTGTGACATCGGCCTGCGCGGAGGGATGTTTTAAAAAAAACAGACCCCTGCAGCTCCCTGCCGTGTTTACAGAAGGGCTGCTCCGAGGATGTTACTCACTAAATCACAGGACTCTTTCCACGTGGGCCTAGGGGAGGCCTTTCTGTTTGGTTTCAGTTCCAGGAACTGTTATGTTTATCTGGAACAACTGTTTGGATTTTACGTTATGAACTCTGAATTGTCGAAATGGTCCCATTTTCTTTCGTGTTGGTGACTAGAAAATGCGGAGCCAAGTTTATCTCTCACCAGTGTGTTGGATTCCGCAGCGTGTCTCTGCTTTGATACTTGTCTCATCTGCTACTCAAATATATATATGTGTGTGTATATATATACATATATATATATGTATATATATTATTTGCTTCAATTCTCTTGTTTTAAATGTACTTTATTTTACGGAATGATGTGTGGGTTTTTTCCAAGCTACCTTCTGTCACGTGTTGGTGCTAGGTGGGGATTTAAGTAAATCGCGACCCTGCCTGGGGCCGAGACAGCGCTCCTGGACTTCTCTCCCACGGGCTGGGACAGGTGGAGAGAGCACAAGGGTCCTCAGTGGCAGCCAGAATGCAAGCATGACTTTCAGATGTATGAGAGGGAAGGGTAAGTTTTTGCCCCCAGAGTCCCTGTTAAGTAAGAGGCAACGGGTTCTGGTGAGGCCAGGAACATAGAATAGTAGGCCTCCGGCAGCCAGGGCCCAGAGAGGGAGATGCTGAGGGCCTCCCGCCATGTCCGTCAGGCCCGAGGAGCTGGCCTGTTAGGGTGGAAGCTGGCCCGGGTAACAGAGAAGGGAAGGCTTTGCAGAGGTGGCTCACACTCCCCCCATCTCCTGTCCCGGAGGAGCAGCAAGCCCACAGAAGGCCCCCAGTCGGCTAGCGCTCACACTTGCTTACCCGCTGCTTAATGGAGCCTGTGAGACTCCTTAGCTGTCTGCTCCTGCTTACAAACTTGGCAGCTCTTAGTGGTTCTTGGTGGGCCACCCCAAGCCCTTTCTGCCTCCAAAGCTTCCAGAGTTTTCTGTTGTCCTCGCCGGTCGGTTCCTGCCCCTCAGTGCTCTCATTCCTTTCCTGTGTGGGTCACCAGGCCCATGTTCCTTTCCCTCTTTACCCTCTTCTCGGAATCTGAACATTAAAAACAGCCTCTGGGCTTTATTTAGCTCAACAAAGTCAGTCTCAGCCTCAGCCCTTCTTGGAGCTCCCAGATGGCATCTCTGCTGATTTGTGCTCCAGAATAAGTCAGTGGGCCTCCGCCCCGGCTGCACATTAGCATCGTGAGGCGGTGTGGGGTGGGGGGGAGCTCTGGAACAAATACTCATACCCCTGCCACCCCACACCAACTGGAACCCATTCTCGGGGATGGGGGAGTGGCCCTGTGCATCTGGAGCTTTCCTCGGAGGCTGAGGGATGGGGGAGGGGTTCAAGAAGGGGGCGAGTAGAGGTATGGTTAAACCTCTCAGACTTTGGAGAGATGCTTATGTCATGAATGGAAGCCGAAGTCCTGCTGATCGTCGATAGCTGTCAGCTACTTCTGCATCCCGGCTCTGGGCGCCTTGTGGCGTGGGAGACGGCCGGTGGAAGGGACAGCAGAAGAGCAGGCGAGGAGAGGAGCAGCCATGTGTCTGGCAAGATCTTTCCGTGACCCTCATTCCTGAGAGGGCTGGGATGTGCCGTGCCCCAGGTGGGCATTGCGGGAGAGGGGCTCTACGCCCACGTTGCTGAGGGCACACAGCCATCCCCCACAGCGAGGTAGACAGTGGGCTGGTATTGGGAAGATGGAGGCACTTTCAGGACATTATGAGCTGCTGGAAAGGTTACGGGAGGCTGTTTTCTTTCCCCAGCCCTGTGACGGCAGCCTTTGCAGGCACAGTGTACTGTCTCATTTATCTTGCACTGTCACAGGAGGACAGCGTTCCACTTAAGTGAATTTTCCTGAAATCCCAAGCTTGTTCATTTTCAACCCCAATTTAATTTACTTTAGGTATTCTGGATAGAAGGCTTTCTAAAATGTATTCTACACCTTCTTACTTTTGAGAAA
Source organism: Mustela nigripes (assembly GCF_022355385.1). Classification (NCBI taxonomy): domain Eukaryota; kingdom Metazoa; phylum Chordata; class Mammalia; order Carnivora; family Mustelidae; genus Mustela; species Mustela nigripes. The sequence continues at coordinate 32,998,804 of NC_081574.1, read as the reverse complement.
CGCAAGAGACTTTAACCCGTTCTCGACAACCCTGCCTAATTTCTGTGACCATCCAACACACACACACCGTGTGCTCACTCTTAGCTTTGTCCATTCGCTCTGCCACCAGCTGTCAGCTGTCCGTTCTCATCCCTGCTATTAAGCTGTCTCGAATGCCTCCCTCTTTCTTCCCTAGGACATCTTATATATGCTACATCCAATTTACAGGGATGGGGAAACAAAATATCTGAGATTGGTAGACTTTTATGTTAAGCAAGAGTGAAGAGGCTTTGTCTGAGCCCCTTGGTCTTTCTAAGCAGTGCAGTCCATGCATTTGGGATAAGACTTTGCAATAGTTATTTTAGGCATCCAGGCTTCCTCTATGTGTACACACTGGAAGTTACTAGAAGTCAGACCTCAAGGTAAGTGGGGGTGATGCCATGGTGGCTTTAGAGAACAGTATAAGTATTTTCCCCTGACTGTTCATTTTCAGGAATGTCATGTGTCTTATCCAACTACCTGGGTCCTTACACTGGATGTATTATTGCCTTCACCTGCCAGACGGCCTGTCACTAGGTTTTTTGTCCACAAGTTTCATGAGTCTGGACTTTGTCTGACAAAGGACCCTCCCATCTGGAAAGAAATGAAGATCAAAAGTCCCTTCAGGAATATGTCCAGGTCTTCAGGCTCTGAGAAAGGGCCCTAGTTTGAAGAGCTGTCAGACTCAGACAGATGCAGTGACATTTGGAAAGTAATTTGAATTACCAGAGGACCATGGATATTGGATAGTTGGCAAAAATGTCTCCCCCACACCTGCTGTCAGCACCAATCAACCGCTGGTCAGGCTTCCTCTAGAGAGGAGCTTTGGCCTCACCTGCGTTTTGGTGTCTTACAGAGTTCTATCATTTGGGCTGGCAGCCTGGGTGTGTTGCCGGAGAGAAATAATGGTCTGCGACTGGGATCATCCGCAGGGAAGATTCTGGGGTTTAGAAAGTTCCACTCTGGTGTTCTGAGCTTGCCAGAGAAGACCGGGGCTTGAGTACTTCCTCTGTGATCACCACCATCATTGGGAGCCACCCGTCATGGCCACATACGGGCACTACCCTCTAGTCCCCACATGCAGGCACTACCTTCTAGCCATCCTACAAGGTGAGTGTCTTAAGTCCTGTTTTAAAGATCATAAACAGGGGGGCATTTGGGTGGCTTGGTTGTTAAGCGTCTGCTTTCCGCTCAGGTCATGATGCCAGGGTTCTGGGATTGAGCCCCACACCACGCTCCTTGCTTGGCGGGAAGCCTGCTTCTCCCTCTCCCACTCCCCCTGCTTGTGCTCCATCTCTTGCTCTGTCTCTGTCAAATAAATAAATAAATAAAATATATATAAAAAAAATAAAGATCAGAAACAGGCAGCTGGAAAGTTGTGGAGCTGAGATTAGAACCTAGGTCTGCTGGTCAAACTCATGATGTTGGCTTCCTCTCTTGCCACTGGGCCTGGCTGCGCTTCTCCCTATCCTTGGTCTTCTTAGAGGCCTTGGCCTCACAAGTACTTTTTTTTTCTGGTGGCACAAGGAGAGGGAATCAGGAGCTCGGTGGAATGATGGCGGGCTCCTGAAGGCAGAGATCAAGGCCGGGTTTTGAGGGCACTGACAATGCCCTCCCGTCTGCAATCACTGTTGCTCATCTCCTCTGGGCTGCCTGAAATCCCCAAAGTGGAGTTTGAATCCTTTAGCTTTAAGGTTTTTTCCCCCCTAAGATGCAAGGATATAAATAGCTCTGGAAAGGTACCACTTGAAGCTGTTACCACTTATTTGCAACTTTAGAAAAACAAGTTTCACGTTTTTTTTTTTTTTTTTTTTTTTTTTTTTTTTTTCTGGAGAGGAGATTTTTCTTGGAAAGGGGGCATGTGGAAAGTGTGAGCTGTACGGGTTTAGGTTAACCCACTGAGGGGTGGGAAAGGGTACAGAGGAGCAGGCTGGGGGCACTAAGATCAAGTTCATCCCCCCGCAGGTTTATCAGGACTTGTTTGGGGGACAATGCTGAGGTTAGAGAGCAGAAGCTACCCTGGAAAATAAACACTTGGTATGTCCTACTCTCAGCCGTCATGGGTATAGGGTTGGGGGCCAAGCACTACACTGGTGATTCGGAAGCCCTAAACACTAATCACGACAGTGTCATTTTGTGTCACGTCCTGTTTCCTGGACCAGTCACCACTTCTTCCAAACTTAAAGAAACCTTCCAGTACTTAACAGCACCTGGCACAAAGTCAGGACTCAACAATGTTTGTTCAGTATGAAATATTCTGCCCCAGATCCACATTTGCACAAGGAGCGGAGAGGAGGCTGTGTGCACTCCAGCGCAGTGCTCCCCACACGGGGCTGGAAGGAGGAAAGGACTCCATGATGACACACGTCTGTGTCAGAAGATAGAGTCACCTGCTCCCGAAGAGAGAGCTAGGTTGGCTCCTCTGCATGCCTTATGCTCCACATCAAGAAATCTGTTCTTATTTCTACCTATTTCTACCTGGTAAATAGGAAGAAATGGAATGACTTCCAGGCCTCAGGACATCGAGTTGTCCAAAAATCATATGTCCTCTGCTTCACCACCAGGGCCAGGAACCCAAAATCCTCTTGCTGACTTTTTGGCCTTCGTTCCTGATCAGTCTTCCACTCACCTTCCTCTCTCATCTGCCCCTCACTGGCTCCAGACGCCTGTGTTGTAGTTGCTCTAGTCTTCTGACTATTGCGGAACACTCAACCCGCATTTGCCTCGCTTCCTCTTTGCCGAAGCAGTCTCCCCTGGCTGGGAAAGGCTTTGTGGAGACCCTTTGTTTGAGTCCTGACCCGATGATGGAGTTTGTTTTCTGAAATCTTGTGGGCCTTGCGGTAGGAGCCAGTCACCTAGTCCTCTATAATTTGCTTCCTTTGTTGGATTACTTAGTGGGCAAGATGCACATCTTCAGAATTTTATCTAAAAGACTTAGCATGGGGCTGGCCCCCAGAAATTGCACAATAATGATGTGATGATAGCAGTGTTTCCAAGTCAGTAGCTCCTAATAGTCTAGCGGTTATTTGCATGCGCCTTGTGAAACACAGGCTTTCTGGTCAACTATGTTTGGCAAGTGCTAAGTTAAATGAAATCTGTTTCCTTTCTGCAGAACTTCTCAGAATCTGTATAATATGCAGAATTTCCTACTTATTTACTTGACCATGGGGCCTTTCCTATGGGTCTATTAACCTCTGTATACACTATGAGTGTTGTGTTGGGGATCAGCTTGTACGAGCTTGCCAGAACCAATTGGTGAATTTCCAGGAATTTTTTCAACTCAGTAGATGTCATATCGGTACCTTGAAATTGGCCCATAGCGGGGACATTTACACCACGGAAATTGCTAAATGCTACAAATCAAGGCTCTTTACCCTCAGGGAGCCAGTCGTTAAAGATTAATCAGCTTGCTAAGGACACGAGACCTGCAAAGAACAACTTGGGAAATGCTGGGTTATAGGGACTCAGAAGAGTGGGTAGTGGCAGGGGGAAAGAAAAAGCAAGAGAAGGGAACAATTAATCTGGCAGCCAGAAGGTTCTAGGATCCTTCTAAGAGCTCTCCTGGGCTAGAGGCACGCAGCATTGCTGGTGGGCCACAGAGGTGGTAATGAAGATGATCAGATCTAACAAATGTGTGCGTCTCGCTCCAACTTAATTTGTTCCTTACTGGCTTACAGAGCTTGCTGCCAATTAACCAATTAGTAGCTAATTTAATTTCCTCATCAGGGTTGTAGCAGAAGGTTTTTCTGATTTGAGTGTGAGGCATGCCAGGGCAGGTGCAAGCGTGCTTCTGCGTCTGATAGTGACAGGCCGGCCTGCCCGGGGCCATGTATTCTCAGGGAGAGAGAATCTAGACTGTCTGTCCTCAGTATGCCACCAGCTGGCTGAATGACCCTGGCCATGTCTTTTTCCTCTCTGGGCTGAGTTCTTCAGCTGCAAAATGAGGGGTTGAACCTGATGAGCTCTTAGGGCCTTTTCTGATTTAGGGCTCTGAGTCAGTGACTTTCTCTGTTACTTCCTCTGCTATCTTACTGCTGTTGTCCCAAGGGAGACAGACCAGTCCCCAGCCTGATTTTCTGAGACATCAGCTTCCATAGGTCCCACACACAGCTCAGACACCATAGTCCGTGGACTTGGGAAGGTGAGTTTCTCCTTCAGGCAGGTGTCCGAGTTTGTCCTTTGGTGACTGAGAGAACCCAACCCTTAGGGCTTTGATTTCTTCCTTCAGAAACAGAGAAAATACCGTCCTCTCTTCACTGCAAGTAAGACCTTCTTTAACCTACCAGATTCAAAGCAAATGAGATTGGGAATTGATTATCTACTTTACAAATGGATCATTCATTCTGGAAAATGATGCTTGAAAAAGACATTTTCCTTAGCGAAATTAAAATACTAGGCGATTGGGAATTCACTGCTGAGGGCTCCTCCTCTCTGATTACCTACCTGATTGTTGCCAGTGGGGGTCCACCTTCTTTCCCTTCTGACTGCTCTCCTCCAGGTTCATTACCACTCCCTTGGGCCTGTTAGAGCTCCTGACCCGTCCCTCCTCAGCCAGCCCTCACATCCAGTTCACCTTATGCAGTGCCTGGCATTATGTATACATTTATATTTAGGAACTCCCAAATCATAGCCCCCCACTCCCCCATGACTTTATTACTTCTACCTATCCTTGGACTCTCTCTAGATCCCGATGTGAGGGTTGAGCAAAATTTTAGATCAAGAGGTTGGACTGTTCAATATGGGGCTCTGGTAGGAGAGTAGAAAGAATTCTAAAAGCATCAGAAGGGGTCACTGGTGAGTTCAAGGGCTGGGCTGGAGGAGGGCACCTTGCCTGGTGTTCGGCTGCACACAAGTAGGCAAAGGTAAAGAATGCTATCCTACTGAGAGCAATTCCTCAAAGCCAAAATTCTTTTTCAAACAAAAAAAAACTCACACCCTTGTAAACCTCTTTGGTACCCAGATTCTCTTAAAGCTTGGGCACTGCAAGTATCCCCTTTGTCCTTCTCAATTCACAGATGCTCTGATGTGTTGTTTGGGTAGGTATTCCTTTTATAACAGTTTTACTGAGATATAATTCACATACTATATATAATGTACCCATTTAAAGTGTACACAACGTTTTTCAATGTATTCAAAAGTTGTAAAACCATCACAACTATTTTATGACACTTTCCTCACCTCTAAAAGACATCTAAAACCCATTAGCGGTCACTTCCTATTCCATCTTCCCTACCCCACCAGCCCTCGGCAGCCAACCCATCTATTTTCCTTCTCTGTAGACTCGCCTATTCTAATATTTCACTGAAACAGAATCGCATGTGGTCATTTGTTACTGACTTCCTTTCCTAAGCTTAATACAGCCAAGGTTACAGAATGGATCGGGACTTGATTTTTTTTAAATTTCTGAATAATGCTCCATTATATGGATATATCACTTTCTTAAATCTATTCATCAGTTGATGGACATTGGGTTGTTTCTATTTTGGGTTATTATGAATAATACTGCTGTCAACTTCATGTACAAGTCTTTGTGTAGATACGTTTCAGATGCTCCTGGGTATATATCGAAGAATTGCTCAGTTATAGCCTATGTTTAATGTTTCCAAGAAGTACCAAAGTCTTTCCCATAATCCTGCCTCATTTTGCTTTCCTACTAATAACCTATGAGAGTTCTAATTTCTCCCCATGCTTACCAACACTTATTATCTGCTTTCTGATTATAGCCATCCTCTGGTGTTAGGTAGTATCTCACTGTGATTTTGAGATGAAAATCCCTAATGACTAGCGACGGTTGAATATCTTTTTGTGTGCTTATTGGCTATTTGTTTATCTTCTTTTGATGGATGCTTATTGAAATGCTTACTCATTTTGTTTTATTTTATTTTGTTCTTTTTTTTTTAAAGATTTTATTTACTTATTTGACAGAGAGAGATAACAAATAGGCAGAGAGAGAGAGAGAGAGAGGAGGAAGAAGGCTCCCTGCTGAGCAGAGAGCCCGATGTCGGACTCGATCCCAGGATCCTGAGATCATGACCTGAGCCAAAGGCAGAGGCCTAACCCACTGAGCCACCCAGACACCTTTTACTGGATTTTTTTGTCTTTTTAATTTTGAGTGGTAAGAGGACACAGGTCTCTAATCAGATACATGATTTGTGAAAAAAATATATATATATTTTTGCTATGTGGGTTCTTTTTTATTTTCTTGATTGTATCATTTGCAGCACAAAAAAATTTTCCTTATTGCTTCGTATTTTGGTGTTATATCTGAGAAATCAATGCCTAATTCAAGGGCGTGAAGATTGACTCTTATATTTTCTTTTCAGAGTTTTATAGTTTTGTCCCTACATTAAAGTCTATAGTTCATTTTGAGTTAATTTTTGTGTATCATGTGAGGTAGGGTTCCAACTTCAGTGTTTTGGATATCCACATCCAGCTGTCCTTGCATCAAAGGACAGTTGAAAACATTATTCTTTCTCCACTGAAATACCTTTACACTCTTGTTGAAAATCAGTTGACTGTAAATGTAAGGTCTTATTTCTAGATTTTTAATTCTAGGCCATTTATCTGTATGTCTGCCCTTTCACTTGTACCCCATTATCTGGATTAGTTTAGCTATGTAGTAAGTTTTGAAATCAAGAAGTTGCAGTCCTTCAACTTTATTCTTCATTTTCAAGATTGTTTTGGCTACTTTATGTCTCTTAAAATATCATGTAAATGTTAGGATCAACTTGTCAATTTCTGCCCAAAAGTAAGCTGAGATTTTTAGAGAGATTATGTTGAAACTGCAGATCAGCTCATAGAATAATGCTATTTTAATAATATTAGCTTTCCAACTGTTAAAATGGAATGTCTTTCCATTTATTTAGATCCTTAATTTATTTAAGAAAATGTTTTGTCATATTTAGTATACAAGTCTTGAGATTTTGTTAAATTCATTCCTAGGTATTTTATTCTTTTTTGGTGCTACTATAGATGAAATTGTTTTCTTAATTTTATTCTCATGTTGTTCATTGCTGGTGTATAGAAATATGATTTTTGTATATGATCTTGTTTCTCTAGTCTTGCTGAATTTATTTATTCTAACAATTTTTCATAGAGTTCCATGGAATTTTCTCTATATAAGATCATGTTATCTGCATTAGAGATAATTTTATTTCTTTCTTTCCAGTCCGAATTACTTTTAATTTCATTTTCTTGCTAATTGCCTTGGCTAAAACCTCCAGTACAATGTTGAGTAGAAGTGGCAACGTGCTTATCTTGTTTTTGTTTTTAGGGAAGTATTCGGTCTTTTACCATTAAGTGTGACAATAGCTATAGGATTTTTGTAGGTGCCTTTTAATCAGATTGAGAAAGGCCCCTGTTGTTCGTAGTTTGTTGAGTATTTTTTAAATCATGAAGTGGTGTTGGATTTTGTTAAATGCCTTTTCTGTGTCTATTGTAATGATCACATGGTTTTGTTTTCTATTCTATTAATATGGTACATTACATTGATTAATGTTTGGGGGTTAAACCAACATTTCCTTCCTAAGATAAATGGCATGGACCATGGTGTATAATCCTTATTTTGTTGCCAGATTTTTGTTGAGGATTTTTGTGTCTGTATTCATAGGGAATACTGGCCGACAATTTTCTTGTGGTCTTTGGTTTTGGTAGCAGGGTGATGTGGGTCTTCTAGAATGAGTTGGGAAGTATTGTCTTCTATTTGGGGGAAGAATTTATGAAGAATTAGTATTAATTCTTTAAATATTTCAAGAACTCACCAGAGAAGGCATCAGCATCTGGGATTTTCTTTGTGAGAAGTTTTATAATTATTAATTCAATTACTTGTTATAGCTCCATTCAGATTTTTTATTTTTTCTTCAGTTGGTTTCAGTAGCTTGTGTTTTTGTATATTTTGTATATTTCATCTATATTATTTAATTTGTTGGCATGCAGTCACTCATAGCATTTTCTTATAATCTTTTTATTTTTATCAGGTCAGTATTGATGTCTCCTCTTTTAGTCGTGATTTTTACTAATTCTAGCATTTTTTTTTTATTCAGTCTAGCTAGAAGTTTATTGATTTTTTTTTTTTTGATTTTTTCAAAGAATCAGTTCTTGGTTTCCTAACTTTGTAAATTGTTTTCTATTCTCTAGTTTACTTATTTTCATTCTAATCTTAAATTTTTTCAACCTTCTGTTTGTATTTAGTTTAATTTTTTTAAATTTAGTAAGTTGCAAGTTAGGTTATCAATCTTTTTTTTAAAATTAGGTATTTACAAGTAAAAAATATCTTCTAAACATTGCTTTAGCATCATCTTATAGATTTTGGTGTGTTTTTATTTCTGTCTTTATTTATTTCAAGGTATATTTTCTAATTTCCTTTGTGATTTCTTTTTTAACACATTAGTTATTTACAAATGTGTTGTTTAATTTCTGCATATTTTGAATTTCCCGAATTTCCTTCTGTTATCGATTTCTAATTTAATTCCATTATGGTAAGAGAATATAGTTTGTATGATTTCAATCCTTTTATCTTTATTAAGGTTTATTTCAAATCCATTTTGCTAATTTCTCTTTATTATTGCTTAATTCATTTGAAGTAATCACTAATCAAGTAGGACTTAAGACTGCTATTTTGATATTGTTTATCATATGCCGTATGCTTTTGTCCTTCTAGGACTCCTTCTTTGTGTGAAATAACTATTTTCTAGCATACTATTTCAGTGTCTTTGTTATCTTATTTACTATACATTTTTCGGGTTTTCTTTTAGTAGTTGTTAGCATCAAAACTTCCAATAATCTAGTATGACTTAATTTTTAAAATATAATTTATATAATTATAATTTAACTTTTTTAGTAGTTGTTAGCATCAAAACTTCCAATAATCTAGTATGAATTAACTTACTTTCAATATTATACAGAAACTTTGCTCCATTATCGTTGTGCTCTATTCCTTGTCTCCTACTTTGTGCTATTATTATCATATAAATTAAATCTTTATATATTATCAGCCCATCAACACAGTTTTATAATTATTGCTTTATGTACTTTTCTTTTAAATTAGTTAGCAAAACTAAACTATTACAAAAGATACATTTGTACTGTCTTTCGTTTTTGCCCAATTATTTACCTATGCCAGTGCCATTTATTTCTTCATGTGGACTAAAATTGTGACCTAATGTCCTTCCTTGTAGTCTGAAGGAGTCCCTTCAGTAATTCCTGTGGGGCTTGTTTTCTAGTAACTGATTTTCTCAGTTTTTATCTATGGATGTCTTCATTTCTCCATTGATTTTGAGTAACAGTTTTGCTGAGAATACAATTCTTGGTTGACAGTTCTTTCTTTCAATACTTTAAATATGTCCTCCCACTGCCTTTTGTCCTTTATGATAAATAATGAGAAGTCAACTGTTAATATTATTCAGAATCCTTTGTATTTGATGAGTCATTTTTCTCTGGGTGTTTTCCTGATTCTCTTTTTGTCTTTGGCTAACAGCAGTTTGACCATGATGTGTATCTCTTTGAGTTTATACTATATGGAGTTCATTGAGATTCTTGAATGTGTATTTTGTTTGGTATCAGATTGGTGAAGTATTCAGCTCTCATTACATCAAAATTTTTTGTCCCCTTCTTTCTCTTCTGTCCTCCTGAGATTCCCATTATGTGTATACAGGTGTCCTTTGTGGTGTCTCACAGGACTTGGAGGCACTGTTAATCTTTTCCCCCATCCTCTTTTCTTTCTATCAGACAGGATAACTTCATTTCACCTGTCTTTAAGAATGTAGTGTTCCCTTTCTGTCAGATCAGATTTGATGTTCAGCTCTTCTAGTGAATTTCCATTTCAGTTATAATTCTTTTCAATTACAGAATTCCCCTTTCCTTCTTTCCTTCCCCCTTACTTTTTTCCTTCTTCTTTCCTTCCCTTTCCTCCTCTTTTTTCTTTCCCTTTCTCCTTTTTTTTTTTTTAATTCCTTTTTGATATTCCTTATTTCATGAGGCATTGTTGTCAAACTTTAATTCTTTAGATGGATTCCTTTAGTCTTTTGAGTATATATATATAAGATGAGATATTTAAAATATTTAAAATATTTGTTGCTATGTCCGACATCTGAGTGTCACTGCCCCTCCCTTGACCCCACCAGGGAAGTTTCTAATGACTGCTTTAAACAAACAAACAAACAAACAAACAAAAAACCTATCTGGAGGTCATGCTTTCCTGTGTCTTTGCATGTTTTATAATTGTATATATTTTTTCTCATAAGCTAGACATTTTAGATATTATAATATGACAATTCTGGAAATCAGATCTCCTTCCATGGGAGTTTATTTTTGTTAATATTTTTTATGTTGTTTTTGTGGTTGTTGCTGTTTCTTGTCTTAATAACTTTCCTAGACAAATTCTGTGAAGCATATATTTCTTGTAGCATTTAGTCACTGAAATCTTTGCAAGTTTATTTTAGTGGTTGGCTGATGTTGGTCACATATTTCCTTAAGTACTTTGAACTAATAAGTTTTTCATCCTTTAATGAGTGGTTTTGTGTGCTTTGAGTTTGACTTAAATGTTCAGGAAGCTTACAACTCTGTCTTAGCCATAACTTTCTCCTTTCACAAGGTCTCAAGGACACCCAGGGGGAAAAGATTGCAGACCTCTCTTGTCTTTCCTGGTATATGCACAGCCCTGCATATGCTCATGGATGTCTAGATTCCCAGGGATATATCAGAGCTTTTCAAATAACTCTTTGGACATCTCATCCCCTAGATCTTTTTAAGTTTTTACTAGGCTCTTGTTTTCCCCAACTGTTATTGCATCCTCAAACAGCTGCATTTTTAAATGTTTATGTTTAAAGTGTTGCTGTTTAACCTGCTGTTTAAACATGCTGTTGCATGTTTAAAGTGTTGTTGCTGAGTATAATAATAATAAATAATAATAATATAAATAATAATATAAATAATAATTAGATATAATTTTATAATAATAATAATTATTATTATTATTTTGAAAAAATCCTCTGGGGATAGGGCTTTTCTCCAAAGCAGTTCTGAATTAGGACATATAATTATGGGGCTTTTTCAAGAAGTTGACAGATGAAGTAAGGACAATGCTCTGGGGATAGGACTGTTTGAGGGTTTTAACCTGGTCTCCAAACCATGTCTGGTAGGTGGGAAGTAACTGGATTTCAAGGCAAATGCAGACCTGGGGAGACGGAGCTAGGAGTGTAAGTTACGGTACCAAAGTCCCTGCTGTTCTGATGGTCTTTCCACATTTGGAGTTCCATTTCATCCAGGACATCATGCCTTTCAAGTGTCAATAATGGATTAAATACACCAAATTAGCAGAGCATTTATAGTAAATACTAGCACAGAGGTGTTTATGGTAGAAAGTGACAAATTAGCCCCTTCAATTTTGCATGGGAAACACTGCATTCAAGATTATGGGCACCAGCCTTTTTATTGTTTATGTCCACATCTGTCAGTTCTTTAAGAACTATGGTAAAAAAAATCACGTTATGTATATAGTACTTTACATATGCTTTTATATCCATTACCTCACCTAAACTCACAGCAACCTGTGAGTTTAGATGAGGGAAACTTGACCCCCTATATATCAGGACACTTCCTCAAGGTCACACAGTGGGGTTCTGACACACACCCTCACAGCAGGGTTCAGCCCTGAGGTTTCTGACCCAGGTTCACAGCTTTTTCCACAACACGGCTGTCTTTGTTGAAAAAGGATTGAAATTCAAATCAATCATTTTCCACCATTAAGAAAGCTGCTAAAAATGTTTGGTAGGGAAGGAGATGAAACGAATGGCTTAAGTGAGGTTTTTCCGCACCATCTGTGGTTTTCTTGGCTTTGTGGTAGGAAACTCTCCTGGATCACCCTGCTTCTCTTGGACTTCTCTACTGACTCCTTCTCTAGTGGCTGCTTATGTTTGATGCTTCTCAGCCCTTGGCTTGATCCCTTTTCTCATTAACTTTCTTTCCCAGAAAGTGAACCTCCTTTTGGACTTTCAGAAGAGTTTAAATCTGCTTGCAGCCTCAAGGTCTCTCTTGAGTTTAGTCCCCAAGGCTTCCTCTTTGCTGGGCATCTTTGTTTGGAATCTTACTCTTAAGATACTCTGTCTTTTAAAGCAATAATCCCAAGTCACTGAATATACATGCTGCTTGGCCAGAATTTAGTCCTTGCAGAAATACACTGATTCTCTCTTTGAGGCAAGGACAGTTCATATTCTGTCAACTCCAGTGAACTTCAACAACTGACAGCTTTATAGACCCTTGGCCTTACAGATTTCTGAAGTGGCTGTTTGGTTGGTTGGTTGATATATATATATATATATATATATATATATATATATATATAT